>NW_028317800.1:5542604-5854305 GCF_062004578.1 Staurois parvus | reverse complement strand
TGGCAGCACCCAATGACAAAAAATGGAAACACACCAGCAGTGTGAGGAGACCTGAAAGTGGGACATGGCAGAGTGTGGCAATGGAGACAGCAGCAATGGGAGGCCGTACAGGGGACACATGAGAGACTCTGCACCTGGCAGCAGCATGAGGAGGCGGTACGGGGGCCCATGGCAGATTATGGGCCTGGCAGCAGCAATGGGGAGACCCGTAATCTGCCAGCACCCTATGACAAAAAAATGGAACACACCAGCAGTGTGAGGAGACCTGAAAGTGGCACATGGCAGAGTGTGGCGATGGAGACAGCAGCAATGGGAGGCCGTACAGGGACCCATGAGAGTCTCCGGACCTGGCAGCAGCATGAGGAGGCGGTACGGGGGCCCATGGCAGATTACGGGCCTGGCAGCAGCAATGGGAGGCCCGTAAACTGCCAGCACCCAATGACAAAAAATGGAACACACCAGCAGTGTGAGGAGACCTGAAAGTGGCACCTGGCAGAGTGTGGCGATGGAGACAGCAGCAATGGGAGGCCGTACAGGGACCCATGAGACACTGTGGACCTGGCAGCAGCATGAAGAGGCGGTACAGGGGCCCATGGCAGATTACGGGCCTGGCAGCAGCAATGGGAGGCCCGTAATCTGCCAGCACCCAATGACAAAAAATGGAACACACCAGCAGTGTGAGGAGACCTGAAAGTTGCACATGGCAGAGTGTGGCGATGGAGACAGCAGCAATGGGAGGACGTACAGGGACCCATGAGACACTGTGGACCTGGCAGCAGCATGAGGAGGCGGTACGGGGGCCCATGGCAGATTACGGGCCTGGCAGCAGCAATGGGAGGCCCGTAATCTGCCAGCACCCTATGACAAAAAATGGAACAGACCAGCAGTGTGAGGAGACCTAAAAGTGGCACATGGCAGAGTGTGGCGATGGAGACAGCAGCAATGGGAGGCTGTACAGGGACCCATGAGAGACTCTGGACCTGGCAGCAGCATGAAGAGGCGGTACAGGGGCCCATGGCAGATTACGGGCCTGGCAGCAGCAATGGGAGGCCCGTAATCTGCCAGCACCCTATGACAAAAAATGGAACACACCAGCAGTGTGAGGAGACCTGAAAGTGGCACATGGTAGATTGTGGCGATGGAGACAGCAGCAATGGGAGGCCGTACAGGGACCCATGAGAGACTCTGGACCTGGCAGCAGCATGAAGAGGCGGTACAGGGGCCCATGGCAGATTACGGGCCTGGCAGCAGCAATGGGAGGCCCGTAATCTGCCAGCACCCTATGACAAAAAATGGAACACACCAGCAGTGTGAGGAGACCTGAAAGTGGCACATGGCAGAGTGTGGCGATGGAGACAGCAGCAATGGGAGGCCGTACAGGGACCCATGAGACACTCTGGACCTGGCAGCAGCATAAGGAGGCGGTACGGGGGCCCATGGCAGATTACGGGCCTGGCAGCAGCAATGGGAGGCCCGTAATCTGCCAGCACCCTATGACAAAAAATGGAACACACCAGCAGTGTGAGGAGACCTGAAAGTGGCACATGGCAGAGTGTGGCGATGGAGACAGCAGCAATGGGAGGCCGTACAGGGACCCATGAGAGACTCTGGACCTGGCAGCAGCATGAAGAGGCGGTACAGGGGCCCATGGCAGATTATGGGCCTGGCAGCTAGAGATGAGCGAATCGAACCAGGCGAACCGGAATTCGAGTCGAATTTCAGGAAATATTCGATTCGCGGCGAAACCGAAATTTTGCCTACTTCGGGTGCGCGAATCGAACATTTCCCGATCAGCCGGCAAAAGTGTCCCTGCAGTGAGCTCCGCTATTTCTGACAGTTCTCTGACAGAAGGAACACATGTTTAGCGGTTGAAACATTGTATCTATTAGTTTACATTTAGGATACAGATGTTTCAACCACTGTTCATGTGAAGAAGCTGTGAGAGAACTGTCAGAAATAGAGGAACTCTGCACATACACTTTTTGCCGGCTTGGAATTATTCTTCTTTTCATCCTACTTCTTCTTCTTCTTCATCTTCATCCTCAGAAGAAGAGGATGAGGATGAGGATGAAGAAGAAGAAGAAGAAGTAGGATGAAAAGAAGAATAATTCCAAGCCGGCAAAAAGTGTATGTGCAGAGTTCCTCTATTTCTGACAGTTCTCTCACAGCTTCTTCACATGTACAGCGGTTGAAACATCTGTATCCTAAATGGAAACTAATAGATACAATTTGTATCTATTAGTTTCCATTTAGGATACAGATGTTTCAACCGCTGTACATGTGAAGAAGCTGTGAGAGAACTGTCAGAAATAGAGGAACTCTGCACATACACTTTTTGCCGGCTTGGAATTATTCTTCTTTTCATCCTACTTCTTCTTCTTCTTCTTCTTCATCCTCATCCTCATCCTCTTCTTCTGAGGATGAGGATGAGGATGAAGAAGAAGAAGAAGCAGTAGGATGAAAATAAGAATAATTCCAAGCCGGCAAAAAGTGTATGTGCAGAGTTCCTCTATTCTGCAGATACACTTAGAGGAGCTCTGCACATACACTTTTTGCCTGTTTGGAATTAATCTTATTTTCATCCTACTTCTTCTTCTTCTTCTTCTTCTTTATCCTCATCCTCAGAAGAAGAAGAAGAGGATGAAGAAGAAGAAGAAGTAGGATGAAAATAAGAATAATTGCAAGCCGGCAAAAAGTGTATGTGCAGAGTTCCTCTATTCTGCAGATACACTTAGAGGAGCTCTGCACATACACTTTTTGCCGGCTTGGAATTAATCTTATTTTCATCCTACTTCTTCTTCTTCTTCTTCTTCTTCATCCTCATCCTCATCCTCAGAAGAAGAAGAAGAGGATGAGGATGAGGATGAAGAAGAAGAAGAAGAAGAAGAAGTAGGATGAAAATAAGAATAATTCCAAGCCGGCAAAAAGTGTATGTGCAGAGCTCCTCTAAGTGTATCTGCAGAGCTCCTCTAAGTGTATCTGCAGAATAGAGGAACTCTGCACATACACTTTTTGCCGGAAACCGCTGTATGGAGGGAATGTCCCAGAACTGTCAGAAATAGTCTATTTCTGACAGTTCTGGGACATTACCTCCATACAGCTGGTTTCAACCGCTGTATGGAGGGAATGTCATAGAACTGTCAGAAATAGACTATTAATGACAGTTCTGGGACTGTCCTTCCATACAGCGGTTGAAACATTGTATGTATTTGTTTCCATAAATGGATCCATTTATGGAAACAAATACATACAATGTTTCAACCGCTGTATGGAAGGACAGTCCCAGAACTGTCATTAATAGTCTATTTCTGACAGTTCCATGACATTCCCTCCATACAGCGGTTGAAACAGCTGTATGGAGTGAATGTCCCAGAACTGTCAGAAATAGACTATTTCTGACAGTTCTGGGACAATCACTCCATACAGCTGTTTCAACCGCTGTATGGAGGGAATGTCATGGAACTGTCAGAAATAGACTATTAATGACAGTTCTGGGACTGTCCTTCCATACAGCGGTTGAAACATTGTATGTATTTTTTTCCATAAATGGATCCATTTATGGAAACAAATACATACAATGTTTCAACCGCTGTATGGAAGGACAGTCCCAGAACTGTCATAAATAGTCTATTTCTGACAGTTCTATGACATTCCCTCCATACAGCGGTTGAAACAGCTGTATGGAGTGAATGTCCCAGAACTGTCAGAAATAGACTATTTATGACAGTTCTGGGACATTCACTCCATACAGCGGTTGAAACATTGTATCTATTTTTTTCCATAAATGACATTCTGCAGATACACTTAGAGGAGCGCTGCAGATACACTTTTTGCCGGCTTGGAATTATTCTTATTTTCATCCTACTTCTTCTTTTTCTTCTTATGAGGATGAGGATGAAGAAGAAGAAGTAGGATGAAAATAAGATTAATTCCAAGCCGGCAAAAAGTGTATCTGCAGCGCTCCTCTAAGTGTATTTGCAGAATGTCATTTATGGAAAAAAATAGATACAATGTTTCAACCGCTGTATGGAAGGACAGTCCCAGAACTGTCATAAATAGTCTATTTCCGACAGTTCTGGGACATTCACTCCATACAGCTGTTTCAACCGCTGTATGGAGGGAATGTCATAGAACTGTCAGAAATAGACTATTAATGACAGTTCTGGGACTGTCCTTCCATACAGCGGTTGAAAACATTGTATGTATTTGTTTCCATAAATGGATCCATTTATGGAAACAAATACATACAATGTTTCAACCGCTGTATGGAAGGACAGTCCCAGAACTGTCATTAATAGTCTATTTCTGACAGTTCCATGACATTCCCTCCATACAGCGGTTGAAACAGCTGTATGGAGTGAATGTCCCAGAACTGTCAGAAATAGACTATTTCTGACAGTTCTGGGACAATCACTCCATACAGCTGTTTCAACCGCTGTATGGAGGGAATGTCATGGAACTGTCAGAAATAGAATATTAATGACAGTTCTGGGACTGTCCTTCCATACAGCGGTTGAAACATTGTATGTATTTGTTTCCATAAATGGATCCATTTATGGAAACAAATACATACAATGTTTCAACCGCTGTATGGAAGGACAGTCCCAGAACTGTCAGAAATAGTCTATTTCTGACAGTTCTGGGACATTCACTCCATACAGCTGTTTCAACCGCTGTATGGAGGGAATGTCATAGAACTGTCAGAAATAGACTATTAATGACAGTTCTGGGACTGTCCTTCCATAGAGCAGTTGAAACATTGTATCTATTTGTTTCCATAAATGGATCCATTTATGGAAACAAATAGATACAATGTTTCAACCGCTGTATGGAAGGACAGTCCCAGAACTGTCATTAATAGTCTATTTCTGACAGTTCTATGACATTCCCTCCATACAGCGGTTTGAAACAGCTGTATGGAGTGAATGTCCCAGAACTGTCAGAAATAGACTATTTATGACAGTTCTGGGACATTCACTCCATACAGCGGTTGAAACATTGTATCTATTTTTTTCCATAAATGACATTCTGCAGATACACTTAGAGGAGCGCTGCAGATACACTTTTTGCCGGCTTGGAATTATTCTTATTTTCATCCTACTTCTTCTTTTTCTTCTTATGAGGATGAGGATGAAGAAGAAGAAGTAGGATGAAAATAAGATTAATTCCAAGCCGGCAAAAAGTGTATCTGCAGCGCTCCTCTAAGTGTATTTGCAGAATGTCATTTATGGAAAAAATAGATACAATGTTTCAACCGCTGTATGGAAGGACAGTCCCAGAACTGTCATAAATAGTCTATTTCTGACAGTTCTGGGACATTCACTCCATACAGCTGTTTCAACCGCTGTATGGAGGGAATGTCATAGAACTGTCAGAAATAGACTATTAATGACAGTTCTGGGACTGTCCTTCCATACAGCGGTTGAAACATTGTATGTATTTGTTTCCATAAATGGATCCATTTATGGAAACAAATACATACAATGTTTCAACCGCTGTATGGAAGGACAGTCCCAGAACTGTCATTAATAGTCTATTTCTGACAGTTCCATGACATTCCCTCCATACAGCGGTTGAAACAGCTGTATGGAGTGAATGTCCCAGAACTGTCAGAAATAGACTATTTCTGACAGTTCTGGGACAATCACTCCATACAGCTGTTTCAACCGCTGTATGGAGGGAATGTCATGGAACTGTCAGAAATAGACTATTAATGACAGTTCTGGGACTGTCCTTCCATACAGCAGTTGAAACATTGTATGTATTTGTTTCCATAAATGGATCCATTTATGGAAACAAATACATACAATGTTTCAACCGCTGTATGGAAGGACAGTCCCAGAACTGTCAGAAATAGTCTATTTCTGACAGTTCTGGGACATTCACTCCATACAGCTGTTTCAACCGCTGTATGGAGGGAATGTCATAGAACTGTCAGAAATAGACTATTAATGACAGTTCTGGGACTGTCCTTCCATACAGCGGTTGAAACATTGTATCTATTTGTTTCCATAAATGGATCCATTTATGGAAACAATTAGAGATGAGCGAAGAAATGAAAAATTCGATTCGACTGATTCGGCGAATTCGTGGACAATATTCGATTCGAGTCGAATAAATTCGCTGTGAATTTAACTTAAAAAAGGGTGTTTCTAGGCTTCAGAGAGACTTAATATTAGTGCAGAACACTGTACCTTTAATTTAAATGCCCTTGGAGTCTGCTGGGGAAGAGAAATAATACTGTCAGTCAGTATGACATGCAGATGAGTGCCGTCGATCTTAGAATCACCGCACACTTCACTCATTTGGGCAGTCACGGGGCCAAAACCAGAGTGTGGAGCCACAGTGTGGCGGTGGAGGCAGCAGCAATGGGAGGCCATACAGCACCCTATGACAAAAATGGAAACCACCAGCAGTGTGAGGAGACCTGAAAGTGGCACATGGCAGAGTGTGGCGATAGAGACAGCAGCAATGGGAGGCCGTACAGGGACCCATGACACACTCTGGACCTGGCAGCAGCATGAGGAGGCGGTACAGGGGCCCATGACAGATTACGGGCCTGGCAGCAGCATGAGGAGTCGGTACAGGGGCCCATGGCAGATTACGGGCCTGGCAGCAGCAATGGGAGGCCGTACAGGGACCCATGACACACTCTGGACCTGGCAGCAGCATGGGGAGGCGGTACAGGGGCCCATGACAGATTACGGGCCTGGCAGCAGCATGAGGAGTCGGTACGGGGGCCCATGACACACTCTGGACCTGGCAGCAGCATGAGGAGGCGGTACAGGGGCGCATGACAGATTACGAGCCTGGCAGCAGCAACTTGGACAGGAGGACGTTCAGCTTCTGCACCGTCGGGTGCGTGCTCGCAAACTGTTGTCTCTTGGAAACGGATTCCAAGAAAGACTGCTGACGGAATCCGTGAAGAGGAGTAGCAGGAGAAGGAGCATCTGAACGAGCGGAATATGCCAACAAGCGACAACAGTGGCCCATGACAGATTACGGGCCTGGCAGCAGCATGAGGAGTCGGTACGGGGGCCCATGGCAGATTACGGGCCTGGCAGCAGCTATGGGAGGCCCGTAATCTGCCAGCACCCTATGACAAAAAATGGAACCCACCAGCAGTGTGAGGAGACCTGAAAGTGGCACATGGCAGAGTGTGGCGATGGAGACAGCAGCAATGGGAGGCCGTACAGGGACCCATGAGAGACTCTGGACCTGGCAGCAGCATGAGGAGGCGGTATAGGGGCCCATGGCAGATTAGGGGCCTGGCAGCAGCTATGGGAGGCCCGTAATCTGCCAGCACCCTATGACAAAAAATGGAACACACCAGCAGTGTGAGGAGACCTGAAAGTGGCACATGGCAGAGTGTGGCGATGGAGGCAGCAGCAATGGGAGGCCGTACAGGGACCCATGAGAGACTCTGGACTTGGCAGCAGCATGAGGAGGCGGTATAGGGGCCCATGGCAGATTAGGGGCCTGGCAGCAGCTATGGGAGGCCCGTAATCTGCCAGCACCCTATGACAAAAAATGGAACACACCAGCAGTGTGAGGAGACCTGAAAGTGGCACATGTTTGGGGCATGATTCATGGCGGATTTAGTCAGTTGTGTCAGGAACTGGTGGTTTGAAATCCAGACTAATCCACGCCTGATTCATTTTCACAAACGTGAGTCTCTCCACACTTTGGGTGGACAGTCGTGTCCTCCGCGGAGTTGCAATACCTCCTGCCGCACTAAACACGCGCTCCGATGCCACGCTACTGGCCGGGCATGACAGCCTTTCAAGGGCAAATTCAGCTAGTTGGGGCCAAAGGTCAAGTTTCGTTGCCCAGTAGTCAAGGGGATTGTCTACCTCGGTTGGCAGGGTGCTGTCCAAGTAGGCCTAAGCCTGTTGTTTGAGGTCCTGCTCCAGGTCCACCTGATGCTGCTGCTGCTGCTGCGGCTGGTTAGTAGTTTCCTCACTGCGCTGGTGAAGAAAGCTACTCATCATCGACTGCAGACTGAGGCAGCCGCTGCTGGTGGAGCTGCCACTGCTCCTACCACCCCACCCCTCCCCTGCTGCCATGGCAGCGGAACACGAGCGCACAGGGCCCCACAGTGTCTGAGGATGGACGTTGGCGCAGACAGGCAGAGACCAGCTGACTACATAGGTGTTTTTTATAGTACGTTATTTTGGCCTCCCTCTCAGCAGGTGTGAAAAAGGCCACCATTTTTGAACGGTAGCGAGGGTCCAACAAGGTGGACAGCCAAAAGTCATCCCTCTGTCTGATGGTTATTATTCGGCTGTCGCTACGCAAGCAACCGAGCATGCTATGGGCCATTTGTGCCAAGGAATGCGAGGGACTCCCTGCCTCCATCTCCACAGCATACTGCCACGGTGCGTCTAGGTCCTCTGTCTCCTCTTCCTCCTCCTCTACCAGATGCTCCTGCTCCTCCACTCCTGTCCGCTGAGTGGAAAAACCACCCATTTCACTCAATAATTCCTGAGCACCAATGTCCTCCTCTACCTCCTCCTCTTCTTCCAGTCCTGCCCCCACAGGGGCCATGTGGCGTTGAGATCTGTGCGCCACGTCTACCGCACCCTGACCAGCCATTGTTAACAGCATTTGTTCCAGGACGTGCAACAGAGGAATGACGTCGTTCATCCCATAGTCCTGCCGACTCACGAATAGCGTGGCCTCCTCAAAGGGCCTGAGCAAGCGCAGGTGTCACGCATGAGCTGCCAATGGCTGACATCTAAGTTACACAGGGAGTACCTTTATCTGCTTTTAACATCAGGAAATCTGTGATGGCCTTTTGCTGTTCGTAAAGGCGGTCTAACATATGTAGGGTTGAATTCCACCTTGTTGCAACGTCACAGCATGAGGAGTCGGTATAGGGGCCCATGGCAGATTAGGGGCCTGGCAGCAGTTATGGGAGGCCCATAATCTGCCAGCACCCTATGACAAAAAATGGAACACACCAGCAGTGTGAGGAGACCTGAAAGTGGCACATGGCAGAGTGTGGCGATGGAGACAGCAGCAATGGGAGGCCGTACAGGGACCCATGAGAGACTCTGGACCTGGCAGCAGCATGAGGAGGCGGTATATAGGGGCCTACGGCAGATTAGGGGCCTGGCAGCAGCTATAGGAGGCCCGTAATCTGCCAGCACCCTATGTCAAAAAATTCAACACACCAGCAGTGTGTGAGGAGACCTGAAAGTGGCACATGGCAGAGTGTGGCGATGGAGACAGCAGCAATGGGAGGCCGTACAGGGACCCATGACAGACTCTGGACTTGGCAGCAGCATGAGGAGGCGGTATATAGGGGCTTATGGCAGATTAGGGGCCTGGCAGCAGCTATAGGAGGCCCGTAATCTGCCAGCACCCTATGTCAAAAAATTCAACACACCAGCAGTGTGAGGAGACCTGAAAGTGGCACATGGCAGAGTGTGGCGATGGAGACAGCAGCAATGGGAGGCCGTACAGGGACCCATGACAGACTCTGAACTTGGCAGCAGCATGAGGAGGCGGTATATAGGGGCCCATGGCAGATTAGGGGCCTGGCAGCAGCTATAGGAGGCCCGTAATCTGCCAGCACCCTATGTCAAAAAATTCAACACACCAGCAGTGTGAGGAGACCTGAAAGTGGCACATGGCAGAGTGTGGCGATGGAGACAGCAGCAATGGGAGGCCGTACAGGGACCATGACAGACTCTGGACTTGGCAGCAGCATGAGGAGGCGGTATATAGGGGCCCATGGCAGATTAGGGGCCTGGCAGCAGCTATGTGAGGCCCGTAATCTGCCTGCACCCTATGTCAAAAAATTTAACACACCAGCAGTGTGAAGAGACCTGAAAGTGGCACATGGCAGCAGAGTGTGGCGATGGACAGCAGCAATGGGAGGCCGTACAGGGACCATGACAGACTCTGGACTTGGCAGCAGCATGAGGAGGCGGTATATAGGGGCCCATGGCAGATTAGGGGCCTGGCAGCAGCTATGTGAGGCCCGTAATCTGCCTGCACCCTATGTCAAAAAATTAAACACACCAGCAGTGTGAAGAGACCTGAAAGTGGCACATGGCAGCAGAGTGTGGCGATGGAGACAGCAGCAATGGGAGGCCGTACAGGGACCCATGAGAGACTCTAGACTTGGCAGCAGCATGAGGAGGCGGTATATAGGGCCCATGGCAGATTAGGGGCCTGGCAGCAGCTATGTGAGGCCCGTAATCTGCCTGCACCCTATGTCAAAAAATTTAACACACCAGCAGTGTGAAGAGACCTGAAAGGTGGCACATGGCAGCAGAGTGTGGCGATGGAGACAGCAGCAATGGGAGGCCGTACAGGGACCCATGAGAGACTCTAGACTTGGCAGCAGCATGAGGAGGCGGTATATAGGGGCCCATGGCAGATTAGGGGCCTGGCAGCAGCTATGTGAGGCCCGTAATCTGCCTGCACCCTATGTCAAAAAATTAACACACCAGCAGTGTGAAGAGACCTGAAAGTGGCACATGGCAGCAGAGTGTGGCGATGGAGACAGCAGCAATGGGAGGCCGTACAGGGACCATGACAGACTCTGGACTTGGCAGCAGCATGAGGAGGCGGTATATAGGGGCCCATGGCAGATTAGGGGCCTGGCAGCAGCTATGTGAGGCCCGTAATCTGCCTGCACCCTATGTCAAAAAATTAAACACACCAGCAGTGTGAAGAGACCTGAAAGTGGCACATGGCAGCAGAGTGTGGCGATGGAGACAGCAGCAATGGGAGGCCGTACAGGGACCCATGAGAGGACTCTAGACTTGGCAGCAGCATGAGGAGGCGGTATATAGGGGCCCATGGCAGATTAGGGGCCTGGCAGCAGCTATGTGAGGCCCGTAATCTGCCTGCACCCTATGTCAAAAAATTTAACACACCAGCAGTGTGAAGAGACCTGAAAGTGGCACATGGCAGCAGAGTGTGGCGATGGAGACAGCAGCAATGGGAGGCCGTACAGGGACCCATGAGAGACTCTAGACTTGGCAGCAGCATGAGGAGGCGGTATATAGGGGCCCATGGCAGATTAGGGGCCTGGCAGCAGCTATGTGAGGCCCGTAATCTGCCTGCACCCTATGTCAAAAAATTAAACACACCAGCAGTGTGAAGAGACCTGAAAGTGGCACATGGCAGCAGAGTGTGGCGATGGAGACAGCAGCAATGGGAGGCCGTACAGGGACCCATGAGAGACTCTAGACTTGGCAGCAGCATGAGGAGGCGGTATATAGGGGCCCATGGCAGATTAGGGGCCTGGCAGCAGCTATGTGAGGCCCGTAATCTGCCTGCACCCTATGTCAAAAAATTAAACACACCAGCAGTGTGAAGAGACCTGAAAGTGGCACATGGCAGCAGAGTGTGGCGATGGAGACAGCAGCAATGGGAGGCCGTACAGGGACCATGACAGACTCTGGACTTGGCAGCAGCATGAGGAGGCGGTATATAGGGGCCCATGGCAGATTAGGGGCCTGGCAGCAGCTATGTGAGGCCCGTAATCTGCCTGCACCCTATGTCAAAAATTTAACACACCAGCAGTGTGAAGAGACCTGAAAGTGGCACATGGCAGCAGAGTGTGGCGATGGAGACAGCAGCAATGGGAGGCCGTACAGGGACCATGACAGACTCTGGACTTGGCAGCAGCATGAGGAGGCGGTATATAGGGGCCCATGGCAGATTAGGGGCCTGGCAGCAGCTATGTGAGGCCCGTAATCTGCCTGCACCCTATGTCAAAAAATTAAACACACCAGCAGTGTGAAGAGACCTGAAAGTGGCACATGGCAGCAGAGTGTGGCGATGGAGACAGCAGCAATGGGAGGCCGTACAGGGACCCATGAGAGACTCTAGACTTGGCAGCAGCATGAGGAGGCGGTATATAGGGGCCCATGGCAGATTAGGGGGCCTGGCAGCAGCTATGTGAGGCCCGTAATCTGCCTGCACCCTATGTCAAAAAATTAAACACACCAGCAGTGTGAAGAGACCTGAAAGTGGCACATGGCAGCAGAGTGTGGCGATGGAGACAGCAGCAATGGGAGGCCGTACAGGGACCATGAGAGACTCTGGACTTGGCAGCAGCATGAGGAGGCGGTATATAGGGGCCCATGGCAGATTAGGGGCCTGGCAGCAGCTATGTGAGGCCCGTAATCTGCCTGCACCCTATGTCAAAAAATTTAACACACCAGCAGTGTGAAGAGACCTGAAAGTGGCACATGGCAGCAGAGTGTGGCGATGGAGACAGCAGCAATGGGAGGCCGTACAGGGACCATGACAGACTCTGGACTTGGCAGCAGCATGAGGAGGCGGTATATAGGGGCCCATGGCAGATTAGGGGCCTGGCAGCAGCTATGTGAGGCCCGTAATCTGCCAGCACCCTATGTCAAAAAATTCAACACACCAGCAGTGTGTGAGGAGACCTGAAAGTGGCACATGGCAGAGTGTGGCGATGGAGAAAGCAGCAATGGGAGGCCGTACAGGGACCCATGAGAGACTCTGGACCTGGCAGCAGCATGAGGAGGCGGTATATAGGGGCCCATGGCAGATTAGGGGCCTGGCAGCAGCTATGTGAGGCCCGTAATCTGCCTGCACCCTATGTCAAAAAATTAAACACACCAGCAGTGTGAAGAGACCTGAAAGTGGCACATGGCAGCAGAGTGTGGCGATGGAGACAGCAGCAATGGGAGGCCGTACAGGGACCCATGAGAGACTCTAGACTTGGCAGCAGCATGAGGAGGCGGTATATAGGGGCCCATGGCAGATTAGGGGCCTGGCAGCAGCTATGTGAGGCCCGTAATCTGCCTGCACCCTATGTCAAAAAATTAAACACACCAGCAGTGTGAAGAGACCTGAAAGTGGCACATGGCAGCAGAGTGTGGCGATGGAGACAGCAGCAATGGGAGGCCGTACAGGGACCATGAGAGACTCTGGACTTGGCAGCAGCATGAGGAGGCGGTATATAGGGGCCCATGGCAGATTAGGGGCCTGGCAGCAGCTATGTGAGGCCCGTAATCTGCCTGCACCCTATGTCAAAAAATTAAACACACCAGCAGTGTGAAGAGACCTGAAAGTGGCACATGGCAGCAGAGTGTGGCGATGGAGACAGCAGCAATGGGAGGCCGTACAGGGACCCATGAGAGACTCTAGACTTGGCAGCAGCATGAGGAGGCGGTATATAGGGGCCCATGGCAGATTAGGGGCCTGGCAGCAGCTATGTGAGGCCCGTAATCTGCCTGCACCCTATGTCAAAAAATTAAACACACCAGCAGTGTGAAGAGACCTGAAAGTGGCACATGGCAGCAGAGTGTGGCGATGGAGACAGCAGCAATGGGAGGCCGTACAGGGACCATGACAGACTCTGGACTTGGCAGCAGCATGAGGAGGCGGTATATAGGGGCCCATGGCAGATTAGGGGCCTGGCAGCAGCTATGTGAGGCCCGTAATCTGCCTGCACCCTATGTCAAAAAATTTAACACACCAGCAGTGTGAAGAGACCTGAAAGTGGCACATGGCAGCAGAGTGTGGCGATGGAGACAGCAGCAATGGGAGGCCGTACAGGGACCATGACAGACTCTGGACTTGGCAGCAGCATGAGGAGGCGGTATATAGGGGCCCATGGCAGATTAGGGGCCTGGCAGCAGCTATGTGAGGCCCGTAATCTGCCTGCACCCTATGTCAAAAAATTAAAACACACCAGCAGTGTGAAGAGACCTGAAAGTGGCACATGGCAGCAGAGTGTGGCGATGGAGACAGCAGCAATGGGAGGCCGTACAGGGACCCATGAGAGACTCTAGACTTGGCAGCAGCATGAGGAGGCGGTATATAGGGGCCCATGGCAGATTAGGGGCCTGGCAGCAGCTATGTGAGGCCCGTAATCTGCCTGCACCCTATGTCAAAAAATTTAACACACCAGCAGTGTGAAGAGACCTGAAAGTGGCACATGGCAGCAGAGTGTGGCGATGGAGACAGCAGCAATGGGAGGCCGTACAGGGACCCATGAGAGACTCTAGACTTGGCAGCAGCATGAGGAGGCGGTATATAGGGCCCATGGCAGATTAGGGGCCTGGCAGCAGCTATGTGAGGCCCGTAATCTGCCTGCACCCTATGTCAAAAAAATAACACACCAGCAGTGTGAAGAGACCTGAAAGTGGCACATGGCAGCAGAGTGTGGCGATGGAGACAGCAGCAATGGGAGGCCGTACAGGGACCATGAGAGACTCTGGACTTGGCAGCAGCATGAGGAGGCGGTATATAGGGGCCCATGGCAGATTAGGGGCCTGGCAGCAGCTATGTGAGGCCCGTAATCTGCCTGCACCCTATGTCAAAAAATTTAACACACCAGCAGTGTGAAGAGACCTGAAAGTGGCACATGGCAGCAGAGTGTGGCGATGGAGACAGCAGCAATGGGGAGGCCGTACAGGGACCCATGAGAGACTCTAGACTTGGCAGCAGCATGAGGAGGCGGTATATAGGGGCCCATGGCAGATTAGGGGCCTGGCAGCAGCTATGTGAGGCCCGTAATCTGCCTGCACCCTATGTCAAAAAATTAAACACACCAGCAGTGTGAAGAGACCTGAAAGTGGCACATGGCAGCAGAGTGTGGCGATGGAGACAGCAGCAATGGGAGGCCGTACAGGGACCATGACAGACTCTGGACTTGGCAGCAGCATGAGGAGGCGGTATATAGGGGCCCATGGCAGATTAGGGGCCTGGCAGCAGCTATGTGAGGCCCGTAATCTGCCTGCACCCTATGTCAAAAAATTTAACACACCAGCAGTGTGAAGAGACCTGAAAGTGGCACATGGCAGCAGAGTGTGGCGATGGAGACAGCAGCAATGGGAGGCCGTACAGGGACCATGACAGACTCTAGACTTGGCAGCAGCATGAGGAGGGCGGTATATAGGGGCCCATGGCAGATTAGGGGCCTGGCAGCAGCTATGTGAGGCCCGTAATCTGCCTGCACCCTATGTCAAAAAATTTAACACACCAGCAGTGTGAAGAGACCTGAAAGTGGCACATGGCAGCAGAGTGTGGCGATGGAGACAGCAGCAATGGGAGGCCGTACAGGGACCCATGAGAGACTCTAGACTTGGCAGCAGCATGAGGAGGCGGTATATAGGGGCCCATGGCAGATTAGGGGCCTGGCAGCAGCTATGTGAGGCCCGTAATCTGCCTGCACCCTATGTCAAAAAATTTAACACACCAGCAGTGTGAAGAGACTGAAAGTGGCACATGGCAGCAGAGTGTGGCGATGGAGACAGCAGCAATGGGAGGCCGTACAGGGACCATGAGAGACTCTGGACTTGGCAGCAGCATGAGGAGGCGGTATATAGGGGCCCATGGCAGATTAGGGGCCTGGCAGCAGCTATGTGAGGCCCGTAATCTGCCTGCACCCTATGTCAAAAAATTTAACACACCAGCAGTGTGAAGAGACCTGAAAGTGGCACATGGCAGCAGAGTGTGGCGATGGAGACAGCAGCAATGGGAGGCCGTACAGGGACCCATGAGAGACTCTAGACTTGGCAGCAGCATGAGGAGGCGGTATATAGGGGCCCATGGCAGATTAGGGGCTGGCAGCAGCTATGTGAGGCCCGTAATCTGCCTGCACCCTATGTCAAAAAATTAAACACACCAGCAGTGTGAAGAGACCTGAAAGTGGCACATGGCAGCAGAGTGTGGCGATGGAGACAGCAGCAATGGGAGGCCGTACAGGGACCATGACAGACTCTGGACTTGGCAGCAGCATGAGGAGGCGGTATATAGGGGCCCATGGCAGATTAGGGGCCTGGCAGCAGCTATGTGAGGCCCGTAATCTGCCTGCACCCTATGTCAAAAAATTTAACACACCAGCAGTGTGAAGAGACCTGAAAGTGGCACATGGCAGCAGAGTGTGGCGATGGAGACAGCAGCAATGGGAGGCCGTACAGGGACCATGACAGACTCTGGACTTGGCAGCAGCATGAGGAGGCGGTATATAGGGGCCCATGGCAGATTAGGGGCCTGGCAGCAGCTATGTGAGGCCCGTAATCTGCCTGCACCCTATGTCAAAAAATTAAACACACCAGCAGTGTGAAGAGACCTGAAAGTGGCACATGGCAGCAGAGTGTGGCGATGGAGACAGCAGCAATGGGAGGCCGTACAGGGACCCATGAGAGACTCTAGACTTGGCAGCAGCATGAGGAGGCGGTATATAGGGGCCCATGGCAGATTAGGGGCCTGGCAGCAGCTATGTGAGGCCCGTAATCTGCCTGCACCCTATGTCAAAAAATTTAACACACCAGCAGTGTGAAGAGACCTGAAAGTGGCACATGGCAGCAGAGTGTGGCGATGGAGACAGCAGCAATGGGAGGCCGTACAGGGACCCATGAGAGACTCTAGACTTGGCAGCAGCATGAGGAGGCGGTATATAGGGGCCCATGGCAGATTAGGGGCCTGGCAGCAGCTATGTGAGGCCCGTAATCTGCCTGCACCCTATGTCAAAAAATTTAACACACCAGCAGTGTGAAGAGACCTGAAAGTGGCACATGGCAGCAGAGTGTGGCGATGGAGACAGCAGCAATGGGAGGCCGTACAGGGACCATGAGAGACTCTGGACTTGCAGCAGCATGAGGAGGCGGTATATAGGGGCCCATGGCAGATTAGGGGCCTGGCAGCAGCTATGTGAGGCCCGTAATCTGCCTGCACCCTATGTCAAAAAATTTAACACACCAGCAGTGTGAAGAGACCTGAAAGTGGCACATGGCAGCAGAGTGTGGCGATGGAGACAGCAGCAATGGGAGGCCGTACAGGGACCCATGAGAGACTCTAGACTTGGCAGCAGCATGAGGAGGCGGTATATAGGGGCCCATGGCAGATTAGGGGCCTGGCAGCAGCTATGTGAGGCCCGTAATCTGCCTGCACCCTATGTCAAAAAATTTAACACACCAGCAGTGTGAAGAGACCTGAAAGTGGCACATGGCAGCAGAGTGTGGCGATGGAGACAGCAGCAATGGGAGGCCGTACAGGGACCATGAGAGACTCTGGACTTGGCAGCAGCATGAGGAGGCGGTATATAGGGGCCCATGGCAGATTAGGGGCCTGGCAGCAGCTATGTGAGGCCCGTAATCTGCCTGCACCCTATGTCAAAAAATTTAACACACCAGCAGTGTGAAGAGACCTGAAAGTGGCACATGGCAGCAGAGTGTGGCGATGGAGACAGCAGCAATGGGAGGCCGTACAGGGACCCATGAGAGACTCTAGACTTGGCAGCAGCATGAGGAGGCGGTATATAGGGGCCCATGGCAGATTAGGGGCCTGGCAGCAGCTATGTGAGGCCCGTAATCTGCCTGCACCCTATGTCAAAAAATTAAACACACCAGCAGTGTGAAGAGACCTGAAAGTGGCACATGGCAGCAGAGTGTGGCGATGGAGACAGCAGCAATGGGAGGCCGTACAGGGACCATGACAGACTCTGGACTTGGCAGCAGCATGAGGAGGCGGTATATAGGGGCCCATGGCAGATTAGGGGCCTGGCAGCAGCTATGTGAGGCCCGTAATCTGCCTGCACCCTATGTCAAAAAATTTAACACACCAGCAGTGTGAAGAGACCTGAAAGTGGCACATGGCAGCAGAGTGTGGCGATGGAGACAGCAGCAATGGGAGGCCGTACAGGGACCATGACAGACTCTGGACTTGGCAGCAGCATGAGGAGGCGGTATATAGGGGCCCATGGCAGATTAGGGGCCTGGCAGCAGCTATGTGAGGCCCGTAATCTGCCTGCACCCTATGTCAAAAAATTAAACACACCAGCAGTGTGAAGAGACCTGAAAGTGGCACATGGCAGCAGAGTGTGGCGATGGAGACAGCAGCAATGGGAGGCCGTACAGGGACCCATGAGAGACTCTAGACTTGGCAGCAGCATGAGGAGGCGGTATATAGGGGCCCATGGCAGATTAGGGGCCTGGCAGCAGCTATGTGAGGCCCGTAATCTGCCTGCACCCTATGTCAAAAAATTTAACACACCAGCAGTGTGAAGAGACCTGAAAGTGGCACATGGCAGCAGAGTGTGGCGATGGAGACAGCAGCAATGGGAGGCCGTACAGGGACCCATGAGAGACTCTAGACTTGGCAGCAGCATGAGGAGGCGGTATATAGGGGCCCATGGCAGATTAGGGGCCTGGCAGCAGCTATGTGAGGCCCGTAATCTGCCTGCACCCTATGTCAAAAAATTAAACACACCAGCAGTGTGAAGAGACCTGAAAGTGGCACATGGCAGCAGAGTGTGGCGATGGAGACAGCAGCAATGGGAGGCCGTACAGGGACCATGACAGACTCTGGACTTGGCAGCAGCATGAGGAGGCGGTATATAGGGGCCCATGGCAGATTAGGGGCCTGGCAGCAGCTATGTGAGGCCCGTAATCTGCCTGCACCCTATGTCAAAAAATTTAACACACCAGCAGTGTGAAGAGACCTGAAAGTGGCACATGGCAGCAGAGTGTGGCGATGGAGACAGCAGCAATGGGAGGCCGTACAGGGACCATGACAGACTCTGGACTTGGCAGCAGCATGAGGAGGCGGTATATAGGGGCCCATGGCAGATTAGGGGCCTGGCAGCAGCTATGTGAGGCCCGTAATCTGCCTGCACCCTATGTCAAAAAATTAAACACACCAGCAGTGTGAAGAGACCTGAAAGTGGCACATGGCAGCAGAGTGTGGCGATGGAGACAGCAGCAATGGGAGGCCGTACAGGGACCCATGAGAGACTCTAGACTTGGCAGCAGCATGAGGAGGCGGTATATAGGGGCCCATGGCAGATTAGGGGCCTGGCAGCAGCTATGTGAGGCCCGTAATCTGCCTGCACCCTATGTCAAAAAATTAAACACACCAGCAGTGTGAAGAGACCTGAAAGTGGCACATGGCAGCAGAGTGTGGCGATGGAGACAGCAGCAATGGGAGGCCGTACAGGGACCATGAGAGACTCTGGACTTGGCAGCAGCATGAGGAGGCGGTATATAGGGGCCCATGGCAGATTAGGGGCCTGGCAGCAGCTATGTGAGGCCCGTAATCTGCCTGCACCCTATGTCAAAAAATTTAACACACCAGCAGTGTGAAGAGACCTGAAAGTGGCACATGGCAGCAGAGTGTGGCGATGGAGACAGCAGCAATGGGAGGCCGTACAGGGACCATGACAGACTCTGGACTTGGCAGCAGCATGAGGAGGCGGTATATAGGGGCCCATGGCAGATTAGGGGCCTGGCAGCAGCTATGTGAGGCCCGTAATCTGCCAGCACCCTATGTCAAAAAATTCAACACACCAGCAGTGTGTGAGGAGACCTGAAAGTGGCACATGGCAGAGTGTGGCGATGGAGAAAGCAGCAATGGGAGGCCGTACAGGGACCCATGAGAGACTCTGGACCTGGCAGCAGCATGAGGAGGCGGTATATAGGGGCCCATGGCAGATTAGGGGCCTGGCAGCAGCTATGTGAGGCCCGTAATCTGCCTGCACCCTATGTCAAAAAATTAAACACACCAGCAGTGTGAAGAGACCTGAAAGTGGCACATGGCAGCAGAGTGTGGCGATGGAGACAGCAGCAATGGGAGGCCGTACAGGGACCCATGAGAGACTCTAGACTTGGCAGCAGCATGAGGAGGCGGTATATAGGGGCCCATGGCAGATTAGGGGCCTGGCAGCAGCTATGTGAGGCCCGTAATCTGCCTGCACCCTATGTCAAAAAATTAAACACACCAGCAGTGTGAAGAGACCTGAAAGTGGCACATGGCAGCAGAGTGTGGCGATGGAGACAGCAGCAATGGGAGGCCGTACAGGGACCATGAGAGACTCTGGACTTGGCAGCAGCATGAGGAGGCGGTATATAGGGGCCCATGGCAGATTAGGGGCCTGGCAGCAGCTATGTGAGGCCCGTAATCTGCCTGCACCCTATGTCAAAAAATTAAACACACCAGCAGTGTGAAGAGACCTGAAAGTGGCACATGGCAGCAGAGTGTGGCGATGGAGACAGCAGCAATGGGAGGCCGTACAGGGACCCATGAGAGACTCTAGACTTGGCAGCAGCATGAGGAGGCGGTATATAGGGGCCCATGGCAGATTAGGGGCCTGGCAGCAGCTATGTGAGGCCCGTAATCTGCCTGCACCCTATGTCAAAAAATTAAACACACCAGCAGTGTGAAGAGACCTGAAAGTGGCACATGGCAGCAGAGTGTGGCGATGGAGACAGCAGCAATGGGAGGCCGTACAGGGACCATGACAGACTCTGGACTTGGCAGCAGCATGAGGAGGCGGTATATAGGGGCCCATGGCAGATTAGGGGCCTGGCAGCAGCTATGTGAGGCCCGTAATCTGCCTGCACCCTATGTCAAAAAATTTAACACACCAGCAGTGTGAAGAGACCTGAAAGTGGCACATGGCAGCAGAGTGTGGCGATGGAGACAGCAGCAATGGGAGGCCGTACAGGGACCATGACAGACTCTGGACTTGGCAGCAGCATGAGGAGGCGGTATATAGGGGCCCATGGCAGATTAGGGGCCTGGCAGCAGCTATGTGAGGCCCGTAATCTGCCTGCACCCTATGTCAAAAAATTAAACACACCAGCAGTGTGAAGAGACCTGAAAGTGGCACATGGCAGCAGAGTGTGGCGATGGAGACAGCAGCAATGGGAGGCCGTACAGGGACCCATGAGAGACTCTAGACTTGGCAGCAGCATGAGGAGGCGGTATATAGGGGCCCATGGCAGATTAGGGGCCTGGCAGCAGCTATGTGAGGCCCGTAATCTGCCTGCACCCTATGTCAAAAAATTTAACACACCAGCAGTGTGAAGAGACCTGAAAGTGGCACATGGCAGCAGAGTGTGGCGATGGAGACAGCAGCAATGGGAGGCCGTACAGGGACCCATGAGAGACTCTAGACTTGGCAGCAGCATGAGGAGGCGGTATATAGGGGCCCATGGCAGATTAGGGGCCTGGCAGCAGCTATGTGAGGCCCGTAATCTGCCTGCACCCTATGTCAAAAAAATTAACACACCAGCAGTGTGAAGAGACCTGAAAGTGGCACATGGCAGCAGAGTGTGGCGATGGAGACAGCAGCAATGGGAGGCCGTACAGGGACCATGAGAGACTCTGGACTTGGCAGCAGCATGAGGAGGCGGTATATAGGGGCCCATGGCAGATTAGGGGCCTGGCAGCAGCTATGTGAGGCCCGTAATCTGCCTGCACCCTATGTCAAAAAATTTAACACACCAGCAGTGTGAAGAGACCTGAAAGTGGCACATGGCAGCAGAGTGTGGCGATGGAGACAGCAGCAATGGGAGGCCGTACAGGGACCCATGAGAGACTCTAGACTTGGCAGCAGCATGAGGAGGCGGTATATAGGGGCCCATGGCAGATTAGGGGCCTGGCAGCAGCTATGTGAGGCCCGTAATCTGCCTGCACCCTATGTCAAAAAATTAAACACACCAGCAGTGTGAAGAGACCTGAAAGTGGCACATGGCAGCAGAGTGTGGCGATGGAGACAGCAGCAATGGGAGGCCGTACAGGGACCATGACAGACTCTGGACTTGGCAGCAGCATGAGGAGGCGGTATATAGGGGCCCATGGCAGATTAGGGGCCTGGCAGCAGCTATGTGAGGCCCGTAATCTGCCTGCACCCTATGTCAAAAAATTTAACACACCAGCAGTGTGAAGAGACCTGAAAGTGGCACATGGCAGCAGAGTGTGGCGATGGAGACAGCAGCAATGGGAGGCCGTACAGGGACCATGACAGACTCTAGACTTGGCAGCAGCATGAGGAGGCGGTATATAGGGGCCCATGGCAGATTAGGGGCCTGGCAGCAGCTATGTGAGGCCCGTAATCTGCCTGCACCCTATGTCAAAAAATTTAACACACCAGCAGTGTGAAGAGACCTGAAAGTGGCACATGGCAGCAGAGTGTGGCGATGGAGACAGCAGCAATGGGAGGCCGTACAGGGACCCATGAGAGACTCTAGACTTGGCAGCAGCATGAGGAGGCGGTATATAGGGGCCCATGGCAGATTAGGGGCCTGGCAGCAGCTATGTGAGGCCCGTAATCTGCCTGCACCCTATGTCAAAAAATTTAACACACCAGCAGTGTGAAGAGACCTGAAAGTGGCACATGGCAGCAGAGTGTGGCGATGGAGACAGCAGCAATGGGAGGCCGTACAGGGACCATGAGAGACTCTGGACTTGGCAGCAGCATGAGGAGGCGGTATATAGGGGCCCATGGCAGATTAGGGGCCTGGCAGCAGCTATGTGAGGCCCGTAATCTGCCTGCACCCTATGTCAAAAAATTTAACACACCAGCAGTGTGAAGAGACCTGAAAGTGGCACATGGCAGCAGAGTGTGGCGATGGAGACAGCAGCAATGGGAGGCCGTACAGGGACCCATGAGAGACTCTAGACTTGGCAGCAGCATGAGGAGGCGGTATATAGGGGCCCATGGCAGATTAGGGGCCTGGCAGCAGCTATGTGAGGCCCGTAATCTGCCTGCACCCTATGTCAAAAAATTAAACACACCAGCAGTGTGAAGAGACCTGAAAGTGGCACATGGCAGCAGAGTGTGGCGATGGAGACAGCAGCAATGGGAGGCCGTACAGGGACCATGACAGACTCTGGACTTGGCAGCAGCATGAGGAGGCGGTATATAGGGGCCCATGGCAGATTAGGGGCCTGGCAGCAGCTATGTGAGGCCCGTAATCTGCCTGCACCCTATGTCAAAAAATTTAACACACCAGCAGTGTGAAGAGACCTGAAAGTGGCACATGGCAGCAGAGTGTGGCGATGGAGACAGCAGCAATGGGAGGCCGTACAGGGACCATGACAGACTCTGGACTTGGCAGCAGCATGAGGAGGCGGTATATAGGGGCCCATGGCAGATTAGGGGCCTGGCAGCAGCTATGTGAGGCCCGTAATCTGCCTGCACCCTATGTCAAAAAATTAAACACACCAGCAGTGTGAAGAGACCTGAAAGTGGCACATGGCAGCAGAGTGTGGCGATGGAGACAGCAGCAATGGGAGGCCGTACAGGGACCCATGAGAGACTCTAGACTTGGCAGCAGCATGAGGAGGCGGTATATAGGGGCCCATGGCAGATTAGGGGCCTGGCAGCAGCTATGTGAGGCCCGTAATCTGCCTGCACCCTATGTCAAAAAATTTAACACACCAGCAGTGTGAAGAGACCTGAAAGTGGCACATGGCAGCAGAGTGTGGCGATGGAGACAGCAGCAATGGGAGGCCGTACAGGGACCCATGAGAGACTCTAGACTTGGCAGCAGCATGAGGAGGCGGTATATAGGGGCCCATGGCAGATTAGGGGCCTGGCAGCAGCTATGTGAGGCCCGTAATCTGCCTGCACCCTATGTCAAAAAATTTAACACACCAGCAGTGTGAAGAGACCTGAAAGTGGCACATGGCAGCAGAGTGTGGCGATGGAGACAGCAGCAATGGGAGGCCGTACAGGGACCATGAGAGACTCTGGACTTGGCAGCAGCATGAGGAGGCGGTATATAGGGGCCCATGGCAGATTAGGGGCCTGGCAGCAGCTATGTGAGGCCCGTAATCTGCCTGCACCCTATGTCAAAAAATTTAACACACCAGCAGTGTGAAGAGACCTGAAAGTGGCACATGGCAGCAGAGTGTGGCGATGGAGACAGCAGCAATGGGAGGCCGTACAGGGACCCATGAGAGACTCTAGACTTGGCAGCAGCATGAGGAGGCGGTATATAGGGGCCCATGGCAGATTAGGGGCCTGGCAGCAGCTATGTGAGGCCCGTAATCTGCCAGCACCCTATGTCAAAAAATTTAACACACCAGCAGTGTGAAGAGACCTGAAAGTGGCACATGGCATGAGAGACTCTGGACCTGGCAGCAGCAGGAGGAGGCGGTATAGGGGCCCATGGCTGATTAGGGGCCTGGCAGCAGCTATGTGAGGCCCGTTATCTTGCAGCACCCTATGTCAAAAAATTTAACACACCAGCAGTGTGAAGAGACCTGAAAGTGGCACATGGCAGCAGAGTGTGGCGATGGAGACAGCAGCAATGGGAGGCCGTACAGGGACCCATGAGAGACTCTGGACCTGGCAGCAGCAGGAGGAGGTGGTATATAGGGGCCCATGGCAGATTAGGGGCCTGGCAGCAGCTATGTGAGGCCCGTAATCTGCCTGCACCCTATGTCAAAAAATTTAACACACCAGCAGTGTGAAGAGACCTGAAAGTGGCACATGGCAGCAGAGTGTGGCGATGGAGACAGCAGCAATGGGAGGCCGTACAGGGACCCATGAGAGACTCTGGACCTGGCAGCAGCAGGAGGAGGTGGTATATAGGGGCCTATGGCAGATTAGGGGCCTGGCAGCAGCTATAGGAGGCCCGTAATCTGCCAGCACCCTATGTCAAAAAATTCAACACACCAGCAGTGTGAGGAGACCTGAAAGTGGCACATGTTTGAGGCATGATTCATGGCGGATTTAGTCAGTTGTGTCAGGAACTGGTGGTTTGAAATCCAGACTAATCCACGCCTGATTCATTTTCACAAACGTGAGTCTCTCCACACTTTGGGTGGACAGTCGTGTCCTCCGCGGAGTTACAATACCTCCTGCCGCACTAAACACGCGCTCCGATGCCACGCTACTGGCCGGGCATGACAGCCTTTCAAGGGCAAATTCAGCTAGTTGGGGCCAAAGGTCAAGTTTCGTTGCCCAGTAGTCAAGGGGATTGTCTACCTCGGTTGGCAGGGTGCTGTCCAAGTAGGCCCAAGCCTGTTGTTTGAGCTCCTGCTCCAGGTCCACCTGATGCTGCTGCTGCTGCTGCGGCTGGTTAGTAGTTTCCTCACTGCGCTGGTGAAGAAAGCTACTCATCATCGACTGCAGACTGAGGCAGCCGCTGCTGGTGGAGCTGCCACTGCTCCTACCACCCCACCCCTCCCCTGCTGCCATGCCAGCGGAACGCGAGCGCACAGGGCCCACAGTGTCTGAGGATGGACGATGGCGCACAAAGGCAGAGACCAACTGACTACATAGGTGGTTTTTATAGTACGTAATTTTGGCCTCCCTCTCAGCAGGTGTGAAAAAGGCCACCATTTTGGACCGGTAGCGAGGGTCCAACAAGGTGGACAGCCAAAAGTCATCCCTCTGTCTGATGGTTATTATTCGGCTGTCGCTACGCAAGCAACCGAGCATGCTATGGGCCATTTGTGCCAAGGAATGCGAGGGACTCCCTGCCTCCATCTCCACAGCATACTGCCACGGTGCGTCTGGGTCCTCTGTCTCCTCCTCCTCCTCCTCTACCAGATGCTCCTGCTCCTCCACTCCTGTCCGCTGAGTGGAAAAACCACCCATTTCACTCAATAATTCCTGAGCACAAATGTCCTCCTCTACCTCCTCCTCTTCTTCCTGTCCTGCCCCCACAGGGGTCATGTGGCTTTGAGATCTGTGCGCCACGTCTACCGCACCCTGACCAGCCATTGTTAACAGCATTTGTTCCAGGACGTGCAACAGAGGAATGACGTCGTTCATCCCATAGTCCTGCCGACTCACGAATAGCGTGGCCTCCTCAAAGGGCCTGAGCAAGCGGCAGGTGTCACGCATGAGCTGCCAATGGCTGACATCTAAGTTACACAGGGGAGTACCTTTATCCGCTTGTAACATCAGGAAATCGGTGATGGCCTTTCGCTGCTCGTAAAGGCGGTCTAACATGTGTAGGGTTGAATTCCACCTTGTTGCAACGTCGCAGATCAGGCGATGCTGTGGAATTCCGTTCTGCCGCTGCAGCTCAATGAGGGTGTTCTTTGCGGTGTAGGAATGGCTGAAATGCATGCACAGTTTACGTGACATTTTAAGGATGTCTTGCAGTGGGATGGTGGATTTTAGGAACCGCTTGACAACCAGATTGAACACGTGAGCCATGCATGGCGCATGGCACAACCTTCCTTGACGCAGAGCAGACACCATGTTCTTTCCGTTGTCAGTCAACATGGTTCCGATTTTTAGTTTGCGCGGAGACAGCCATCTGTCGATTTCTCTGTTCATTACACTCAGCAGTTCCTCCCCTGTGTGACTACGTTCGCCAAGGCATACCAGGTGCAGCACAGCGTGACACCGTTGCGCCCTGCACATGTGATATGCCGGTCGGGTAATGGGACTTGGCACGGGGGTGGCGGCTGAGGACACGGCGGAAAAAGAGGTGGTAGAGGCGGACATGCTTGCTGGACCAAGGACGTGCAAACGTGGAGGCAAAAGCGTCGTGACCTGTCCAAGTTGCTGGTGCGGCTGTGCCGGCACCACGTTCACCCAGTGGGCCGTAAATGACATGTACTGTCCCTGACCGTAGTTACAGCTCCACACGTCGGCGCTGCCGTGCACTTTGGCAGAGACCGACATGCTCAAAGACTGGCCCACCATCTCTTCTACATGTGAATGCAGGGCTGGCACTGCCTTTTGGGCAAAGAAATGACGGCTTGGCACTCTCCACCGCGGCGCGGCACAAGCCATCATTTCTCGGAAAGGTGCTGAGTCCACCAGTTGGAAAGGGAGGGACTGCAGCACCAGCAACTTGGACAGGAGGACGTTCAGCTTTTGCACCGTCGGGTGCGTGCTCGCAAACTGTTGTCTCTTGGATACGGATTCCAAGAAAGACTGTTGACGGAATCCGAGAAGAGGAGTAGCAGGAGAAGGAGCATCTGAACGAGCGGAAGATGCCAATGAGCGACAACTCCCCTCAGCAGAGGTGTTGGAGCCTTGACTGGCTGATAGAGGGCGATTGACGACGTCGGGTGACGGAGCAAGTAACGGAGCGGGTGATGGAGCGGGGGCTGGGGCAGGCAGAACCGCCGTATGTTTATCACGGTTTTCCCAGGCCACCGAATGGTGACGCTGCATATGCTGACGCAACGCTGTAGTCCCAACATGGGCCCCCTGGCCACGCTTGCATTTCTGGCCACATAGTCGACATACGGCTACGTTTACTTCCTCGGGCGGCTTGAGGAAAAATTGCCACACCACCGAGTAGGAAACTTTGCCCCCGCTACTCTTCACTGGCTGACTGCTACTTCCTCCGTGCGCACCGGCACCACTACTGGCCGTGGTGGTAGGCTGCAGTGGAGCTGGTGCTCTACTCCGTGGACGTTTGGCTCCACTGACACTGATGCGACCCTGCTGCTGTCTCCTGGGCAACCCACCGACTGTTTTGCTCGCTGCCAAGCTGCCACCCTCTTCTCCTGATGATGCGGAAGAAATTGCCTGATGACGACGAGGCTGCCAAGTGCGATCAACCTCCTCATCATCAAGTAGGGTCTCCGCCTCACTACTAGCCCCCTCGGCTGCGTCTGGGTCAGGAGACAGACCTGTCTCTAGACCGGCTACCGAGCCACTCTCCTCGCCAGTACTTGTTCGCTTGGCTGCTGAAAAGGCCGATGTCTCCCCCCGTTCCTGACCGCCCTCTGTTAGCTCTTCCTCACTGTACAGTGGGGCTGAGCCCACAGCATGCGATACTTCGCTTGGTGAGGGAACAGCAAAGGACAGGGGCAGGTAGAGGACACGTGATTTCAGTGGGCTTGGTCCCGGGCCATGCCAACTAACGGTTGTGTCTGACGTACCCACCGACCGTTGGCTGTAGGTGTCAGAGGTGACCTGGGAAGAGGAAGACGACCGAGCCAACCAATCAATGACGGCAGGGTTGTCGGTGGAGACACGACCGCTGGATGACACCGGGAGCACTGGCCTCTGGCTGCGAATACTGCTGCCTCGACCCCTTCCTCTGCTGCCACGTCTGCTCGCTCCTAAAACATTGCCTCCTCTGCCACTCCTCTGCATGTTGTCTGACATACTATTTAATTCAACGATTAGGTGTCCCTGAGTAACAATTCTCTGGCACGCAGTAACAATTCTGTCTGTCCCTGAGTATGAATTCTGTGGCCCTGAGTAACAATTCTGTGTCTGTGCGAGTAACAATTCTGTGTCTGTGCGAGTAACAATTCTGTGTCTGTGCAAGTAACAATTTTGTGTCTGTGCGAGTAACAATTCTCTGGCACTCAGTAACAATTCTGTCTGTCCCTGAGTAACAATTCTCTGGCACTCAGTAACAATTCTGTCTGTCCCTGAGTAACAATTCTCTGGCACTCAGTAACAATTCTGTCTGTCCCTGAGTAACAATTCTCTGGCACTCAGTAACAATTCTGTCTGTCCCTGAGTAACAATTCTCTGGCACTCAGTAACAATTCTGTCTGTCCCTGAGTAACAATTCTC
Organism: Staurois parvus; assembly: GCF_062004578.1. Classification (NCBI taxonomy): domain Eukaryota; kingdom Metazoa; phylum Chordata; class Amphibia; order Anura; family Ranidae; genus Staurois; species Staurois parvus. The sequence continues at coordinate 5,826,062 of NW_028317800.1, read as the reverse complement.
TGGCACTCAGTAACAATTCTGTCTGTCCCTGAGTAACAATTCTCTGGCACTCAGTAACAATTCTGTCTGTCCCTGAGTATGAATTCTGTGGCCCTGAGTAACAATTCTGTGTCTGCGCGAGTAACAATTCTGTGTCTGTGCAAGTAACAATTTTGTGTCTGTGCGAGTAACAATTCTCTGGCACTCAGTAACAATTCTGTCTGTCCCTGAGTATGAATTCTGTGGCCCTGAGTAACAATTCTGTCTCTGTGCGAGTAACAATTCTGTGTCTGTGCAAGTAACAATTTTGTGTCTGTGAGAGTAACAATTCTCTGGCACTCAGTAACAATTCTGTCTGTCCCTGAGTAACAATTCTCTGGCACTCAGTAACAATTCTGTCTGTCCCTGAGTATGAATTCTGTGGCCCTGAGTAACAATTGTGTGTCTGTGCAAGTAACAATTCTGTGTCTGTGCAAGTAACAATTTTGTGTCTGTGAGAGTAACAATTCTCTGGCACTCAGTAACAATTCTGTCTGTCCCTGAGTAACAATTCTCTGGCACTCAGTAACAATTCTGTCTGTCCCTGAGTATGAATTCTGTGGCCCTGAGTAACAATTCTGTCTCTGTGCGAGTAACAATTCTGTGTCTGTGCAAGTAACAATTTTGTGTCTGTGAGAGTAACAATTCTCTGGCACTCAGTAACAATTCTGTCTGTCCCTGAGTAAGAATTCTCTGGCACTCAGTAACAATTCTGTCTGTCCCTGAGTAACAATTCTCTGGCACTCAGTAACAATTCTGTCTGTCCCTGAGTAACAATTCTGTCTGTCCCTGAGTATGAATTCTGTGGCCCTGAGTAAGAATTCTCTGGCACTCAGTAACAATTCTGTCTGTCCCTGAGTATGAATTCTGTGGCCCTGAGTAACAATTGTGTGTCTGTGCAAGTAACAATTCTGTGTCTGTGCAAGTAACAATTTTGTGTCTGTGAGAGTAACAATTCTCTGGCACTCAGTAACAATTCTGTCTGTCCCTGAGTAACAATTCTCTGGCACTCAGTAACAATTCTGTCTGTCCCTGAGTATGAATTCTGTGGCCCTGAGTAACAATTCTGTCTCTGTGCGAGTAACAATTCTGTGTCTGTGCAAGTAACAATTTTGTGTCTGTGAGAGTAACAATTCTCTGGCACTCAGTAACAATTCTGTCTGTCCCTGAGTAAGAATTCTCTGGCACTCAGTAACAATTCTGTCTGTCCCTGAGTAACAATTCTCTGGCACTCAGTAACAATTCTGTCTGTCCCTGAGTAACAATTCTGTCTGTCCCTGAGTATGAATTCTGTGGCCCTGAGTAAGAATTCTCTGGCACTCAGTAACAATTCTGTCTGTCCCTGAGTATGAATTCTGTGGCCCTGAGTAACAATTGTGTGTCTGTGCAAGTAACAATTCTGTGTCTGTGCAAGTAACAATTTTGTGTCTGTGAGAGTAACAATTCTCTGGCACTCAGTAACAATTCTGTCTGTCCCTGAGTAACAATTCTCTGGCACTCAGTAACAATTCTGTCTGTCCCTGAGTATGAATTCTGTGGCCCTGAGTAACAATTCTGTCTCTGTGCGAGTAACAATTCTGTGTCTGTGCAAGTAACAATTTTGTGTCTGTGAGAGTAACAATTCTCTGGCACTCAGTAACAATTCTGTCTGTCCCTGAGTAAGAATTCTCTGGCACTCAGTAACAATTCTGTCTGTCCCTGAGTAACAATTCTCTGGCACTCAGTAACAATTCTGTCTGTCCCTGAGTAACAATTCTGTCTGTCCCTGAGTATGAATTCTGTGGCCCTGAGTAAGAATTCTCTGGCACTCAGTAACAATTCTGTCTGTCCCTGAGTATGAATTCTGTGGCCCTGAGTAACAATTGTGTGTCTGTGCAAGTAACAATTCTGTGTCTGTGCAAGTAACAATTTTGTGTCTGTGAGAGTAACAATTCTCTGGCACTCAGTAACAATTCTGTCTGTCCCTGAGTAACAATTCTCTGGCACTCAGTAACAATTCTGTCTGTCCCTGAGTATGAATTCTGTGGCCCTGAGTAACAATTCTGTCTCTGTGCGAGTAACAATTCTGTGTCTGTGCAAGTAACAATTTTGTGTCTGTGAGAGTAACAATTCTCTGGCACTCAGTAACAATTCTGTCTGTCCCTGAGTAAGAATTCTCTGGCACTCAGTAACAATTCTGTCTGTCCCTGAGTAACAATTCTCTGGCACTCAGTAACAATTCTGTCTGTCCCTGAGTATGAATTCTGTGGCCCTGAGTAACAATTCTGTGTCTGTGCGAGTAACAATTCTGTGTCTGTGCAAGTAACAATTTTGTGTCTGTGCGAGTAACAATTCTCTGGCACTCAGTAACAATTCTGTCTGTCCCTGAGTAACAATTCTCTGGCACTCAGTAACAATTCTGTCTGTCCCTGAGTATGAATTCTGTGGCCCTGAGTAACAATTCTGTGTCTGTGCGAGTAACAATTCTGTGTCTGTGCAAGTAACAATTTTGTGTCTGTGCGAGTAACAATTCTCTGGCACTCAGTAACAATTCTGTCTGTCCCTGAGTAACAATTCTCTGGCACTCAGTAACAATTCTGTCTGTCCCTGAGTAACAATTCTCTGGCACTCAGTAACAATTCTGTCTGTCCCTGAGTAACAATTCTCTGGCACTCAGTAACAATTCTGTCTGTCCCTGAGTAACAATTCTCTGGCACTCAGTAACAATTCTGTCTGTCCCTGAGTAACAATTCTCTGGCACTCAGTAACAATTCTGTCTGTCCCTGAGTAACAATTCTGTCTGTCCCTGAGAATGAATTCTGTGGCCCTGAGTAAGAATTCTCTGGCACTCAGTAACAATTCTGTCTGTCCCTGAGTAACAATTCTCTGGCACTCAGTAACAATTCTGTCTGTCCCTGAGTAAAAATTCTGTGGCCCTAATAACGTTTCTGTGGCCCTAAGTAACAATTCTCTGGCACTGAGTAACAATTCTGTCTGTCCCTGAGTATGAATTCTGTGGCCCTAACTAGCGTTTCTTTGTCCCTAAATAACGATTCTGTGGCCCTCATTAACAAGTCTGTGTCCCTGAGTAATGGTTCTCTGTCCCTAAGTAACTTCTCTCTGTCCCCAATTCTCGTTTCTGTGGCCCTAACTCTGTCCCTGTCCCTAGTACAGAGCGGTCTGCCTCTGTTCAATGACTGCAGGCAAATGAAGATTTCCAAAATGGCCGCTATATATACCTCGACCATTACACAGTGCTGGCTGGCTGGCTGCTGATTGGCTGATGCGATCACATGTCGTTGAGGAATGCATTATGGGGCAGCGCGCCTTGTCTGCGCGCCTTCCCCGACATCCCCGCTCCGTCGCCGCACATGTCAGCCGCCATTTTCTGAAAAATTTCGATTCGCGCGTCCGAATTAGGCTGTTTTTCGGATTCGGCACGAATCGAAATTTTTCCGATATTCGACTCGAATTCCACTTCGGATACTTCGATTCGCTCATCTCTAGAAACAATGGATCCATTTATGGAAACAAATACATACAATGTTTCAACCGCTGTATGGAAGGACAGTCCCAGAACTGTCATTAATAGTCTATTTCTGACAGTTCCATGACATTCCCTCCATACAGCGGTTGAAACAGCTGTATGGAGTGAATGTCCCAGAACTGTCAGAAATAGACTATTTCTGACAGTTCTGGGACAATCACTCCATACAGCTGTTTCAACCGCTGTATGGAGGGAATGTCATGGAACTGTCAGAAATAGACTATTAATGACAGTTCTGGGACTGTCCTTCCATACAGCGGTTGAAACATTGTATGTATTTGTTTCCATAAATGGATCCATTTATGGAAACAAATACATACAATGTTTCAACCGCTGTATGGAAGGACAGTCCCAGAACTGTCATAAATAGTCTATTTCTGACAGTTCTGGGACATTCACTCCATACAGCTGTTTCAACCGCTGTATGGAGGGAATGTCATAGAACTGTCAGAAATAGACTATTAATGACAGTTCTGGGACTGTCCTTCCATACAGCGGTTGAAACATTGTATCTATTTGTTTCCATAAATGGATCCATTTATGGAAACAAATACATACAATGTTTCAACCGCTGCATGGAAGGACAGTCCCAGAACTGTCATTAATAGTCTATTTCTGACAGTTCCATGACATTCCCTCCATACAGCGGTTGAAACAGCTGTATGGAGTGAATGTCCCAGAACTGTCAGAAATAGACAGAAACTGTCACAGAACTGTCCTTCTTCTCATCCTTCTCCTTCTTCTCATCCTTCTTCTCATCCTTCTTCTCATCCTTCTCCTTCTTCTCATCCTTCTCCTTCTTCTCATCCTTCTCCTTCTCCTTCTTCTCATCCTTCTCCTTCTCCTTCTTCTCATCCTTCTCCTTCTCCTTCTTCTCATCCTTCTCCTTCTCCTTCTTTTCATCCTTCTCCTTCTCCTTCTTCTCATCCTTCTCCTTCTCCTTCTTCTCATCCTTCTCCTTCTCCTTCTTCTCATCCTTCTCCTTCTCCTTCTTCTCATCCTTCTCCTTCTCCATCTTCTCATCCTTCTCCTTCTTCTCATCCTTCTCCTTCTCCTTCTTCTCATCCTTCTCCTTCTCCATCTTCTCATCCTTCTCCTTTTCCTTCTTCTCATCCTTCTCCTTCTGCTTCTCCTTCTCCTTCTCCTTCTTCTCATCCTTCTCCTTCTTCTCATCCTTCTCCTTCTTCTCATCCTTCTCCTTCTCCTTCTTCTCATCCTTCTCCTTCTTCTCATACTTCTCCTTCTTCTCATCCTTCTCCTTCTTCTCATCCTTCTCCTTCTCCTCATCCTTCTCCTTCTTCTCATCCTTCTCCTTCTCCTTCTTCTCATCCTTCTCCTTCTCCTTCTTCTCATCCTTCTCCTTCTCCATCTTCTCATCCTTCTCCTTCTCCTTCTTCCCATCCTTCTCCTTCTTCTCATCCTTCTCCTTCTCCTTCTTCTCATCCTTCTCCTTCTTCTCATCCTTCTCCTTCTCCTCATCCTTCTCCTTCTCCTTCTTCTCATCCTTCTCCTTCTCCTTCTTCTCATCCTTCTCCTTCTCCTTCTTCTCATCCTTCTCCTTCTCCTTCTTCTCATCCTTCTCCTTCTTCTCATCCTTCTCCTTCTCCTTCTCCTTCTCTTTCCTCATCTCCAAGGGCATTTAAATTAAAGGTACAGTGTTCTGCACTAATTTAAAGGCTCTCTGAAGCCTAGAAACCCTTTTTATAAGTCATCTTCGTAGCGAAGAAATTCGCATCGAATCGAATTTCACACTGGAATTCGCCGAATCAGCCGAATCGAATTTTTGAGAAATTCGCTCATCTCTACTGGCAGCAGCAATGGGAGGCCCGTAATCTGCCAGCACCCTATGACAAAAAATGGAACACACCAGCAGTGTGAGGAGACCTGAAAGTGGCACATGGCAGAGTGTGGCGATGGAGACAGCAGCAATGGGAGGCCGTACAGGGACCAATGAGAGACTCTGGACCTGGCAGCAGCATGAAGAGGCGGTACAGGGGCCCATGGCAGATTACGGGCCTGGCAGCAGCAATGGGAGGCCCGTAATCTGCAAGCACCCTATGACAAAAAATGGAACACACCAGCAGTGTGAGGAGACCTGAAAGTGGCACATGGCAGAGTGTGGCGATGGAGACAGCAGCAATGGGAGGCCGTACAGGGACCCATGAGACACTCTGGACCTGGCAGCAGCATGAAGAGGCGGTACAGGGGCCCATGGCAGATTACAGGCCTGGCAGCAGCAATGGGAGGCCCGTAATCTGCCAGCACCCTATGACAAAAAATGGAACACACCAGCAGTGTGAGGAGACCTGAAAATGGCACATGGCAGAGTGTGGCGATGGAGACAGCAGCAATGGGAGGCCGTACAGGGACCCATGAAACACTGTGGACCTGGCAGCAGCATGAGGAGGCGGTACAGGGGCCCATGGCAGATTACGGGCCTTGCAGCAGCAATGGGAGGCCCGTAATCTGCCAGCACCCAATGACAAAAAATGGAACACACCAGCAGTGTGAGGAGACCTGAAAGTGGCACATGGCAGAGTGTGGCGATGGAGACAGCAGCAATGGGAGGCCGTACAGGGACCCATGAGACACTGTGGACCTGGCAGCAGCATGAGGAGGCTGTACGGGGGCCCATGGCAGATTACGGGCCTGGCAGCAGCAATGGGAGGCCCGTAATCTGCCAGCACCCTATGACAAAAAATGGAACACACCAGCAGTGTGAGGAGACCTGAAAGTGGCACATGGCAGAGTGTGGCGATGGAGACAGCAGCAATGGGAGGCCGTACAGGGACCCATGAGAGACTCTGGACCTGGCAGCAGCATGAAGAGGCGGTACAGGGGCCCATGGCAGATTACGGGCCTGGCAGCAGCAATGGGAGGCCCGTAATCTGCCAGCACCCTATGACAAAAAATGGAACACACCAGCAGTGTGAGGAGACCTGAAAGTGGCACATGGCAGAGTGTGGCGATGGAGACAGCAGCAATGGGAGGCCGTACAGGGACCAATGAGAGACTCTGGACCTGGCAGCAGCATGAAGAGGCAGTACAGGGGCCCATGGCAGATTACGGGCCTGGCAGCAGCAATGGGAGGCCCGTAATCTGCAAGCACCCTATGACAAAAAATGGAACACACCAGCAGTGTGAGGAGACCTGAAAGTGGCAGATGGCAGAGTGTGGCGATGGAGACAGCAGCAATGGGAGGCCGTACAGGGACCCATGAGACACTCTGGACCTGGCAGCAGCATGAAGAGGCGGTACAGGGGCCCATGGCAGATTACAGGCCTGGCAGCAGCAATGGGAGGCCCGTAATCTGCCAGCACCCTATGACAAAAAATGGAACACACCAGCAGTGTGAGGAGACCTGAAAATGGCACATGGCAGAGTGTGGCGATGGAGACAGCAGCAATGGGAGGCCGTACAGGGACCCATGAAACACTGTGGACCTGGCAGCAGCATGAGGAGGCGGTACAGGGGCCCATGGCAGATTACGGGCCTTGCAGCAGCAATGGGAGGCCCGTAATCTGCCAGCACCCAATGACAAAAAATGGAACACACCAGCAGTGTGAGGAGACCTGAAAGTGGCACATGGCAGAGTGTGGCGATGGAGACAGCAGCAATGGGAGGCCGTACAGGGACCCATGAGACACTGTGGACCTGGCAGCAGCATGAGGAGGCTGTACGGGGGCCCATGGCAGATTACGGGCCTGGCAGCAGCAATGGGAGGCCCGTAATCTGCCAGCACCCTATGACAAAAAATGGAACACACCAGCAGTGTGAGGAGACCTGAAAGTGGCACATGGCAGAGTGTGGCGATGGAGACAGCAGCAATGGGAGGCCGTACAGGGACCCATGAGAGACTCTGGACCTGGCAGCAGCATGAAGAGGCGGTACAGGGGCCCATGGCAGATTACGGGCCTGGCAGCAGCAATGGGAGGCCCGTAATCTGCCAGCACCCTATGACAAAAAATGGAACACACCAGCAGTGTGAGGAGACCTGAAAGTGGCACATGGCAGAGTGTGGCGATGGAGACAGCAGCAATGGGAGGCCGTACAGGGACCAATGAGAGACTCTGGACCTGGCAGCAGCATGAAGAGGCGGTACAGGGGCCCATGGCAGATTACGGGCCTGGCAGCAGCAATGGGAGGCCCGTAATCTGCAAGCACCCTATGACAAAAAATGGAACACACCAGCAGTGTGAGGAGACCTGAAAGTGGCACATGGCAGAGTGTGGCGATGGAGACAGCAGCAATGGGAGGCCGTACAGGGACCCATGAGACACTCTGGACCTGGCAGCAGCATGAAGAGGCGGTACAGGGGCCCATGGCAGATTACAGGCCTGGCAGCAGCAATGGGAGGCCCGTAATCTGCCAGCACCCTATGACAAAAAATGGAACACACCAGCAGTGTGAGGAGACCTGAAAATGGCACATGGCAGAGTGTGGCGATGGAGACAGCAGCAATGGGAGGCCGTACAGGGACCCATGAAACACTGTGGACCTGGCAGCAGCATGAGGAGGCGGTACAGGGGCCCATGGCAGATTACGGGCCTTGCAGCAGCAATGGGAGGCCCGTAATCTGCCAGCACCCAATGACAAAAAATGGAACACACCAGCAGTGTGAGGAGACCTGAAAGTGGCACATGGCAGAGTGTGGCGATGGAGACAGCAGCAATGGGAGGCCGTACAGGGACCCATGAGACACTGTGGACCTGGCAGCAGCATGAGGAGGCTGTACGGGGGCCCATGGCAGATTACGGGCCTGGCAGCAGCAATGGGAGGCCCGTAATCTGCCAGCACCCTATGACAAAAAATGGAACACACCAGCAGTGTGAGGAGACCTGAAAGTGGCACATGGCAGAGTGTGGCGATGGAGACAGCAGCAATGGGAGGCCGTACAGGGACCCATGAGAGACTCTGGAGCTGGCAGCAGCATGAAGAGGCGGTACAGGGGCCCATGGCAGATTACGGGCCTGGCAGCAGCAATGGGAGGCCCGTAATCTGCCAGCACCCTATGACAAAAAATGGAACACACCAGCAGTGTGAGGAGACCTGAAAGTGGCACATGGCAGAGTGTGGCGATGGAGACAGCAGCAATGGGAGGCCGTACAGGGACCAATGAGAGACTCTGGACCTGGCAGCAGCATGAAGAGGCGGTACAGGGGCCCATGGCAGATTACGGGCCTGGCAGCAGCAATGGGAGGCCCGTAATCTGCAAGCACCCTATGACAAAAAATGGAACACACCAGCAGTGTGAGGAGACCTGAAAGTGGCACATGGCAGAGTGTGGCGATGGAGACAGCAGCAATGGGAGGCCGTACAGGGACCCATGAGACACTCTGGACCTGGCAGCAGCATGAAGAGGCGGTACAGGGGCCCATGGCAGATTACAGGCCTGGCAGCAGCAATGGGAGGCCCGTAATCTGCCAGCACCCTATGACAAAAAATGGAACACACCAGCAGTGTGAGGAGACCTGAAAATGGCACATGGCAGAGTGTGGCGATGGAGACAGCAGCAATGGGAGGCCGTACAGGGACCCATGAAACACTGTGGACCTGGCAGCAGCATGAGGAGGCGGTACAGGGGCCCATGGCAGATTACGGGCCTTGCAGCAGCAATGGGAGGCCCGTAATCTGCCAGCACCCAATGACAAAAAATGGAACACACCAGCAGTGTGAGGAGACCTGAAAGTGGCACATGGCAGAGTGTGGCGATGGAGACAGCAGCAATGGGAGGCCGTACAGGGACCCATGAGACACTGTGGACCTGGCAGCAGCATGAGGAGGCTGTACGGGGGCCCATGGCAGATTACGGGCCTGGCAGCAGCAATGGGAGGCCCGTAATCTGCCAGCACCCTATGACAAAAAATGGAACACACCAGCAGTGTGAGGAGACCTGAAAGTGGCACATGGCAGAGTGTGGCGATGGAGACAGCAGCAATGGGAGGCCGTACAGGGACCCATGAGAGACTCTGGACCTGGCAGCAGCATGAAGAGGCGGTACAGGGGCCCATGGCAGATTACGGGCCTGGCAGCAGCAATGGGAGGCCCGTAATCTGCCAGCACCCTATGACAAAAAATGGAACACACCAGCAGTGTGAGGAGACCTGAAAGTGGCACATGGCAGAGTGTGGCGATGGAGACAGCAGCAATGGGAGGCCGTACAGGGACCCATGAGAGACTCTGGACCTGGCAGCAGCATGAAGAGGCGGTACGGGGCCCATGGCAGATTACGGGCCTGGCAGCAGCAATGGGAGGCCCGTAATCTGCCAGCACCCTATGACAAAAAATGGAACACACCAGCAGTGTGAGGAGACCTGAAAGTGGCACATGGCAGAGTGTGGCGATGGAGACAGCAGCAATGGGAGGCCGTACAGGGACCCATGAGACACTCTGGACCTGGCAGCAGCATGAAGAGGCGGTACAGGGGCCCATGGCAGATTACGGGCCTGGCAGCAGCAATGGGAGGCCCGTAATCTGCAAGCACCCTATGACAAAAAATGGAACACACCAGCAGTGTGAGGAGACCTGAAAGTGGCACATGGCAGAGTGTGGCGATGGAGACAGCAGCAATTGGAGGCCGTACAGGGACCCATGAGAGACTCTGGACCTGGCAGCAGCATGAAGAGGCGGTACAGGGGCCCATGGCAGATTACAGGCCTGGCAGCAGCAATGGGAGGCCCGTAATCTGCCAGCACCCTATGACAAAAAATGGAACACACCAGCAGTGTGAGGAGACCTGAAAGTGGCACATGGCAGAGTGTGGTGATGGAGACAGCAGCAATGGGAGGCCGTACAGGGACCCATGAGACACTGTGGACCTGGCAGCAGCATGAAGAGGCGGTAGAGGGGCCCATGGCAGATTACAGGCCTGGCAGCAGCAATGGGAGGCCGTAATCTGCCAGCACCCTATGACAAAAAATGGAACACACCAGCAGTGTGAGGAGACCTGAAAGTGGCACATGGCAGAGTGTGGCGATGGAGACAGCAGCAATGGGAGGCCGTACAGGGACCCATGAGACACTGTGGACCTGGCAGCAGCGTGAGGAGGCGGTACGGGGGCCCATGGCAGATTACGGGCCTGGCAGCAGCAATGGGAGGCCCGTAATCTGCCAGCACCCAATGACAAAAAATGGAACACACCAGCAGTGTGAGGAGACCTGAAAGTGGCACATGGCAGAGTGTGGCGATGGAGACAGCAGCAATGGGAGGCCGTACAGGGACCCATGAGACACTGTGGACCTGGCAGCAGCATGAGGAGGCGGTACAGGGGCCCATGGCAGATTACGGGCCTGGCAGCAGCAATGGGAGGCCCGTAATCTGCCAACACCCTATGACAAAAAATGGAACACACCAGCAGTGTGAGGAGACCTGAAAGTGGCACATGACAGAGTGTGGCGATGGAGACAGCAGCAATGGGAGGCCGTACAGGGACCCATGAGAGACTCTGGACCTGGCAGCAGCATGAGGAGGCGGTACGGGGGCCCATGGCAGATTACGGGCCTGGCAGCAGCAATGGGAGGCCCGTAATCTGCCAGCACCCAATGACAAAAAATGGAACACACCAGCAGTGTGAGGAGACCTGAAAGTGGCACATGGCAGAGTGTGGCGATGGAGACAGCAGCAATGGGAGGCCGTACAGGGACCCATGACACACTCTGGACCTGGCAGCAGCATGAGGAGGTGGTACAGGGGCCCATGGCAGATTACGGGCCTGGCAGCAGCAATGGGAGGCCCGTAATCTGCCAGCACCCTATGACAAAAAATGGAACACACCAGCAGTGTGAGGAGACCTGAAAGTGGCACATGGCAGAGTGTGGCGATGGAGACAGCAGCAATGGGAGGCCGTACAGGGACCCATGAGACACTGTGGACCTGACAGCAGCATGAGGAGGCGGTACAGGGGCCCATGGCAGATTACGGGCCTGGCAGCAGCAATGGGAGGCCCGTAATCTGCCAGCACCCAATGACAAAAAATGGAACACACCAGCAGTGTGAGGAGACCTGAAAGTGGCACATGGCAGAGTGTGGCGATGGAGACAGCAGCAATGGGAGGCCGTACAGGGACCCATGAGAGAATCCGGACCTGGCAGCAGCATGAGGAGGCGGTACAGGGGCCCATGGCAGATTACGGGCCTGGCAGCAGCAATGGGAGGCCCGTAATCTGCCAGCACCCTATGACAAAAAATGGAACACACCAGCAGTGTGAGGAGACCTGAAAGTGGCACATGGCAGAGTGTGGCGATGGAGACAGCAGCAATGGGAGGCCGTACAGGGACCCATGAGACACTCTGGACCTGGCAGCAGCATGAAGAGGCGGTACAGGGGCCCATGGCAGATTACAGGCCTGGCAGCAGCAATGGGAGGCCCGTAATCTGCCAGCACCCTATGACAAAAAATGGAACACACCAGCAGTGTGAGGAGACCTGAAAGTGGCACATGTTTGGGGCATGATTCATGGTGGATTTAGTCAGTTGTGTCAGGAACTGGTGGTTTGAAATCCAGACTAATCCACGCCTGATTCATTTTCACAAACGTGAGTCTCTCCACACTTTGGGTGGACAGTCGTGTCCTCCGCGGAGTTACAATACCTCCTGCCGCACTAAACACGCGCTCCGATGCCACGCTACTGGCTGGGCATGACAGCCTTTCAAGGGAAAATTCAGCTAGTTGGGGCCAAAGGTCAAGTTTCGTTGCCCAGTAGTCAAGGGGATTGTCTACCTCGGTTGGCAGGGTGCTGTCCAAGTAGGCCCAAGCCTGTTGTTTGAGGTCCTGCTCCAGGTCCACCTGATGCTGCTGCTGCTGCTGCAGCTGGTTAGTAGTTTCCTCACTGCGCTGGTGAAGAAAGCTACTCATCATCGACTGCAGACTGAGGCAGCCGCTGCTGGTGGAGCTGCCACTGCTCCTACCACCCCACCCCTCCCCTGCTGCCATGGCAGCGGAACGCGAGCGCACAGGGCCCACAGTGTCTGAGGATGGACGTTGGCGCAGAAAGGCAGAGACCAACTGACTACATAGGTGGTTTTTATAGTACGTTATTTTGGCCTCCCTCTCAGCAGGTGTGAAAAAGGCCACCATTTTTGAATGGTAGCGAGGGTCCAACAAGGTGGACAGCCAAAAGTCATCCCTCTGTCTGATGGTTATTATTCGGCTGTTGCTACGCAAGCAACCGAGCATGCTATGGGCCATTTGTGCCAAGGAATGCGAGGGGCTCCCTGCCTCCATCTCCACAGCATACTGCCACGGTGCGTCTGGGTCCTCTGTCTCCTCCTCCTCCTCCTCTACCAGATGCTCCTGCTCCTCCACTCCTGTCCGCTGAGTGGAAAAACCACCCATTTCACTCAATAATTCCTGAGCACCAATGTCCTCCTCTACCTCCTCCTCTTCTTCCTGTCCTGCCCCCACAGGGGTCATGTGGCGTTGAGATCTGTGCGCCACGTCTACCGCACCCTGACCAGCCATTGTTAACAGCATTTGTTCCAGGACGTGCAACAGAGGAATGACGTCGTTTATCCCATAGTCCTGCCGACTCACGAATAGCGTGGCCTCCTCAAAGGGCCTGAGCAAGCGGCAGGTGTCTCGCATGAGCTGCCAATGGCTGACATCTAAGTTACACAGGGGAGTACCTTTATCCGCTTGTAATATCAGGAAATCGGTGATGGCCTTTCGCTGTTCGTAAAGGCGGTCTAACATGTGTAGGGTTGAATTCCACCTTGTTGCAACGTCGCAGATCAGGCGATGCTGTGGAATTCCGTTCTGCCGCTGCAGCTCAAGGAGGGTGTGCTTTGCGGTGTAGGAATGGCTGAAATGCATGCAAAGTTTACGTGACATTTTAAGGATGTCTTGCAGTGGGATGGTGGATTTTAGGAACCGCTTGACAACCAGATTGAACACGTGAGCCATGCATGGCGCATGGCACAACCTTCCTTGACGCAGAGCAGACACCATGTTCTTTCCGTTGTCGGTCAACATGGTTCCGATTTTCAGTTTGCGCGGAGACAGCCATCTGTCGATTTCTTTGTTCATTACACTGAGAAGTTCCTCCCCTGTGTGACTACGTTCGCCAAGGCATACCAGGTGCAGCACAGCGTGACACCGTTGCGCCCTGCACATGTGATATGCCGGTCGGGTAATGGGACTTGGCACGGGGGTGGCGGCTGAGGACACGGCGGAAGAAGAGGTGGTAGAGGCGGACATCTTTTGTGGACCAAGGACGTGCAAACGTGGAGGCAAAAGCAGCGTGACCTGTCCAAGTTGCTGGTGCGGCTGTGCCGGCACCACGTTCACCCAGTGGGCCGTAAATGACATGTACTGTCCCTGACCGTAGTTACAGCTCCACACGTCGGCGCTGCCGTGCACTTTGGCAAAGACCGACATGCTCAAAGACTGGCCCACCATCTCTTCTACATGTGAATGCAGGGCTGGCACTGCCATTTTGGCGAAGAAATGACGGCTTGGCACTCTCCACCGCGGCGCGGCACAAGCCATCATTTCTCGGAAAGGTGCTGAGTCCGCCACTTGGAAAGGGAGGGACTGCAGCACCAGCAACTTGGACAGGAGGACGTTCAGCTTTTGCACCGTCGGGTGCGTGCTCGCAAACTGTTGTCTCTTGGAAACGGATTCCAAGAAAGACTGCTGACGGAATCCGTGAAGAGGAGTAGCAGGAGAAGGAGCATCTGAACGAGCGGAAGATGCCAACGAGCGACAACTCCCCTCAGCAGAGGTGTTGGAGCCTTGACTGGCTGATAGAGGGCGATTGACGTCGGGTGAAGGAGCAAGTAACGGAGCGGGTGATGGAGCGGGGGCTGGGGCAGGCAGAACCGCCGTATCTTTATCACGGTTTTCCCAGGCCACCAAATGGCGACGCTGCATATGCTGATGCAACGCTGTAGTCCCAACATGGGCCCCCTGGCCACGCTTGACTTTCTGGCCACATAGTCGACATACGGCTACGTTTACTTCCTCGGGCGGCTTGACGAAAAATTGCCACACCGCCGAGTAGGAAACTTTGCCCCCGATAATCCTCACTGGCTGACTGCTACTTCCTCCGTGCACACCGGCACCACTACTGGCTGTGGTGGTAGACTGCAGTGGAGCTGGTGCTCTACTCCGTGGCCGTTTGCCTCCACTGACACTGCTGCGACCCTGCTGCCTCCTGGGCAACCCACCGACTGTTTTGCTCGCTGCCAAGCTGCCACCCTCTTCTCCTGATGATGCGGAAGCAATAGCCTGATGACGACGAGGCTGCCAAGTGCGATCAGCCTCATCATCATCAATTAGGGTCTCCGCCTCACTACTAGCCCCCTCGGCTGCGTGTGGGTCAGGAGACAGACCTGTCTCTAGACCGGCTACCGAGCCACTCTCCTCGCCACTACTTCTTCGCCTGGCTGCTGAAGATGCGGATGTCTCCCCCCGTTCCTGACCGCCCTCTGTTAGCTCTTCCTCACTGTACAGTGGGGCTGAGCCCACAGCATGCGATACTTCGCTTGGTGAGGGAACACCAAAGGACAGGGGCAGGTAGAGGACACGTGATTTCAGTGGGCTTGCTCCCGGGCCATGCCAACTAACGGTTGTGTCTGACGTACCCACCGACCTTTGGCTGTAGGTGTCAGAGGTGACCTGGGAAGAGGAAGACGACCGAGCCAACCAATCGATGACGGCAGGGTTGTCGGTGGAGACACGACACCAGGAGCACTGGCCTCTGGCTGCGACTAGTGCTGCCTTGACCCCTTCCTCTGCTGCCACGTCTGCTCGCTCCTAAAACATTGCCTCCTCTGCCACTCCTCTGCATGTTGTCTGACATACTCTTTAATTCAACGATTCTGTGTCCCTGAGTAACAATTCTGTGTCCCTGAGTAACAATTCTGTGTCCCTGAGTAACAATTCTGTGTCCCTGAGTAACAATTCTGTGTCCCTCAGTAACAATTCTGTGTCCCTCAGTAACAATTCTGTGTCCCTCAGTAACAATGCTGTGTCTGTCCCTGAGTAACAATTCTGTGTCTGTCCCTGAGTAACAATTCTGTGTCCATCAGTAACAATTCTGTGTCCCTCAGTAACAATTCTGTGTCCCTCAGTAACAATTCTGTGTCTGTCCCTGAGTAACAATTCTGTGTCCCTGAGTAACAATTCTGTGTCCATCAGTAACAATTCTGTGTCCCTCAGTAACAATTCTGTGTCCCTCAGTAACAATTCTGTGTCCCTCAGTAACAATTCTGTGTCTGTCCCTGAGTAACAATTCTGTGTCCCTGAGTAACAATTCTGTGTCCCTCAGTAACAATTCTGTGTCCCTCAGTAACAATTCTGTGTCCCTCAGTAACAATTCTGTGTCTGTCCCTGAGTAACAATTCTGTGTCCCTGAGTAACAATTCTGTGTCCCTCAGTAACAATTCTGTGTCCCTGAGTAACAATTATGTGTCCCTCAGTAACAATTCTGTGTCTGTCCCTGAGTAACAATTCTGTGTCCCTCAGTAACAATTCTGTGTCCCTCAGTAACAATTCTGTGTCTGTCCCTGAGTAACAATTCTGTGTCCCTGAGTAACAATTCTGTGTCCCTGAGTAACAATTCTGTGTCCCTCAGTAACTATTCTATGTCCCTCAGTAACAATTCTGTGTCCCTCAGTAACAATTCTGTGTCTGTCCCTGAGTAACAATTCTGTGTCCCTCAGTAACAATTCTGTGTCCCTCAGTAACAATTCTGTGTCTGTCCCTGAGTAACAATTCTGTGTCTGTCCCTGAGTAACAATTCTGTGTCCCTCAGTAACAATTCTGTGTCCCTCAGTAACAATTCTGTGTCTGTCCCTGAGTAACAATTCTGTGTCCCTGAGTAACAATTCTGTGTCCCTGAGTAACAATTCTGTGTCCCTCAGTAACAATTCTGTGTCCCTCAGTAACAATTCTGTGTCTGTCCCTGAGTAACAATTCTGTGTCTGTCCCTGAGTAACAATTCTGTGTCCCTGAGTAACAATTCTGTGTCCCTCAGTAACAATTCTGTGTCCCTGAGTAACAATTCTGTGTCCCTCAGTAACAATTCTGTGTCTGTCCCTGAGTAACAATTCTGTGTCCCTCAGTAACAATTCTGTGTCCCTCAGTAACAATTCTGTGTCTGTCCCTGAGTAACAATTCTGTGTCTGTCCCTGAGTAACAATTCTGTGTCCCTCAGTAACAATTCTGTGTCCCTCAGTAACAATTCTGTGTCTGTCCCTGAGTAACAATTTTGTGTCTGTCCCTGAGTAACAATTCTGTGTCTGTCCCTGAGTAACAATTCTGTGTCTGTCCCTGAGTAACAATTCTGTGTCCCTCAGTAACAATTCTGTGTCCCTCAGTAACAATTCTGTGTCTGTCCCTGAGTAACAATTCTGTGTCTGTCCCTGAGTAACAATTCTGTGTCTGTCCCTGAGTAACAATTCTGTGTCCCTCAGTAACAATTCTGTGTCCCTCAGTAACAATTCTGTGTCTGTCCCTGAGTAACAATTCTGTGTCTGTCCCTGAGTAACAATTCTGTGTCCCTCAGTAACGATTCTGTGTCCCTCAGTAACAATTCTGTGTCTGTCCCTGAGTAACAATTCTGTGTCTGTCCCTCAGTAACAATTCTGTGTCCCTCAGTAACATTTATGTGTCCCTGAGTAACAATTCTGTGTCTGTCCCTGAGTAACAATTCTGTGTCTGTCCCTGAGTAACAATTCTGTGTCTGTCCCTGAGTAACAATTCTGTGTCTGTCCCTGAGTAACAATTCTGTGTCTGTCCCTCAGTAACAATTCTGTGTCCCTCAGTAACATTTATGTGTCCCTGAGTAACAATTCTGTGTCTGTCCCTGAGTAACAATTCTGTGTCTGTCCCTGAGTAACAATTCTGTGTCTGTCCCTGAGTAACAATTCTGTGTCCCTCAGTAACAATTCTGTGTCCCTCAGTAACAATTCTGTGTCTGTCCCTGAGTAACAATTCTGTGTCCCTAAGTAACATTTCTGTGGCCCTAAGTAACGGTTCTGTGTCCCTAAGTAACGATTCTGTGGCCCTAAGTAACGTTTCTGTGGCCCTAAGTAACGATTCTGTGGCCCTAAGTAACGTTTCTGTGTCCCTAAGTAACGCTTCTGTGGCCCTAAGTAACGTTTCTGTGTCCTTAAGTAACGTTTCTGTGGCCCTAAGTAACGTTTCTGTGTCCCTAAGTAACGTTTCTGTGTCCCTAAGTAACGATTCTGTGGCACTAAGTAACGTTTCTGTGGCCCTAAGTAACGTTTCTGTGGCCCTAAGTAACGTTTCTGTGTCCCTAAGTAACGTTTCTGTGTCCCTAAGTAACGTTTCTCTGGCCCTAAGTAACGTTTCTGTGTCCCTAACTCTCTCCCTCAATACAGCCAGGTCTGCCTCTCTTGAATGACTGGAGGCAAATGGAGAATTCTAAAATGGCCGCAATTTATAGCTCGACCATTACACAGTGCTGGCTGGCTGGCTGCTGATTGGCTAATGCGATCACATGTCATGAATGAATGCATTATGGGTCAGCGCGCCTTGTCTGCGCGCCTTCCCAGAGATCCCCGCTCCGTCGCCGCACATGTCGCCGCCATTTTAGGAAAAATTTCGATTCGCGCATCCAAAGTCTGCTAATTTTCGGATTCGTCGCGAATCGAAATTTTCCTAATATTCGAAACGAATTCCACTTCGCCAAGTTCGATTCGCTCATCTCTAGCTGTAGCCATTGCTCGATCCCCCCTCACCCTCCCTGTGACAGCAGTACGGGGAGGAATTCCACTTACAAGCTGTCACTGTTTAAAAACAGTGTGGCCATGCGGGAGTCCACCCACACAGCTGCATTATTTATTCACAGAGTTCTGTGAATGAATGAACTACAAATTCCATCAGCCTTAGCGGCTGTCTGCTTGTAGTCCTCATTGAACTACCATGGCACTGTGGAGCGCCGTGTCAGTTCATTGATTCTTCCTGTCAGTATATCTGCCCATACATCCCATACGGGCAAGCAGATATACTGATAGGTCTCCAGGAAACCTGCATGGCACCAGTAAACTGCTGATTGCTTGTACAGTGCTTTACAGGTTTCTGCAACCAAAAATAATAAATACACATTTATAGACCTGCAAAAAAATATGCATGTATTATTTTATGTCAAAAGGTGAACTTATGCTTTAATCTCTCAGCAACACAGTATAGATAGATTAACCTGTATGCTCATTAACATGTAATCTCATGTTTTTTGCTATTTATTCCAGGAGTGGAGGAGTTACAGTGCTGACGTCATGCTGCTGCACGATCCCAGGTCGGCATCGGCCACACATGTAAGCTGGCATATTTGTGTTTACATTTATTTGTACACATTTGGTTTTTATAATAAATACTACACTATGGAAAGCACTTTTTGCTCTTGGTGAGCATTGTTTTGCTAGATCCTGCACTAGAGAGGATGCTCTTTATACATTGATTGCCATAACAAGCTGCATCTGAGACTGGTTGAGGTTTACTGGCATTTATGCTGCTGTAGTGGCAGCCGATAGTTCCGGTCAGTTTGCAATTCACTGGGAGACAGGGTTGGTATTCTTGTTACTTATTTGGCAGTCTGCTATCAAGAACACAGTTTGAGGGTGGTGGATCAACAAATACTTCCTGAACACTGAATTATGTACATGGACACTGATAATATTCACATAATCATTGTTTTTTCACTTTAATTGATTATTAAGCACTGCACTTATTATTTATTTCGTTATATTGGGTCTATATACTACCTATTGTGCTAGCTGCTTCATTGTGGCAGTCAGCGCGGATATCTGGTTTTTATTTTATTGGATCACTTTTGCAGGTGGCTTTTCCAGTGCCGCTGAGGGCTCTCTCGGGACTGGAGCTGGGATTGAAAGCCAATGGTTTATCTGGCTTACCATAGAGATGATCGAGGACCAGAACATCCCCTATCATCTCTGTGGTATAAGAAACCGGAAGCAATGAGTATTTTGTCACTTCTGGTTTTGCCAGGATGTAAACAAGCCAGTACTGATAAAACTGATCTTGGTTTGATCAGATGCTTTTAAGACCCCAGATCTCTACATCAAGGGGACCTGTCATTGATCTAGCTTTCATAAGAGATGTTGTTCATCCCTTGTGATAACCATAAAAGTGATTAAAAAATAAAGAGTGAAAAAAATGTAAAGTATCCCCATTCCCCTGTGCTCATGTGCAAAGGTAAACACATATGTCATACGTAGGTCGCGCATACTTATGTAAACAGGGTTCGCACCACACATGTGAGTTATCATCACAAACATTATAGTGAGAGCAATAATTCTAGCACCAGACTTCCTATGTAACTCTAAACTGGTAACCTGTAAATAAAAATAAACTTTATTTACATTGCGCCTTTAAAGGTAGCTTCTCAAACTCTTTAGAAAGAAAACCCAAGAAATACACAGGATAAAACAAAGGAAAAAAAAGGACAATTATATGAAAGCTTTTCTAAAGAAACATTTTTGTAGAATTGATTTGAATAAGTTTAGAGAAGATGACTCTCTGATGTTGTCTGAAAGTGAATCTGAGAAGTCTGAAGTATAGCACGAGAAGGCTCTGTCTCTCATCAAGTGTAGGTGAGTAGCGGGGACACACAGAAGACCAGAATTTGAGGAACGGAGGTTACAAGGGGGGAAGTAAGTTGATCAAAGTTCAGACATATATTGGGGTGCCAAGCCATGAAGAGCCTTTTAGGTGAGCAAGAGGATCTTAAAGTCTTTGCGAAACCTGATGGGTAGCCAGTGCAGGGACTCCAGGATAGGAGTAATATGGTCAGTTGTACCAGACTTAGTGAGGATTCTGGCTGCAGAATTTTGTACATATTGTAGTTGATTCATGGTGAATTAAGTACACCAGCGAGTAGAGCAATTCAGTAGTCAAGTCAGGAGAAAACAAATGTATGGATTAGCTTTTCAGCTACATTGTATGAAGCATAGGACACAGCCAAGCAATGTTTCTCAAGTGAAAAAAGATGTTCTGATAACATTTTTCACATGTGGATCAAAGGTTAAACCACCATCAAATATCACCCCTAGATTTTTCAAGCCTGTAAAGGCTTTTACAGCATTGCCTAGGGAGATTTTTTAGTACTGTAGTTTGTCGCCATTCCACAAGCATGCAAAATTTTAAAGTATGATACTGTATGTTAGGTATCTATTTACTCAACTTAACATCATCTCTTATATTTTAGCAAACAACTGGGTAATATATTGCTCATTAAAGTGTATTTTTTTTTTAAATTGTATTAAAAAAAAACCTCTGCACAAATACTGTTTGACATAAAACAATTGCAACTTCCACAATTTTATTCTCTGGCACCTTGGCTTAAAAAAATAAATAATGTATGGGGGTGATAAGTAAATTTCTAGCAAAACATTTTTATTTTTCCATATAGGAGAGAAGTGTCAGAATAGACTTGGGGCTACATTTAATTAGAAAAATAAATTTTGGCTTTGGCTTCAAAACCAAAATTTCGAATTTGTACTTGGCTGTCCCTAGCTTGAATATTTTTTGAGTCACTGACCTAGAACAAAGACACCTGATATTCCAGGACAGTGACTCACTGAAGGCAGATGGTTAGCATGGTATCCAGGCAATTAGCATTTTTTGGAAGGAGATTGCCAATGCCACCCTTGTATTTCACAAGCAATGTTTCCTTTAATAGTTGAGTGAATTTGAATGTATTTCTCACCTATAAAAAGCAGAGTTTGCTAGTATACTTAGTAAGGCATAGATGTTAATATAATTGTGCAAAAATAGCAAAGATCACGACTCAGCAGTACTTGTCTCTAGCTTCTCCTCCTCTTCCACCTTCTGCTATCTCAAAAATTAATTAATGGGCACCTTGCTTCCTATTTCTACTAATGCCTTCATAAATGCAATGAAATATGCACTTAATGAAGATTTATGCAAATCCACTTGCTATTTTAACTTCTTTTGGAAGCTTTTATTCTGAAAATATTAAGTAAAAGGATAACTGTCTCAGATAGTAATGTGCTAGATTATATATCTGGGCTAGATTTAAAGAGTACCAAAAATGTGCATTTGAAAGAGTCTGAAACTACTTTCAAAGTATCCTATTCTCTCTCTCCTCCCAGAGGTTGTCTGCATCCTCGTGGCTGAGCAATGGGATGCATCACAACTCTCCCTCTTCTCTGCTAGCTTTCCAGTTGCTAGACTATAGAATGTAGTTTTCCAGCTCTGTACAGTAATTGCTCTCTCTTGCCTTGTATACTTCATGTGTTGATGGTGGCACACCTCCCAGCTCCAGGATTGGTCCCTAGCACATGAGGCACCTTATGTAAAAATCGTTAACCCATACATCAATGCTGGTGAGAGCATTTTCCTGCTTACTAAGCGTGCCTATATCTTTGCCTGTTTGTTGTTATTAACCTTTGATGGATACCTCTACTGTCTGCTGCCTACCCTGACTGTTGCTTAATTTATTGGATGCTTCCCCTGTCTGCTGCTCATCCTGACTTTTGCTATGTTACTGGGTCCCTCTACTGGCTGCTGCTTGTCCTCACTTTTGCTATGCCTACTGCCAGTCGCCAGTCCTAACTTCTCCAAATTAGCTTCCGCCTTGTGTCTCCCATTGCTGTAAAGTATGCCTACTCTTTTCTATCTTGGGTCCACCATTGATGTTCTAAAGCCAAATTGTATAGATTTGTGTATTATGTCTTTGGGCAATCTAAAGGTTTCCACGCTTTTTTGAACTCTGTTATAAACATATATATATATATAATTTTATATATATATATATATATATATATATATATATACACAGTTGTGTTCAAAATAATAGCAGTCAGACATCGCTAACCTGATCAATCACTGTTTTTGGTAGAAATAATATTTCTACATGGCAAATAATTTACTAGCAGGTGTAGTAGAGTAATAGAAATCCAACAGACCCAACAGTCATGACATGCATGCTGCTGATTCTGTGTAATTGAATCACTAATTGAAAGGGGCATGTTCAAAATAATAGCAGTGTGGAGTTCTATTAGTGAGGTCATTTATTCTTTGAAAAACAGGTGGCAATTATTGCCCTTATTTAAGGAAGGAAGGCAGCAAATGTTGTACATGCTGGTTACAGTGCATTTCTCTCTGAAATTCTGAGGAAAATGGGTTGTTCCAAATATTATTCAGAAGAACAGCGTACCTTGATTAAAAAGTTGATTGGAGAGGGGGAAACATATAAAGAAGTGCAGAAAATGATAGGCTGCTCAGCTAAAATGATCGCAGATGCTTTAAAATGGGAGCCAAAACCTGAAAGACGTGGAAGAAAGCGAAAAACTACCATTCGAATGGACAGAAGAATAGCCAAAATGGCAAGGACTCAGCAAACAATCCGCTCCAGGAAGATCAAAGAAGGTCTAAAGTTACCTGTGAATACTGTTACAATTAGAAGATGCCTATGTGAAGCCAAGCTATCTGCAAGAAGCCCCCGCAAAGTCCCACTGTTGAAAAAAAGACGTGCTGAAGAGGTTACAATTTGCCAAAGAGCACATTGACTGGCCTAAAGAGAAATGGCGCAACATTTTGTGGACTGATGAAAGTAAGATTGTTCTTTTTGGGTCTAGTGGCCGGAGACAGTTGGTCAGACGACCCCCAAACACTGAATTCAAGCCACAGTACACTGTGAAGACAGTGAAGCATGGTTGCGCAAGCATCATGATATGGAGATGTTTCTCATACTACGGTGTTGGGCCTATCTATCGCATACCAGGGATCATGGATCAGTTTGAATACATCAGAATACTTGAAGAGGTCATGCTGCCTTATGCTGACAAGGAAATGCCCTTGAAATGGGTGTTCCAACAAGACAACGACCCCAAACACACCAGTTAAAGTGCAACATCTTGGTTCCAGACCAACAAGATTGATGTTATGGAGTGGCCAGCCCAATCCCCGGATCTTAATCCAATAGAAAACTTGTGGGGTGACATAAAAAATACAGTTTCTGAGGCAAAACCAAGAAATAGAGAAGAACTGTGGAATATAGTCCAATCATCCTGGGCTGGAATACTTGATCACAGGTTGGTTGACTCCAGGAATACCAGGTTGGTTGACTCACAGGGATACCTGTTCACAGGTTGGTTGACTCCATGCAACACAGATGTACAGCAGTTCTCAGAAACAGTGATTATACAACTAAATATTAATTAAGTGATTCAAAGGAAAGCAAAATCTTCAAACATTTTACAGTTTATATAGTGAATGTTTGAGTTTGTAAAGAAGAATACAAACACTGCTATTTTTTTGAACAGTCTAATATTCACTTTTCTTCAATTTGTTTAGAGGAACAACACAAATTTGATATATTTTTCTTCATGTTTTGATTTGGAATAAAATGTGTAGTGTTCCCAATGCATTTGTGTGTATGGAAATAAAAGCTATTAGAAGGATTTTGAGCTTTATTCACTTTATTCAACACACTGCTATTATTTTGAACACAACTGTATATATATATATATATATATATATATTTATAAAAGGTGCTCTGATTACCAGATTACCATAAGAGAAGAGGAACTGTAAAATGTGAAGTTAGACTTGCCCACTATATACTCTGACTGTAGTGTTTGCACACCCATACCTCTCAGGCAGTGGCGTCCCAAGGCATGGGGTGACACTGGACCCGCTCCACGAAGTTGTAAAGCAAGCCGACGATCCCCCCAGGATGGATCCGATCCATCCTGCGGGGATCGTCGGCTTTCTTTACAACTTACCTTTTCTTGCGCACGTGATGTTATTAATTTGTGTTCTCGCCCTGTCAAAGCAAAAATGTTCATCCTATGTCAAACTGTAGGGCCCTAGTGGCCTCCCTCCTGTCTAAACTCAGGGCCTATTACTAAAGCTGTGCCCCCTGCTGCACAGTAAACTGTTAATTAATGATGCCTTTAACTTTCTTTTATGTAATCCTGACAGCTCATTCATTATATCCCAGTTTTTAAAGTGTCTGTTATCAGCCTTTAGCCAGCAGAGGTGAAGTACATGGGCACTTCTGCCACATAAAAATCAAACACACTGCCATTTCATGCCTTCTGTGTTGAAGGTCAGAAAGGACAGTCTACCTCGTTCCATAGTTAGGCAGATTAAAATAAAAAAGCTAGTAGAAGTTATCCAAAATGAACTGTTCTGCAATATTGAAGGCATTTTACCAATCACTCAAATTACTTCCTCAGTTCAAATGATTGTTGGAAATATAATCGCCATTTAATCTCATATCCATAGTTGTCGCTGCCACATCACCTATAGCTGCCTTGATAAAAACTACTGCCTTTGTGACTTCCTGGCAAAATATCCCAACATCCATGATGCCCAGTACCCATTTTTGCCCTTTTAAAGGTACATATCCAAGTTGAAAAGAATATTCACACAATGAAAGGGAGACCTACCCAAAACTTTAATGTCTAAATTACTCAATTTGCTGGCTTAATGATTTGAGAGGTGAATATTGGTAGGTGGATGCTTTTTGTTTCTAAAATCCACAAATTACTATCAAATAGCATGATTACATTAAGCTAGTTTAGAAAACATAAGACATGAAAGTCTATCATGATGCTGTGATGCTACTGCACCCCGGTAATATTTCCTCTTTTTTTTCTATTTCCTTTTTCTTGCTTTAAATCTATAGCATTTTATTTTATGATCAATGACAAGTTGTCACTTCTTCAGACAAAAGATGTGTTTAACATAGGTTCTATAAAAAGTATAACATGACAAATAAGATGGGTATGTGACTGGTAAAAGCAATGACATTTGTACAGTTAATATTACATCCAACTCTATTAAACATAGTAAATAAAATGTAGAAAATGCAATGAAATAAACATGGCTCAAAAACTAGAAAACTGTGAACATTAATAGGATATGCTAGTGATAATAATAAAAGTAATAAGGTAAGATTGGACAATATAAAACAAAGAAAGGTAACATTGCAATTAATATTCTAGAGGAATTACACTGGGAGAAATGGGGAACTGAATGGTCAATATGTAAATTGCATAAGATTAAATATGAGTACATAAAAATATTTCTATAAGTTTGGATCATAATAAATTATGGAGGGCTCTTTTGCAAATGGGAATACCTAACACATAACACAGCTAAGAACCTCTACAAAAATGAAGAAGCTGCAGTGAGAACTGAATGCCACAACACTGACTGGTTTCCGATAAAACGTGCTGTCAGGCAGGATTGTACCTTGTCACCTTACCTGTTCAACCTATACGGTGAGGCCATCTTTATAAAAGTAAATTTAGAAGAAGAGTCTGTCAGTATTAAGGTTGGCGGCCAAAACATAAACAACCTGCACTATGCAGATGGCACAACGCTCATCTCCAGCAGCAAAGAAGATGAAAATGCTTTATCTACTGAGAAAGGTTAAAGTCGAAAGTCGTAACATGGAATTAGAACTGAAAATAAACAAGACAATGATCATGAAACAGAAAATGACAACAATTGTGAGCTTGACAGTGCCAGAATATAAACTGTAAAGCATTTTAATCTCCTAGGCTCTCTCATAAACAAGGAAGCAAGCAGCAGTGATGAAATATTCTTCAGAATTGTACTTGGTAGCTACTTGGTAGCTACACATTGAAGATTCTCAACAATGTTTTCAAATGCAAAGAAGTTACACTGAAAACAAAGATAAGACTTAATTTTATCAATTGTCAATTATGGGTGTGAAAACTGGACACTACAAAAACAGGATAGAAAGAAGATCAACTCATTTGAGATGGTTTTAATGTGTACTGTGGACAGCCCATTGAATTAATAGATCAAATTTGGAAGGGATAAAATTGGCTATGCCTCTAGAAGCCCAAATGATGAAATTGCAACTGTCCTATTTTGGTCACATTATCAGAAGGGAGAGATCATTGGAGAAGGAAATAATGTTTAGGAGTATTGAAGGAACCAGGCAAAGAGGAGGACTGACTAATAGGTGGTTGGACACATTGACTACAGCTGTGGGGATGATGCTGGAGGATCTGACAAGACTAGCACAAAGCAGACTTCTTTTTAGAGCTCTTATTCTGGCCAGCAATGAGTTCAGATCTCAATCCCACAGAGCACCTGTGGAGAGATCTCAAAACAGCAGTTGGGAAAAGGAACCCTACCAATCTGACAGACCTGGAGCAGCTGGCGAAAGAAGAGTAGTCCAAAATTCCAGTAGAGATGGGTACAGGAAGCAATTGATTTCAGATATTTTTTCAAAGGGGTATTCTACCAAATATTATATTGCCAATAATTTTGTCCAGTCCATTTTTGGGGTTTTACATGGAATGTGTCAGCTTTGGCTTTTTGTTTCTCCACTTTTTTGTGTCATACCAATACAAACAAAAGAAATAAATATGAGAATCTCTCACAATTCTCTAGTCTCTTAATTATTGGTCTGCCTATTATTTAGACCCTGTATAACTTGTTATATAACCCTGTTTTGACATACAAGCATTAATACTTACCTACCACATTACCATTATTATTGTACATTTTCTTTTATATGTAGCACTACCTCCTTGTGCAGGGATTGCGGGTAAATTGGGTCTCCCTATAGTCCTGCACAGCATTTTCCTCACAAGCTCTCATCTGGAGACATAAATCAGATGTTGGGCGTTTTTTTTGTTATTTTATTGAGGGTATTAGAACTTGGATAGGGTAAGGGGGTGCTCAAGGGAACCAATATCTGAGGACAACTTCCTGAACTATTCACAAACGTCTCTTCTCTGATGCAGTCTCTGTTGGAGTACTACCCAGCATTTCCTAGTTGTACCACCACAGACCATAGATGAAGAAAACAAATGAAGAAAACGTGATACCGTCATATCCAGGCTCCGGAGACATTACGTCCGGTCGGGACAGAGGCTTGGAATGCACATCGGCCATCTTTATCTGATTATACAGGCAATATATGCTGGTTCTGGCTTCTTACGTACTTTATCATGTGAGTGTATTCAGTCTGTTACTATCCCTACTTTTGGCATATTAAATACTACACTTAGATCATTATTATTGTTGTGATTCTTTTCAAGTACTTTGGCATAGAAAGCCAGGATTATCTATCTGAATCCCTTCAACTATCTTTTGAGGATTTTATTGGAAACTATACATCAATCCCTCTGGCTATCCAACTTGGAATTGCGGGTGTTGGTGATTATACTTGGAGGAACCTCCAGAGATTATCCTGACTTATAACACACAATGCAATATATGACCACTGTAATGGGGTCATATATGTCTGGTGAGTGATTCAATAGTTTGCTTTTGCACTGAGGTGAGAACACATGGGTTTCTATGTCACCAAATTTTGAGGTCTAAGAAGGACTGTCACAATTAGAATTTATCCAGCACTTGGTAGAAGTATAAGGATGCTCTATAAAATTAGGACTATTTAGTCACTTCATATTTTTTTATTTATTTGTGTTTGGTTTATTAATTGTTTGATATTCATTTATTGGTATTTATTCACAAAACTCATTTAGTTAAAATATGGGAAGTATGGGGTGTATATACAGTTGTGTTCAAAATAATAGCAGTCAGACATCACTAACCTGATCAATCACTGTTTTTGGTATAAATGATATTTCTACATGGCAAATAATTTACTAGCAGGTGTAGTAGAGAAATAGAAATCCAACAGACCCAACAGTCATGACATGCATGCCGCTTATTCTGTGTAATTGAATCACTAATTGAAAGGGGCATGTTCAAAATAATAGCAGTGTGGAGTTCTATTAGTGAGGTCATTTATTCTTTGAAAAACAGGTGGCAATTATTGCTCTTATTTAAGGAAGGAAGGCAGCAAATGTTGTACATGCTGGTTACAGTGCATTTCTCTTTGAAATTCTGAGGAAAATGGGTCATTCCAGACATTGTTCAGAAGAACAGCGTACCTTGATTAAAAAGTTGATTGGAGAGGGGAAAACATATAAAGAAGTGCAGAAAATGATAGGCTGCTCAGTTAAAATGATTGCAAATGCTTTAAAATGGCAACCAAAACCTGAAAGACGTGGACGAAAGCGAAAAACTACCATTCGAATGGATAGAAGAATAGCCAAAATGGCAAGGACTCAGCCAACAAACAGCTCCAGGAAGATCAAAGAAGGTCTAAAGTTACCTGTGAATACTGTTACAATTAGAAGATGCCTATGTGAAGCCAAGCTATCTACAAGAAGCCCCCACAAAGTCCCACTGTTGAAAAAAAGACATGTGCTGAAGAGGTTACAATTTGCCAAAGAGCACATTGACTGGCCTAAAGAGAAATGGCGCAACATTTTGTGGGCTGATGAAAGTAAGATTGTTCTTTTTGGGTCTAGTGGCCGGAGACAGTTGGTCAGACGACCCCCAAACACTGAAATCAAGCCACAGTACACTGTGAAGACAGTGAAGCACGGTTGCGCAAGCATCATGATATAGGGATGTTTCTCATACTACGGTGTTGTGCCTATTTATCGCATACCAGGGATCATGGCTCAGTTTAAATACATCAGAATACTTGCTTGAAGAGGTCATGCTGCCTTATGCTGAAGAGGAAATGCCCTTGAAATGGGTGTTCCAACAAGACAACGACCCCAAACACACCAGTAAACGTGCAACATCTTGGTTCCAGACCAACAAGATTGACGTTATGGAGTGGCCAGCCCAATCCCCGGATCTTAATCCAATAGAAAACTTGTGGGGTGACATCAAAAATGCAGTTTCTGAGGCAAAACCAAGAAATAGAGAAGAATTGTGGAATGTAGTCCAATCATCCTGGGCTGGAATACCTGTTCACAGGTGCCAGAAGTTGGTTGACTCCATGCAACACAGATGTACAGCAGTTCTCAGAAACAGTGGTTATACAACTAAATATTAATTAAGTGATTTAAAGGAAAGTAAAATCTTCAAACATGTTTCAGTTTATATAGTGAATGTTTGAGTTTGTAAAGAAGAATACAAACACTGCTATTTTTTTTGAACAGTCTAATATTCACTTTTCTTCACTTTTTTTAGAGGAACAACACAAATTTGATATATTTTTCTTCATGTTTTGATTTGGAATAGAATGTGTAGTGTTCCCAATGCATTTGTGTGTATGGAAATAATAGCTATTAGAAGGATTTTGAGCTTTATTCACTTTTTTCAATGCACTGCTATTATTTTGAACACAACTGTATACACTTTATACTATTTATTCCATTTGAGTGCAGCGCCTATCTATTCATCACTAATTCACTTGCAAGTGTCCATTCACTTTTTAGGGGCAGCTGTAAACACCTCTTATATATTAACACATATATTGGTGCCACAATAACTAATTTTTTTTGGTTAGAATGAGGAATGGATGACTCGGAGGAAGGGGGTTTAGGGAAGGGAAATGTGGGAGGTTGGGACAAATATAGGAATATCTATCAGACCGTTTAGACGTGCTTCTCTCTAAATGAGAATATAGATGGTGTATTGAAAGAGTTAGAGGAATGAATATGTGTAACTTTATAGCATACAATGTACCTGGATTGAATACTTCAAAAAACAGGTATAAGATTCTCAGAGAGATACATCAACGTTCTATTGAGGTGGTGTTTTTACAAGAGACGCACATATCTTAAGATACGAATGTAAAGCTATACTCAAAACACTATCCAACATTGTATTATGCTGACTCTCCAATAAAAAGGGCAAAAGGAGTAGCACTTGGGTTTGCAGAAGAAAGATTGGTAGACCCAGAGGGTAGGTTTCTATTTCTGAGAGGGACACTCCAGGGGATGGAATGTACATTGACAAATATCTATTGTCCTAATAAAAACTCAATGGCATACCTGGAGGGTTTACTAAGAAAGCTTAAAGATTTCGAGAGTGGGATGCTGGTTGTGGTGGGGGATTTTAATCTCTGCATGGATCTGTTGATGGATGCATCATCACAGGTGCAGAGAGAGGGAGGTAGAAATCTAAAGTCTGTTAAAAAGATGTTACATCAGTGACAATTAATGGATGCCTGGAGAGTTATGTATCCTAGAGAAAGTGATTATACCTTCTTCTCTTCTGTACATGGAGTTTACTCACGATTGGATTATATATTGATTGAACATAGACTTATGGAATCATTGGTAAAATCCAATATAGAAGTGAGGTCACGATCGGACCATGCACCTGTCACAATGAGATTAAGGTGGGGAGAGGAATAAATTAAACATGTGGAGATTGAATGAGACGCTCTGTCAGGACCCAACGACTGAAATAAGATCAAGGAAGGAAATTGGACAATATTTTTTGATTAATGAAAGCGAAGGGGTATCTGTTGCTACGGTTTGGGAAGCACACAAGGCATACATTAAAGGAATCCTGATATCGATAGGTTCAGAAAAAAAAAGAATGGGGGAGGAGAATAAAGCTATTAATGGAGGAATTATTTGATTTAGAACAACTAAGTAAAAAGAAGATAGATATAGAGATACAACAGAAGACAATTAAAAAAAGAGAAGAACTTAAGGGGTTAATGGAAAAAGAGTTGAGGAAAATCTTTAATAGGGTGGCTAGAGAAAGATGTCAGTGGGCGAGTAGACCAGGAAAATACTGTAATTAATGAGAAGGCTAAGGGAAAAGAAATCAAGAAATTTTATAGAAACAATCAAGGATGATACGGGTGAACTGATACATTCAACCACTGATATCGCTGATATATTTAAAAATATTATAGTAAATTATATGGAATAAAATCTAGGAAGCAGAATGAAACAATGGAAGAAAACAAAGGAAAAAGAAAAAGCTATAAAGGAAAAAGATATTAATGTATCATTAAAAAGTACAGCAGCAGGAAAGAGTCCCAGCCCAGACTGGTATACATTAGGATATTATAAGACGTTTAAGGAACAACTTGTCCCCAAAATGTGTACATATATGAATGCATTAGGAGAAGGAATGGAAGTGAGGGAGGAATTGATACAGGCACATATTACAGTTATACCAAAGCAGGGGAAAGATGGGTCCCTTTGTGCTAACTATAGACCCAAATCACTATTGAATATCGCTATTGAATATAGACACTAAATTATACTGAAAGGTTTTAGCAACGGGGTTGAAAGAATTAATGCTGGATTGGATACATTTAGATCAAGTGGGATTCATACCAGGAAGAGAAGGAAGGGATAATGGATTAAGATCATTGCCCCTCATACAAAAAAGTAAGAGAGAGAAAATCCCCTGTGGTAATTCTGTTGATTGATGCTGAAAAAGCCTTCAACAGGGTAGACTGGGGATTTATGATAGATACATTAGAGGAATTAGGGATTGGACCCACAATTCTATAGTGGATAAGAAAGTTATACAGTAATCCATCAGCTGCAGTAAAGGTTAATGGCTCACTGTCACAGTTCTTTAAAATATTTAATGGAACAAGGCAGGGATGCCCATTGTCACCCCTGTTGTTTGTTATAACTCTGGAGCCACTATTAGCGACTATACGATATAGTATAGATGTAAAAAGAATTTAGATAGCGGATGTAGAACATAAGGTCACAGCATATGCAGACAACATGTTGTGTTATATCACAAACCCAAGACTAACATTACCTAATTTGATGCAAATACTAAAATATTATGGAGAGTTATCAAATTTAAAGATTAACCCCTCAAAGTCAGAGATATTAAATATTAATGTTCCTAAGATAAAGGAAACAGATCTTACAAAAAGATTTCCCTTTTACATGGAGGGAAAAAGAATGAAAGTACCTGAGAATAAAACTAACCCCGTCTTTAAAAAATGAATACCAGGCTAATTATATTCCATTAATAAATGAGATAATGAAGGAATTGAGAAAAATGTAAATTGGATCACTGTCTTGGATAGGGCATATAAATATAGTAAAAATGGTAATAGTTCCAAAAATCCTATATAGATTCCATATGCTTCCAATATATCTACCAAGTACGTTCTTTTTGACTATAAAGAGAATGATAACTAGGTATATTTGGGCAAATAAAAAAACAAGAGAAAAGTATGAGGTTTTATGTAGGGACAAAACAAATGGGGGTTTAAACGTTCCGGATTTTAAGAGGTACTATCATTCTGTGTTAATAGAAGACTGGAAATACAACATACAAGGGAAAAGTTGGGTAAACATGGAAAGTACACTAAATAAGTCACAATTAGATAGGATTATTTGAATTCCACAGCAGTTTCATAGAGTAGATGAGAATATGAGCACATTGACATGTAATGTAATGAGGGTGTCTGATTTATTTCACAAACAAAGGGGGTGGGAATATAACTCACTTTTAATTCCATTGGTGGGTTCAGAGTTCTTCCCACCAGGGAAAGATAATATTGCGGGAAAATGGATAAAAGATAGAAATGCACCTTTGAAAGATATTATAGATAAATGGGAACTATGTTCTTTTCAAGAACTAAAGAATAAAAAGGAGTTATTTATTACACTAGATGATGATGCCAAATTTTGGCAGGTGCAGGAGACTCCAAAAATAAATGATTGGATAAAAAGAGTGAAGTACATATACAGGATGGGGGAATTATACCATATTGAAGAAGATAAAATGGAGAAATTTTAAAAATCATGGGAAAGATGGTATGAATTTAAAATATCAAAAAAGATACCTTGAATTGATATGAGTATAAAGAATTAGGAAGAGATAAAAGATATGATGGAAGGTTTTGAGGAGTAATAGAATGAGAAGTTTGGAGAGAGGTATGGTGAAGATAGATGGATAAATAAATATCGGAGAAACAAGAAGTGGAGGAAAATAGTTTGAAAATGAGGAGGATTTGAAAGGTGGGGAGTGGGTTGGGGTGGGAATGGGGGGATAGAGGGTGGAAAGGGTTAAATTCTTTGTGAAATTTTTGTTATGTAATATTTTGAGATAAAGTGGTTTTGTACTTTAAAAAAAAATTAATACAGATGTAATAAAAAAACAAAAAAACCTATCTCTGCATATAAATTCAAAACTGGTTTAGAGGCACTCATGGGTCTTGAAGAGGAGGAAGATCAAAAATAGCATATCTCTATGCATAGATATCTCTGGATATATTTTCTACAAATGTGTTACAAGGTTGAGCATTTATTAGTGTTGCAACCTTAAAAGTTGTGAATTTTACTATCATTTTGCTTCTACATTAGCCAATTTAATGCCTTGTACTTTAAAGAACTATCACACTATAAGGACTTTCCCACTTACACCCTTTCCTTTGTTCTTGTGGTTTTTCCAGATAACTTTTTTTTTTTCCTATTCCAAAAACTTTATAACCAAGCTATGGGTTGTTTGGAATGTGGCATCCAGAGCATTCATCTGCTTTTACTTACGTGGGTCTGGTTTTTGTTGCCACCAGCTGGGTTATCTTTGTGGTCATGATCTAGGGGCTACCTTTCAGATAATGTCCATAGCTCCTTTTGTGCATTCTTTGTGAAGGTTATGTGATTCTGCATCTCAAGCAAGTTTGCAATTACTTCTAATGTTGTCATAACTCCTCTCCATCCAGATCTATATTCCTTGTCCTGATAAAGCACTCCTCCCTCTCTAGAAACATATACATTCTGTCCCAACCTTTGGGTGGTAATGTGTAGATTAAAATGCAACATTTGCCAATTTAGAATCTCATGAATGTTTGACAATGTAATTTAAGCCTGGAATTTAAAGTTGGAAGCATTAACTTATTTTTCTTTTGAATTTATATTTGAGTGATCTGCATCAAAGTAAATACTATGCTCTTTTAAAAAAAATTTCCTCGGCCTCAAAGAGACTGGCACATTGACTGTTTACAGTATATAATTAACAATGAAATCATAATCCTGATGGGACTGGGGCCAATGACAATTTTGTTTTTTATTTAATTAAAACAGCTTTGGGTGAGTCAGCTCTAGGTGGGCATACTCTTTGAGCACTCTTCTGATGCTCAGTATAGCAGCTCCCTTTCCCTGTGATAGCCTTTGGAAGGGACTCTATTATTATTTTTTTAAATTTTCAAGAAAGCGTACATGACAGTACCAAAAACAGTCTTGTTTATTAAACATTAAAAAAACACTGTTCTATTTTACTATACTTATTAGGATTATTTTAGTAAAGTTCTTTAATATGTAGAAAATAGTAACTTTCAGAATAAAGGAGTGGGGATTCAAACTAAATTCTTTGTTTTGTCATTGTTGGTGCTGACATCTAGGAAAAAAGCACAATAGAAAATTATCAAAAGACATTTTATGGGACTTTAGCTTCAACACTGAGGATGAATTCATAAAATAACAGTAAGCTTACTGATAACACACATTCTTAATATATGTGCATTTTAACACTAACAAAAATATGCTACCATTTTTACCATCAAAAACATTGTGGACAGCCTTCAGGTTGACAAAGAAATAGCTAATATATCCAAAAACTCATCAAATATTGTTAATACCGGGGGGGGGGTTGCCCTACTTCCAGCATGTAAGCAGCTCTGTCTCTCTGCGCTCCACACCTGATCAGCAGTCCTAAACAATATCCTGACAAGCCATTACTATTCTGCTTACTGCAAATGCCTGAGGATGGCGAAGGGATTGCTCAGTGACTCTAGGGGAAAAGCTGGCACGCTTTGCCCACAAAGACCAAGATAGTGCCCATAGCTTCCAACCCGGTAGCTCTTCGAGCCAGCTTGCTGTTGTGGTCTGGGAAGAGGGAAGCGAGGAGTATTTGATTCCCTCTATCCACTCTCATGAGGATAAGGTGCTCCTGGGGCAGGTGGATGGGACCCCCACAGATACGGAGGAGCAAGCACTGGAACCGACGCTTTCCCAGATTATGGCAGCTATTAAATCCTGCCAGGCCTCCTTCACTACTCACATCATGTCTCAGTCTGTATTGGTTAAAGGAGGAATTTTTTTATTTTGCAGCTGCCAATGATATCTATAATTACTGTAATGAGAATAGTACTGGGAAGTCTGTGGGCATAGCATGGGGTGCTTTTAAATCCAACCTATATGGAAACGAGTGGCTGGAGTGATCAAAAAAGCTTCAGTCTGATAGGTCTTGGAAGGTCGCAACTTATGAAAATGCAGCTATAATGGCTATGAATATGTTAAGAATCTCTCTTCTGCTAATTATCAACTTTGGCGGGAGTTGGCCAAACAATTTGACGTACTTCTTATGGAAAAAAACTCAGAAGAAACTGCTGTATCAAAAATAGCATTTGTTTGAATTTGATGATAAAAATAGTAGGATTCTTGCTTACTTGGCCAGAAATAATTCTGCCCCTATGTCTATACCATGTATCTATGGTGACAATACGGATACCCTCAAAACATCTCCAGAAGACATCACGCAGGTCTTTACTGATTTTTATACCCAACTATACACATCTAGAGTTGCATATGATCAGGAGGTCTTACTTGGCTTAAATTCACCCCTCTGTTCTTTCTAAGGTTGATGCTGCCAAATTACATCATCCTATCATGTTGGAGGAAATAGACGCAGCTATTGCCTCTTTTACCCCTAATAAAACTCCGGGGCTATATGGGTAACCCATTGAGTTGAATAAAACCTATACTGATTACTTGACCCCTAAATTGTTATCTATGTACTCAGCAGCTTATAAGGCCGGGGTTTTACCTGTTTCATTATGTGAAGCATTGATTGTTTTGATGCCAATGCGAACATGGATCTCAAGCATTGTGAGTCCTACCGGCCCATAGCGCTCAATAATGTTGATGCAAAGATTTTAGCAAAAGTCCCGGCTCATCGATTAAATGCAGTTATTACTGATCTTATCAGTTTGGATCAGACAGCCTTTATAAGCCTGGCAAAAGCTAAACAAAATAATGCATTCACCACATCTATGGACTGGTAAGCTGCAATACATATAGGTTTAAACTATTATTATTATTATTATTATTATTATACAGGATGTATATAGCACCAACAGTTTGTACAGTGCTTTACAAAATGAAGGTAGACATTACAGTTACAATACAATTTGGTACAAGAGGAAACAGAGGGTCCTGCTCGTTAGAGCTTACAATCTAAATACACATTAAGGGCTTTAAAAGGCAGTGTCTACTGAATCTCACACCAATGGTGAAAGTAGATATGATGTAAGCTGTAAATATGTCCAGGATTTTGCCACTCAGAAGTAAATAAGGAGGAATGGTAAGTTTTTTTTTTTCTGCCTAAGGAATATATGTGTTAGCATATACATTATTCGAATAGATAGTCAACTGTCCACTGGATCACTTTCTGAACATGTAAAATTTAACTAGCTGCTCATTGTAATACTAGACCACATGCATTTTTAGCTTTAAATTTGGGCTAAGAGGACATTAAACTTTCCTCTCCTGTTTAACTGATGTTGTTTTGAAATAGGATGTACATGTATGTTTCCTGGGTAATATCAATGCAGCATTGAAGAAATGATCAACATCAGGTTAAATGTAACACTACCGTTGTGATGGCCGCTGTGTTTCTAGGTTCCCCTAAGCCCCGCACAGCCATGCAACATGCATTTTTCACACTTGCATCCACAGTCAGTGAACAGTCAGTGAACTTGGTTTTTGTTATTTTATTAGGGGAAATAAACTTGGATAGGGTAATAGGGATTATGGGATGCCCAACTTAACCACTTGAGCCCCAGAGGATTTACCCCCCTTAATGACCAGGCCTTTTTTTGCTGTTTGGCGCT
Organism: Staurois parvus; assembly: GCF_062004578.1. Lineage (NCBI taxonomy): Eukaryota > Metazoa > Chordata > Amphibia > Anura > Ranidae > Staurois > Staurois parvus. Next base: position 5,788,872 of record NW_028317800.1, on the reverse strand, counting down.
GCACTAATTCAAATGATAATTGCGCGGTCATGCAATGCTATACCCAAACAAAATTTACGTCCTTTTTTTCACACAAATAGAGCTTTCTTTTGGAGGTATTTGATCACCTGTGCGCTTTTTATTTTTTGCGCTATAAACAAAAAAACCACGAAAATTTTGAAAAAAAACAATATTTTCTACTTTCAGCTATAAAAAATATATCGTAAACTCAAAGTTAGTCATAAATTTAAGCCAAAATGTATTCTGCTACATGTTTTTGGTAAAAAAAATTCCAATAAGTGTATATTGATTGCTTTGTGTGAAAGTTATAGCGTCTACAGACTATGGTATAGATACTGTAATTTATGCCTTTTTTTGCTATACAGCGCTGCACTAACTCAAATGATAATTGCGCGGTCATGCAATGCTGCACCCAAACGAAAATTACGTCCTTTTTTTCACACAAATAGAGCTTTCTTTTGGTGGTATTTGATCACCTGTGCGCTTTTTATTTTTTGCGCTATAAACAAAAAAACCACAAAAATTTTGAAAAAAAACAATATTTTCTACTTTCAGCTATAAAAAATATATCGTAAACTCAAAGTTAGTCATAAATTTAAGCCAAAATGTATTCTGCTACATGTTTTTGGTAAAAAAAATCCCAATAAGTGTATATTGATTGCTTTGTGTGAAAGTTATAGCGTCTACAAACTATGGTATAGATACTGTAATTTATGCCTTTTTTTGCTATACAGCGCTGCACTAACTCAAATGATAATTGCGCGGTCATGCAATGCTGCACCCAAACGAAAATTACGTCCTTTTTTTCACACAAATAGAGCTTTCTTTTGGTGGTATTTGATCACCTGTGCGCTTTTTATTTTTTGCTCTATAAACAAAAAAAACACAAAAATTTTGAAAAAAAACAATATTTTCTACTTTCAGCTATAAAAAATATATAGTAAACTCAAAGTTAGTCATAAATTTAAGCCAAAATGTATTCTGCTACATGTTTTTGGTAAAAAAAATCCCGTGCATTAGCGGGCAAACTGGCGCTATCTAGGAGGGGCGCTAACACTATCGGAAGTCGCCAGTGACACTGATACAGTGATCAGTAAAAATTGGTTCACTGATCAGTGACACTGGTGACAGGGCAGTGCAGGGGTTAACTGGGGGGGGGCGATCAAGGGGTTAAACGGGATTACTGGTGTACTGGCGGGCAAACTGGCGCTATCTGGGAGGGGCGCTAACTCTATCGGAAGTCGCCAGCGACACTGATACAGTGATCAGTAAAAATTGGTTCACTGATCAGTGACACTGGGTGACAGGGCAGTGAAGGGTTTAACTGTGGGGGGGGCAATCAAGGGGTTAAACGGGATTACTGGTGTACTGGCGGGCCATCTGGCGCTATCTGGGAGGGGCGCTAACTCTATCGGAAGTCGCCAGCGACACTGATACAGTGATCAGTAAAAATTGGTTCACTGATCAGTGACACTGGTGACAGGGCAGTGAAGGGTTTAACTGGAGGGGGGGGGCGATCAAGGGGTTAAACGGGATTACTGGTGTACTGGCGGGCAATCTGGTGCTATCTGGGAGGGGCGCTAACTCTATCGGAAGTCGCCAGCGACACTGATACAGTGATCTGTAAAAATTGGTTCACTGATCAGTGACACTGGGTGACAGGGCAGTGAAGGGGTTAACTGGAGGGGGGGGGCGATCAAGGGGTTAAACGGGATTACTGGTGTACTGGCGGGCAAACTGGCGCTATCTGGGAGGGGCGCTAACTCTATCGGAAGTCGCCAGCGACACTGATACAGTGATCAGTAAAAATTGGTTCACTGATCAGTGACACTGGGTGACAGGGCAGTGAAGGGGTTAACTGGAGGGGGGGCGATCAGGGGGTTAAACGGGATTACTGGTGTACTGGCGGGCAATCTGGCGCTATCTGGGAGGGGCGCTAACTCTATCGGAAGTCGCCAGCGACACTGATCAGTAAAAATCGCTTCACTGATCAGTAACACTGGTGACAGGGCAGTGAAGGGTTAACTGGAGGGGGGGGGGGCGATCAGGGGGTTAAATGTGTCCTAGAGTGTTCTAACTGTAGTGTAGTGCTTGTGTACTCACTTTTTGGATGTCTTCTTCTCTGTCTGGAACGGAATGTGTCCAGGCAGAGAAGAATGACATCATATCCTGCCCTGTGTATGTCAACACAGGACAGGATAGGACAGGGACCGATCATGTGATTTCAGCCAGAAATCACTGGCTGAAATCTAATGATTGATCCCTCCTGGATCAAATAGTGTCACCCGCGAGTCGGCGGGAGCGCGCGCGCGCGCTCCCTGCCGGCGAAAGTGTCGGGAGCGCGGAACCCGTTTTTAAACGTGGTTTTGCGCTCCACTGCCGCCCTGCACACGTATATACACAGTGGCAGGGCGGCAAGCGGTTAATTGAATAAATGCATGGGAACAACTTCCTTCCTATTTACAGAAACAGATCCTGGGCTGTTCTTTTGTTTGAAAGGCATCAGTCTTTGTGGATCAGTAGCAACAGCCCCTTACGGGCGAGGAACTCGCAGCCCCTCAAAAAATCAGCTTAGTTCCTTGTAAATCACATGCAGAAATGTCTCCTCTCCCCAATAGAACCACTGCCAGCTCCACAGCCTGCAGACATTACCAGCCCTCCTGGCTGCTCTGAAGATCTCCCAGGACAAGGATACAGGATTAAGTACAGCACTGTCCTTTAAAAGCTTGCTACACATAGTAGTTTCAGCCTTGATCCTGTTCATGCTGTACTGCTGAATGGATTCTCCTAAGCCAGCCTGAGCCCAGCCTGGAGGACGGCCCCCTAGACCTAGGCCACCAACAGTCTCCTCAGCAATCCATTTTCCACCTGACTCTCCTATCCGGCCTTACTATCCTATATTTATGAGCTGGTCCTCCACTCTACCAGGACCCCAAACCTGGGATTGGTTAACTTGAATTAAACATGCAGATTAAGTCTCCACCTCTTCTGCCCATTGGCTTCTAGAAGGTTCTATGGTCCTTCAGAGCCAGGTGGAGGCAATAGAGTCCCAACCTGTTAAGCCATCTAGCTTGACCTGCAGTAACCTGACCTTAATCACAAACTCACAGTTACCATGGGTCATACACAATACAGTTGCCTACACTATTCTAGTGGCACACTAGAGAGTGCTACATAATTATGAAATGTTATTCCGCTATACTGAGGGCCCCCTGAAACTGTATTAATACATTGAAAACTGTACATTGTTAAGGTTGGTTTTCATACTTTCAAATGTTTTCTTTTTTTTTTCTTTGGTTGTGAAGATTTTTAGCCATTAGACATACAGTACTCTATTTGTGTTAAGTGGCTGGGTGCTCACCACAAAAAGATATCCACAGAAATCCAAAAGTCAAATAAAGATCACATAAGGAACAAATTCCAGAAGTCCATCAAAAAACAAAATGTTGCATCCTAGTTGACTAGCTATACAAAAGTAGTTAATGCATTAAAAAGAGCAAATGGAGTTAATCCAGGAAGAGGCAGGAAAAAAAAACATCTGTAGCATGCCACTAGAGCACATGGTAAACACTTGACAGTAAGGACCATCATTAGTTTGCAACATAGTATACAAAACTAACAATTAATATTTTAGTACAACATATTGGCAGAAAGTGGCACATTAGAGATTACAACATAGCCAAAAAAAAACACCCCAAGTGTGCCATAAAGAAACAAGTGTGAGAGCATGAATAACAACCTAGAAAAGATAGGTATACAAACACTGACCATTCAGAAAAAAAGGAATACACACAAGTGTGCATAACATGCGTTTTTACTCCACAGCCAAATAAAACAAACCAGAGGACTTGTATTAACACCTGCAGTTGAGGAATAGCAGTGAGAACATGGAGACTAACACCACTGAAGAAACAGCATATCATACAAGACCAAAAAGATTGGGTGTGGAAACCAAGTGCACTGTCATCATTTTGGTCCTTATCCTTTAAGGGGTGTTATTCATGCTCTCATGCTTGTTTATTCATGTAAGGGGGTTGGCCTTGTGTTGTTTAGTTGCCCTAGCATATTACTCATTTTGTGAATACTGCAGGTATGTTTTTTTTTTACAGAGAACAAAAAAAGGAAAATTGCCCATGGCACGCAGATTCAGTGGAATGAATCACTGTTTGAGTAACAGTATAGTCTACTCATTAACTGAACTTTGTAACAATTTAAGAGTAAACAAACATACTACAATGTAACAGATCCCTCATACTGTGAACTGTAAAAATAAACACAATCCTGGAGGTAAGGCTGTATATCTAGACCAGGGGTCTGCAACCTTTAAGACATAAAGAGCCACTTGGACCCGTTTCCGAAGGGAAAAAAAGACTGGGAGCCGCAAAACCATTGCAACATTTAAAACAAATCCGACACTGCATATATTGCAAAAAGCGCTCTGGTCATGAAGGGGGTTTAAGGGCCCAGTAAGCAAAGGGTTAATCAGGGCCACAGTGTATCGTCATAATCACAATCATAGCCTTAGGTAAATATGAGGGCCCAATGTAATCCAAATTATAAATATATTATTATATTATTGTCACTTTTCTATTAATATTTTTTTAACCCCCCTCAGAACTACTTTTCATAGAAAACGTTAAATTAACTTACCTTTTTTTGTTCTTCACTGCCGCGCAGTGCTGTGTTCTTCTTCACGCTCATGCAACGCTAGCTCACGCTGGTTTCGGCTCTGTCACTCCTCCCCCTCGCACACAGACGGCCTGACGTCACCAGGCACTGTACTCGTGGCGAGGCGGAGCTGAACCACGTTGAGTAGCTACGGCAACCCTATTGCCTGTCACCTGGTGGGCAGTGTGCTCCGGAGCCGCAGCAAAGGTGAAAAAGAGCCGCATGCGGCTCTGGTGCCGCGGGTTGCCGACACCCGATCTAGACATATGTACTGACACTAATGGGACCAGGCTGCCGGATCCAATTTGGCATGGGATGACCGATATCTGAAATAAATAAATGGAGAAAGAGAGAGAGGTGCCCCAAGAACCAACATAGTGTACTATGTCGATTTATTACAAAATCATTAAAAATGTATAAGAGCGTTGCAGGGAGTACAAAAGCTTCAGTCGCTGTGAGCAGCCTGATGAAGGAAGTTTGTTCTTCCAAAAATGTGTTCCAGAGAGTCCCGCACATTCACTCCTTTGATACTGAGACCAGGCTGTCCATCCCTTCCTGCATGGCAGTCCTTCCCAGTGAAGCTTCGGTTCCTGCAATCTGCCAATCTACCGGTTCGCTAGTTCACACAGCGATTGAAGCTCTTGTACTCCTTGCTATGCTCTTGGCTTTGTATCCCAGTCTCCAAGGTGCCCATCTTCTCTGCACCTCCAGTGGCTGCCTTTCCATCAAGCTCCCAGTGGCCCAAGCCATCCATCTGCCTGCGGTTATGAATTTCTGCCATAATGACATGCCTGCAAACACTTCACCTTTGTGAATGCAATGCTATATGTTTTTAATGACTTTGTAATTAATTGACATGCTACACTATATTGGTTCATTTGGCACCTCTCACCCCTTCCCCATTTATTCATTTTCTTTCACTTTTTATGCATTTGTCACTTTTTTGCATTATCTACATTAGTATACCTCCATGTCAACTAGGATGCAGCATATTCTGTTTTATGGTGGACTAATGGGATTTTGTCCTGTATGTGACCTTTCTTCCCAGTCCGGTAACCAGTGCCCAGTAACTGTCTTTTCACTTTTGCATTGTGTAATGTTGTCACTAGCTGGGTTGTTGGTGGGTAGGATTTTGGGTTTATGAGTTAGTTTACGTTTATGTTTCATTGTCTTGAGAAAAAGGATTCCTGGAGTGCTATCAACTATCTAAAGAGAGATCACTAGTAATCTATTTCCAGGTTGGCCCTGTCTAAAACCTTGGGCAGGGTTGTAAATAAGAGATGAGTCACTGCACTGACCCATTCTAATTTGTGTAAGTTTCAGATTGAGCTACTGAGCTTGATAAAGATCAGAATTTTACAACAGGGCAAAGGAGATAGTGAAATCCCCACCTGTTTCCTGGATGGAATACTACATTATATTTAAATGCAATTGCTTTATACTTACCTAACTACAACATATATTTTTGCAATTACTGTGTATTAACTACAATATATACTTAAAAAACATGTACAGAAAAACTGTATATTCCATTTGATAACACAATTGGGAGTTGTGAGCACCAAAAATGAAATACTTATTCTTTCTCAAAAGGTTTCATATAAACTTTCTGCATATAGTAAGTAAATAGAAATATGTACTATATATGGGAATGTGTGTATACTTTTTACTAATTCCTCCTTTTGAATAATAATTTTAATTCATTGTTTTGCCTTTATAATAATTTTTATGGTGGCAAAACTGCAAGCAACCAATGTGCACATTGGATTTTTTATCTAGCTAACCTCCTACTTTGTTTTAAGTATTTTACGACACACAATGTTAGCATTTGAAATGTTCAAATTAAGAGTGTGCTTGCTCAGGCATTTCCCAGCTCCTGAGAGCAATTAATGTAAGCTGAGATGTGAAACATCATCTATTATTAAAAAATGAATATGTAATGTTGACCTTCTAAAAGAACAATCCACTTTCTATGTGCAGCCTACCTGCATAAGCTCAGCGGAAGCAAGCATTAAAGAATGGGTGATTACAATTATCTCTAGCAGTTGGCAGCTTAATTTACAGTGTTGCAGCTGTGCTTGAGAAAATACAATAACAGCACAAAAACATAGTTTAAGTTATACAAGTGTAAAACTGTGATGCACCACAGAAAAGGTAGGTTATTCCTTGCTGTATGATAAATTTAAAGGTTAAGCCAGACAACAACATCTATTGATTTAGAACACCTAAATCCATATTTTTTTTCTTTTTAAAAGCAAAGCATTTTCTCTGGAGCAGAAACAGACTGCATTACACCTACAAATCAAACACATCACTACTATAAAGGATGGGGGTGTAAGTGCTATATGGTATTGAGCTGCTGCTTATCTAGAGATAATGGATAGAATAAAGTACCAGGAGGTTTAAGAGTTATACATATTGGATGGTCTAACAATATATCTGCAGCTCACCAATTTTAAAATATTTTCTTTGTGTAACATTGCTTGGGCCAATTTTAAGCTATATAGTCAATGATAATTTATTGAGAGAGGTAAAAAATATGTCACATTTATTTTATCAAGGGTTTATATCCACAGTGTTATACATGTGTAAAGCAGTAATGCACAACACAAAATATGCAAGCAGAAACTTTAAAGTGTTATTCCAGGCTACAGTGGCGTTTTCCCTATGGGATCCACATTGTCCAGATAAAGTAATACTAAAGGCAATCTTATTATTTTTTTTAAATTACAAACATGTTAAACTTACCTGCTATGGTTTTACACTGAGCACCCCCAAACCTCCTCTTCTGGGGTCCCCTGCTGATGCTTCTGGCTTCTCCCCTCTCCTTGCTATGGGAGAACTCACGTGTGCTCACTCCTGAGCCCTGCTCTGTGTGTCCATAAAACACACAGAGCATGCCTCAGTCCCGCTCTCCACTCCCAACTCACTGGCTGTGTTTGACAGCAGCAGGAGGCAATGGGAAGGAGATATTTGGGACAGCTGCTGCTCTTGGGAACATCGTTGGATTGGGATGGGGCTCAGGTAAGTATTAGAGGGGGACAGAGCTGCACACTGAAGATTTTTTACCTTTATAGATATAATACATGAAGGTAAATAACCTCCAGCCTTTACAACCACTTTAAGCATTTTATCTTCTTGCATTAAAAAAATTAACCAATAATAATTCTATTTATACCTGTTGATTCTGACAGTTTTCCACTTGTGATCTTATGTGAAGAGAGGGTTGACAGCAGTACAAGTCTGCTGCCGAAATTCCAGCAATGTTATTATTATTATTATTATTATTATACAGGATTTCTATAGCGCCAACAGTTTGCTCAGCACTTTACAATATAACGGGAGACAATACAGCAACAATACAGTTCAATACAAGAGGGATTTGAGGGCCCTGCTCCTTGGAGCTTACAATCTAGGAGGGAGGGGCTGTAGTGCCCCATTGATGGTGTCAGTGGAAGGAATAGTGTTATCTCTATATCCCTAAACCCCCTTGCTACCACTACATTTTATGTGAAGCTGTTTTGACTTTCATCATTCAGTTATGTGTAAGCAAAAACACTGTTTCTTTTTTTTTTTTTCTTGCAAGTTATTAGGCATTCCGTACAGAGTACATTTTCACCACATTCACTAAGCTAATGGAAAGTTCCCTTGCAAAGGAAACAGCCTATTTGACTTAAGTAAATCAATCCTGTTATGCTTTACTTTATCTGCACGTTAGCATGTTCATGTACTTTAGTATGTGCATGTATCATGTGACAAGTACTTGAGTATGTGCATGTAGCTTCATGAAAATTATGATTGTGCTTTTGAAAAAGTAAGAAAAGTCATTTACATTTTCTTGTAGCAATAAATGAAGCCCTAGGCAACAGCCTTTCATAGGGGATGATTTACTAAAGGTGATTATAGTACGTGATCTTCAGTATAAGCATTTCTACCCAGCATAATCTTATGCCAGTTTGGGCAGTGCACAACCTGACTGGAGCTTTGTTTAAAGTAGAACTGTTTTTTACATATTCAGTATTTAAGATATAACCTTAAAAAACATTGTTTCTTTTTTCTCTCATTTTCATCTTGTTTCCCTTGTTATGTTCCTTTCCTTTTCTGTTCCCTCCCTCCTTACTTCCTACCCTCACCTCTCCACCAAACCCTGTACACCACTTCTGCCCAAAACATCCTGTTCCCCACCACATGCCTTCACAACCCTATGACTTTTTTACTATTTTAGTACAAACTGTGCATGGATGCATAACATTATCTTTGTATCGTTTGCTGATATAATTGGCAATGTTTGCTTTGTATTCTCTAAAATGCAATATAACATTCATTTTATAAAAAAAAATACAATAATTTATTATACCATTTCCATTTGCTTATCTAGGCACTTGACAAATCCATTAATGCTAAAGGTTAGGATTCACATTATGTGTGATGCCATTAGTCATTTATACATTTAGATGTGTCTAAGCAGTGGCTTCCTTATTGGCCCCAGATTGCACTGACTCAGCATTACATGAACACAGTTTTCCCATGGGCACAAGAGTAATGCTGGGTAGGCTGGGTACCCGGTGGGCTGAATGAAAAAAACTGAAGGGCTTGGGAGGAGCTCACTATATGAACTATCCAAAGTTAGCACAGCAATCTCTCTGCTGAGCTATTGTGTTCTAACAGGGGGTCCATCAAGCCCACCAGAACACACCAATCAGCGCTGGCAGCCATTGGCTGCCAGCACTGATCGCACGCTGATCGATGCTTTTTTCCAGCATGCCCATTCAACGGAAGCCAGCCATTTGGCCAGCTTCTCTCAGACAGGCGGGTGTACACACGTGCCAAAATGTTGGCCAGTTTCTATTGAACTGGCCGATTTTTGGCCCTTGTGTACGGGCTTAAGCATCCACATCTGGCAACAAAACAGGCAATGTTACCTAAAAAATCAATTACATCTCTATCCCTGTGGTTTCAGGGCAAAATTAAAAATAAAATATGCAGTATATATCTGCAATACATACACATTTCCCCACTTTTTATCTCATTACAGTGGAATATCACTCTCTCAATCAACATTAACTATTTTAATCCTTATACTGCTAGCATTAGTAAATAGATAAGAAAGTACTGTTTATCACATTTACTTGTTTTAAACTTTGTTTTTACTTTTCTTCAGCTACTTCCAGGCCTAGGAAAATTATGTTATACATCCCAGAGGTATTCAGGAGGGGAGGAGGGTTATTTTCAGATAAGCACGTCCTCCAGCATGTACACCTGAATTAAGGGCAGATGGATTCCTGGAAGTAAATGCTACATGAATCATCTGCCTTAACTCAAGATGACCACAGACAGAAATGCAAGGGGGTGTTTTTCAAAGTGATTTCAAAGTAAAATAAAGCATGGAGACATGGATGGGTGGTTGAGTTTGCTTTTAATATTGAATATGAAATAAATAGCATTTTTGGTATAGTGTTCATATGCAATGTCGTTCCATTTTAAAGACCCTAGAAGTAGAGAAAAAATACCTGTTTATTATTAGAACTCAGCTCCTAAGTCCTGCTGTGGGCTGACAACAGCATTTTTGTGGACTGAGGAGTTCCAGCCTTGTCAGTTTTTCTTTCTTAAACTACTCAAACCCCCCTCTCTTCCACCTCCTCGACCTAGACACTCATCATTCTGCAGCCCCAAGACCTAAGAAGGCTAATTAGTCTCTCTGAGACAACAAAGGAAAAGTTTAAAAGACATAGGATAGCTCAATGGGTATTTAGTTATTTTGCACTTATCCAACATATATAACAAATCACTTTCAATGGTATATTTAACAGACCAAAAAGGAGCAAAAAGATGATTATTGTTAGGATTTGCATACACTTTAAAGGTGAATTCAACAGCTTATGTTTCAAGCTACTGTTTAACCAATAAAACGTTGACTAAAACACAATATTTAAAGTATACCTGAAGCCTAAACTTTTTGTACTTTGGATAGAGTGGAAGAGGAGTAAAACAGCTTTCAATCCTTTTTGTAACATCTTTAGGGAGATTTTCCTACATTTCCTGAATCAACAGATGAGAGGATGTATTTTCAACATTGGGGTTATAAAGTCTTAGAAAGTTATCACAGGAAGTGTTCCCACTGGAAGAATCCCCCTATTTTCTTGTTCTGTGGCAATTTTGACTTTACCCTCACTTTTAAACCTGGGGATACTGGTGATCAGGACAACTAGAGAGCTTATATAGAGAGAGTATATCCCCCAAGTGGAGACACATACAGCAATGAATATCTGCCAAAGGTTCTATCCCTTACCAACTTATCCAGAAAACATTTTATCTTTAGTTATACTTTAAGCCTAATCAATCGGTAGACCAATAATGGGAATATATTAAAAAAAATTGAATATTAGGTGTAAACAATAGTGGATGGTATAAGAATGTGTACTGCAGTCTGGAAGTCTGGCCATTAAACGTGCTCTATATTTAAGGTAAATATTTAAAGGAATGAGTAAAATATTTAAAACCATTTCTCTTCAAGTTTTGAAGAGAGCCAGTAATGGTTACCATTCCTGTCAGACTTTTTCCTGTCTGTGCCATGTTGTTTAAATTCTTTCCACTTACTGTACTAAAGACAAAACAGGAAGTGAGAGAAAACCTCTCTAAAGTGATGAGAAATCCTTCTTAGACAGTTTTAATTGGAAGTGTCCATATTAGAAGATATCTTCTGTATTATTGATCAGGTGACAGCTGCAACAGTTTGTAGTTACCATCACTTTCTGACGCAGTGACAATGGTCAGAAAGTATACAGAACTTTAAAATATACTTTAAACAATTGGGGGGGATGAAGGTAATAACCAAGAAAGTTAGAAAAGACAAATGGAGATGATAGACTTTCAAAAGCATTAAATTCTGTTTCTGGGCATCTTTAGTCCTTTCCTGGCTAACAACTTGTTTTCTGCTTTAATACTTATTAATTCTAGATATTGCTTCTGATTATCTGACATCATATCAATCATTTTCAAAACTAGTAAAGCAAAAATTAACCATATTACTTTTGTAGAGGAAGAGAATGAGTGTATGTGGAGAAAAACACTCTTAAATAAAGACCACACCTGAAATTGAGCAAAGATTGAAATTGAGGAAAATGTTTATCAATGAAGCATATTAGCTTTTGGACCTTGTATCAAACTGCTTGATGAATTCAGTAATTTCCAATGTGACAATTCTTCTCTGATTGTGTTATCCTTTGGAAGACTGAAGTCCTAAAAGAAGAATCACATGACTAAATTTGAAAAGTTCCCAGAGATACAAACGAGTTAGAGGAAACAGCCTCAGTTGCATTTGTTCAAAACAGTTAGAGTAATATGATTTAGGCACATCATTTCCTGGCAATTTTGTGAGTATTTTTTGTTGAACACCGCTATGACTAACAGTCAGTGAATACACTATACTGTATGAAAAAGCAGCCAAACAGAAATGTTTGCCTATAAGAGCAGGTGATCAGAGAAAACATTGTACATTCTATGGAGTTGCTGTAATATAAAATGATGTACCGTATATCTCTAAAAAGATCAAGAAATATATATATATATATATTTGCAAAACATTTATCTTTGACACAATGTCGTTCATTTACTAAGACTGGAGAGTACTAAATCAGGCTCAACTCCGCATAGAAACCAATCAGCTTCCAGGTTTTATTGCCAAAGATTAATTGAACAAACTGAAGTTAGATGCAGTTTGGCTACCATGCACAGCTGTACCAGATTTTGCACTCTCCAGCTTTAGTAAATAAACCCCACAGGCCTGATTTGTTAGAAAGGATAACTTAAATCTAAAAAAAACTCCTTATTTTATGTTAAAGAAAATACTGACACTTTCTGGCAGCCAGGAATGGAAGTGAAGGTTATCATTGGTCATAAAAGGGGGGGGGGGTGATATCTCTGAAGATCTATTACAATCAAATATTACCAAGAGAAACATATGTACATAGCAAGATAATAAAATTAAAAAGCACACGTAACCATTCAGTTCAACTTAAACTAAGCAAATAAAATCAACTGTCCTCATCAGGATTCCAAATCTGCAGCTGATCTAGAAAAAAGCAAGATCCAGTTTGCTTTAACAGGAAATAATCCTAAAACAATTTGATCAACATTTCACAGTGTTATGTCTAAATAGCATTGATATATTATAAAGTATAACAGCACTTTTTTTAAGCAACCTTCTGAACTGGCTGGAACCAGTTTCTGTGGAAGTCTATTCCACATCTTTTACTGTAAAAGTTCCCCCTTGACTTTTGTGATGACCTTAAAGTTAACATATTTCACCAGGTTTACTCTATGAACTATTTATGTATTTATGGTCATGTTCACCCTTGTTTATCTCTTCACTAAGATACATTAATTCATTAATGTGATCCACTAATTTTTTTTAGTTATTTGCTTTTCTCTGCACTCTTTTTAGTTAATAGCAAAGTTTTAATTTTGATAACTAGTTCTCAGTATGGATGAGCTAATGGTTTAGTTCACACCCAGGCTCAGAGCAAACTTTTGCTGCCTCCAGGCATACCTGTTTTTAACCGCTTCCCGACCACCCTATAGCAAAAATACTGCTACAGGGCGGCATATACAGTCATGGCCGAAATTGTTGGCACCCTTGATATTTTTCCTGAAAATCAAGTATTTCACACAAAAAAGGTATTGCATTAACACATGTTTTGCTATACACATGTTTATTCCCTTTGTATGTATTGGAACAAATATAAAACAGAGGCAGAAAAGCAAATATGACATAATGTCACACAAAACCCCAAAAATGGGCTGGACAAAAGTATTGGCACCCTTAACTTAATATTTGGTTGCACACCCTTTGGAAAACATAACTGAAATCAGTCGCTTCCTATAACCATCAATAAGCTTCTGACACCTCTCACCCGGAATTTTGGACCACTCTTCCTTTGCAAACAGCTCCAGGTCTCTCTTATTGGAAGGACACCTTTTCCCAACAGCAATTTTAAGATCTCTCCACAGGTGTTCAATGGGATTTAGATCTGGGCTCATTGCTGGCCACTTCAGAACTCTCCAGCGCTTCTTTGCCATCCATTTCTGAGTGCTTTTTGATGTATGTTTGGGGTCATTGTCCTGCTGGAAGACCCAGGATCTTGGACGCAAACCCAGCTTTCTGACACTGGGCCCTACAGTGCGACCCAAAATCCTTTGGTAATCCTCAGATTTCATGATGCCTTGCACACAGTCAAGGCACCCAGTGCCAGAGGCAGCAAAACAACCCCAAAACATCATTGAACCTCCACCATATTTTACCGTAGGTACTGTGTTTTGTTCTTTGTAGGCCTCATTCCGTTTTCGGTAAACAGTAGAATGATGTGCTTTACCGAAAAGCTCTATCTTGGTCTCATCTGTCCACAAGACGTTTTCCCAGAAGGCTTTTGGCTTACTCAAGTACATTTTGGCAAACTGTAGTCTTGCTTTTTTATGTCTCTGTGTCAGCAGTGGGGTCCTCCTGGGTCTCCTGCCATAGCGTTTCATTTCATTTAAATGTCGACGGATAGTTCGCGCTGACACTGATGCTCCCTGAGCCTGCAGGACAGCTTGAATGTCTTTGGAACATGTTTGGGGCTGCTTATCCACCATCCGGACTATTCTGCGTTGCAATCTTTCATCAATTTTCCTCATCCGTCCACGACCAGGGAGATTAGCTACAGTGCCATGGGTTGCAAACTTCTTGATAATGTTGCGCACTGTGGACAAAGGCAAATCTAGTTCTCTGGAGATGGACTTGTAACCTTGAGATTGTTGATATTTTGCCACAATTTTGGTTCTCAGGTCCTCAGACAGTTCTCGTCTCCTCTTTCTGTTGTCCATGCTTAGTGTGGCACAGACAGACACACAATGCAAAGGTTAAGTGAACGTCTCTCCTTTTTATCTGCTTTCAGGTGTGATTTCTATATTGCCCACACCTGTTACTTGCCCCAGGTGAGTTTACAGGAGCATCACATGCTTGTAACATTCTTATTTATCCGCAGTTGTGAAAGGGTGCCAATACTTTTGTCCAGCCCATTTTTGGAGGTTTGTGTGACATTATGTCGAATTTGCTTTCTTTCCTCCCTTTTTTTGTTTTGTCCCAATACACACAAAGGGAATAAACATGTGTATAGCAAAACATGTGTTAATGCAATACGTTTCGTGAGAAATACATGATTTCCTGGAGAAATATCAAGGGTGCCAACAATTTCGGCCATGACTGTATATATACACGATTTTGCATTTCAGGGTAGGGGGCACGCATGAGGCGCGCGCGCCCTACCCGCACTGCCATTCTTGGCCTCAGCTGTCAATCACAGGGTCCCAGCCAGTGATTTCTGAAGATCTCAGAAGAACAGGAGAACTGTTTTGTTTACTAACAGTTCTCCTCTCTGTCAGCTCAGGCACACTGCTTTGCAAAGCAGTGTGTTTACAGTGAAGCACACTGACACCAACCCCTAGTAAAACACACCCAGCACACAGTTAACCCTTTGATTGCCCCTCATGGTAACCTCTTCCTGCCCAATGCCATTAGTACAGTGTCAGTGCTTTTTTTTTAGCACTGATCACTGTATTGGTGTCACTGTGGATGTAAGTGACAACAAGTCAGTTCCCCCCAGTGTCAGAATGTCCTCCACAGTCCCACAGTCCCACTATAAGTTGCTGATCACCGCTATCACTAGTAAAAATAAATAAAACATTTTTAAAAATCCCAGTATATATACCGCCATTTGTAAACGCCATAACTTTAACGTAAACCAATTAATTTACACGTTTTGGGATTTTTTTTAGCAGAATACATTTTGGCATAAATTTATGATGAAATTTGATGTTTTAATTTTTTTTACTGGACATGTTTAATAGCAAAAAATATTGTTTTTTTCTCAAAATTGTCTCATAAATAAAAAACGCACAGGAGATCAAATACCACTGAAAGAATGCTCAATTTGTGGGAAAAAAATGATGTAAATTTAATGGGGATGCAGTGTTGACCGCGCAATTGTCAGTTAAAGCTCTGTTTTTAGTGTAAATTGTTAGACAGTTCTCTTTTTTATGATAGCTGGTAGGTGTGTTGGGTAGACATTTGTTTGTTTGGTCTGCGCAAAGTCCTCCTATATGCACTTTACTTCATAAGCTAGTTTTAAATTGGGTTGGTTGCCATTTTTGTATAGCTTGCTTACTGGTCTAGGGGTGTAAAGGCACATTGGACACCTTTAGCTACCATTTTGCTCTTTCTGTGTATCTATTGTGTGTCTGTGCCTTGAAGGAGTAATTTGCTTCCTCCAGGCATACCTGCCCTTAATTTATCAACTGCTATGCATGCTCTAATATGGAGACTCTCTAATATAAGAGTTAGGACCACACTTGTGTGGCTTCCACATACTGTATACAGTATATGAAAATGTATGCAAGTAAAACCTGTTTTTACCATAAATTGTTAGACAGTGCCATTTTGATTTTTGAAGGCTAGCTGGTAAGTATGCTGGCACAATGTATTTGTGTCAGACCACACTTTTGACAGTCCAGTCTCCTGTTTAGTGGGAGGTGGGCATCATATACAGAAGTGATATTTGTACGACATACTTCTATATACGACAGCTTTCAACTAGGGAAGTGGTAGTTGCTGGCACTATTGATTTACATGGCTGGAAATTCCTACGTAAGAAAGGCGGGGGGGGGGGGGAATGGTGGTTACATCACTGACCAAATATCGCCAATGACCATATTTGGGTAATGGTGTTGACCAAACATGGCCATTGCCATATTTGTCGAATGATGTCACCATTATCCCACCCTTTCCCTAATACAGCTCCTGACAGCTCAGGGAGCTGTCATTCTGAGGATTAGGGTGGAGATCAGTTGTACGCACTGCATCCATTGGGTTTTTTCTTTGGGCAAGATGGTGGGTAGTGTGTACCATGATTGCCAATGAATTTACGGTAACAGACACTTTCAGGGATTTTTTTTAAATAAAGGACTTGTCAAACAGTTGGATGTCTTAATTTCAAAATTTTGGGGGTTTTTTTGTTCAGAAGGGGGGCAGATGCTCACCCCTATCTTTCCTAGCCAACCAAGCGGCAATCCTTGGATTAAGGATCTGGTATGCATTTTAGAATTGACACTGTGCAAACGTTTGGCATCCTTGTGCTAGGGTGTACTACAGAAAAAGTGACATCTACAAAGTAAAATATCAGTTTAAATTGCCAGCAAATAAAGTTTTATTGCCAGCTTCTTTTCCTTTAAAAAAAAGCTCAAAGTCTACTTGAAGGACCCTCAAAATATATAGTAGTCTGCTATGTATTTTGGGGGAGCTTTTTTCTTCTTTTAGGACAGCAAGCAAATATAATTTCTGGCAATTTAAAACACATTTTTCCTTTGTAAGTGTCATTACTTTCAGCACATCACAGATATGCGCCTCGTCACAATATTAGGGCATCTCCAGGCATGCTATTTAAAGAAATTGGGCATTTTTAATGTTTCACTTTAAGCATGTAGAAAACCACTGCTCCCAAAAAAATGGAGAAAATAATTTTTAAAACTTGCCTATTAGCCCAAAATAGGGCATTTTTATTTGACAGATTTGATTTCCATATTGTTTGGGTTTGGTAACCTAACTTCTTTGCTGTAACCCACTCGAACTGAACGCAAGTCAGTTCAGCTCATCCCTATTGCTCAAACTGAACTGCATATTCAATATGATGTCTTGCTATTGCTTTGCACAAGGGCAAAATTATTTTTTTTAGTCTATGCCTTTTTTAATATCTTGCTCACCAGCTAGAGAATGGCATTACATGCTTTTTTAATGATTTTAAATTTGCCTAAAAACTTGATTGCATGATGCATGCATACATGACTTTAGCCCTCAAGTGAATCATTTTATATTTATGTTAAACCTAATTTTCCATGCGCAACCAAACAGCATTGAGGTTAGCTTGTAAGGACTTTATTCCACTACATAGCCTTGTATCATCTGCAAACAGAAAACTTCCAAACCCACGTTCTATATCATTAATCGGCAGGTTAAAAAGTAATGGTGTGAAAGCTGACCCTTAGACTATTAATAGTTTGAATCACTTCTTTCTGAAGTAAGCTAGCTTTATATTCATTTACAGACTTCATTTTCTAAATCTATATACCTTAACTTACACATTAGTCATCTGTGGGGAACTGTGTAAAACATTTGTAGCAAATTCACATTTATTATATCTTCAGCCATCCCTTTTCATACATTTCTGTTGACTTCCTTATAAAAGACAGTAGATTTGTTTGATGACATCAGTCTTTCATAAATCCATGCTGCCTATTAGTTATTAAATAGTTTTCTATCTACCATTCAAATCATTAAATACTCTAAAAAAATATGAAATTATAACATAGGGCATGGGCATAAGACATCTGGTCCCGGTGCTATATTACTCAATTTTTTATCTAATAGTTTATTTTAACAAACAAACACTTTTTTTCACCTGCCATAACCTTCCCCCCACCCTTCTTCCATTTCATCCTCCAGTAGTGTCTAATGCCTGTCTGTCCAATCTTTCCCACTATTTCTAAACTTAAAGCAATGTACCGTGTAAGCCATTTTTAGTACCAGGAAAGTGAAATTGTAGGAAATCCCGTTTGTAGTGCAAACATTTAAGATTACTCAGTTCTCTTCTTGTATTACTATGATTGATCAAAATAACCAGTATTCCTAAATGTTTGCACTAAAAATGCAGTCAGATAGCCAATAAAAGATCATGGGATTGAGCTAATAAAGGTAAATAAGATGCTAACTTTGCAGTGAAAATTCACTTTGCAAACAATACACTAACATATACAAGGAAAATAACAAAAACTGTGTTTTTGCTTGCATGTGATTGAAAAATTCAGTGCAAAATGAACAGCCTTTTTAAGGAAAGAAGGGAAAGGGGAGACATGACCAAATATTTAAATACATCAAGAGGGTGAATAAGGTTCAAGAGGCCAGTATTTTCAATATGAAGCCAAAATCAAGAATTTAAATAAAGGAATGCGCTAAAACCACAAACTATTCCTAATGTAGTGTAGAAACATTAGTGCAAAATATATATATATATATATATTCTCAATTAATATCAAAAAATATCAAAATTATGTGCAAAACTATTTTTTAGTGCATAAATAATTTAAATAATTAAATTTGTGAATATAAAATTTGTCCAATTCTGAATTTCTTCAAATGTCCAAACAAATCCTTTTCAAATTCAGGTGCTCTCAAAGAAATTGTGCCAAAATCCACCACCAAAGTAAAGTTGGGTAACTCACCAGAGCTCCATGCTGATCAATCTCTAGATCAGCAAAAAACGCTTTTTGCTCTGGGATCAGATGCAATAAATCAACTTCTCAGGTGTGATGATCAATAGCTACACAATCATCCATAAGGTAGGTATCCACCACTCAATATAATGGTTGCAGGAGCATTATATCACTCTCTCTTTTTATATCTCTCCACCGAGGTCATGTTTGGGAATGAAAGAGAAAATCATGGTGCAGCCAGTTTTTTTATAAAAGTATCCAACAATTTAATAAAGATTTACACTCACAAAAAAGGTGTCTTCACCGACACCAGTATAACAGCATAAAACAGCAAATGGTATAACAGTCTCCTGTTCCCCGCACACTCACTACAGCGCTCGTGACTCAATCTTCTCCACAGACGTCAGCATCCAGCAAGCCAAGCCCTACTAGTTTCTTCATGAATGACGTCTTCAAGGGGCGGTCTCCCAACTTTACTTTGGTGGTGGATTTTGGCACAATTTCTTTGAGAGCACCTGAATTTGAAAAGGATTTGTTTGGACATTTGAAGAAATTCAGAATTGGACAAATTTTATATTCACAAATTTAATTATTTAAATTATTTATGCACTAAAAAATAGTTTTGCACATAATTTTGATATTTTTAGATATTAATTGAGAATAGATATATATATTTTTTGCACTAATGTTTCTACACTAAATTAGGAATAGTTTGTGGTTTTAGCGCATTCCTTTATTTAAGTTATAGCACTAAGAAATTTATTTGGTTTCTTTGAGGTGGAATTGCTGCTTTAAAGTATTAAGAGTGTGGCGCTTTTATTACACTTGCAAAATCAAGAATACGGGGACATGACATCAAACCAGGAGGAAAATTCAAAACTAATCCTAGAGAGTATTATTTTACAGAAAAAGTAGTTGATGCTTGGAATAGACTTCCAGCAGAGGTAGTGAGTCAGTCAACAGTAAGTTAAAAAAACAAAAACAAAAACATTTATAAATAAAAAGAAATGGGGCATACTCGATGGGCCAGTTCTTTTTTCTGCCATAACTTTCCATGTTCTTTTCTATGTTTCTTTTGAATAAAATACGTTCTCCTTATTCATATTTGTAGCCCTTTATGCTCAGTCTTTGAGATTGAATTCCAGTTTTACATGCCATTTCAAAGCAAAAATTGTAAAAATGGTAAAGCTACTGTTAGGAAGCCTCTTTGCTCCTCCTGTCTTCCTTGTCAGCTGTGGGGTATTAAATCCTGCCATACCATACCCCTAGCTCTGGGATTGTTATGCTGGCAAAGCACTAGTAGATTTTCGGACCAGAATATTCATACAAATATCCATAAAACATTTCTTTGTACATTTGATGAATAGATGGAGCAATTCCCTCTTGTATTGAACTGTATTGTTACTGTATTGTCTCCCACTATAATGTAAAGCGCTGAGCAAACCGTTGGCGCTATATAAATCCTGTATAATAATAATTCAAAAATATCACTTGCTTTCAACATTTGATTTTAAAAGGACATGGAAAGAAGGTGTCTCTAAGTGTAGTATTGGCAGTTTAGTAACTTTAAAAGATAACATACCACCTACAGGAACTCAAAACATGACAGGCTCATCATAGTAAATCGACCGATGGTTCCAATAGGTTTAAGGGCCGGCCGGCCATCCAGCGGCAGCGTGACCCATGGAACGCAGGGATGTCAGAACTAAGATGGCTGTAGAACCTCGGGAGGAGTCGTGGAACGCATAGATTTTCAGAGGAGAATATTCATACAAATATTCATTAAAAATGTCTTTGTACATTTGATGATTGGATGAATTTCATTCACAAATCTCACTTACTTTCAACATTTTTAAAAGGAATATAGTTTCTGAACAAAAAACACATACACTGTCCAAAAATGTGTTTGAGAAAAGTTTTCCATCCTGCTCTTTCAAATTTTCTTGTGACTGTGGTACAAAATGAATGTCAATTTTACCCCACTAACAGTTAGAAAATGAAACGTTCTTAAAATGAAAATTGAGTCCAGCTATGTGCCCTCCAGCTCTGGGATTAATCTATGGTCCAAGAGGCACTGTATTTAAATTGCATCAGTTTGTGCCTCTTTGCTTGTTAGGCTCTGTGCACACTGGGTCTTTTAACAAAGCTGGTAACATTAGCTGTGTAAAGTCATGTTAAAAATGTTTCAGCGTTTTTAGCATGTGTGTGTGTTATTCACGTTTGTGGTTTGTAGCCAGCTTTTTTGCTCAAAAAAAGTCCAAATATGCCAGTTTGGCATGTTTTACTGCATTTGGCAGTGTTTTTTCAGTGTTAGAGCTGAAACCCACTAGTTTTGGTTTTTTTTTCCAGCCAAAAAACACCCCTGCTAAAAAACGCTGATTATAGTCTATGTGTGCATGGACACATAGGATAACATGCTGGGGAGTTTACTGGCTGTAGAAAAAAACACCAAAAGCCAAAAACGGCAGCTGTAAAAACGTCCAGTGTGCATGAGGACTTATAGTGTTTACTTGCTGATCAAGTGAGCCTATGTGTTCCTGTTACTGAACTTTGCTACATTTAATGAATACTTCTCCTGTCTGCTGCCAGTTCTGACATTTTCTACATCCCTAAATGCCTCTTTTGTCTGATACCTGCCCTGACCTTTGCTATGTCCAAGGATTAAACCAGCTGCCAGCCTCCATTCTTGGCTCCTCCAGAGCGGCTTTCATCTGGTAAGTCTACCTTGGGCCTATCTTGTACCTTGGGTCGGTTAGCAGGTAACTTAGTACCCTTAGGCCTGCTTGCCTTAAGGGGAGGAGACTACTATAAGTAAAACTACATTTACCTGCAATTTATTTTACTGTATTGTCTGCACCCAGCTACAAGAAAAATTAATTTATCTTAATGTCTTTAACCAAACATGCTTTTATGTATAATATTTGTACAAAAGATACTATTTTATCCACATAAACTCATTTCAGCAAAACGCACTGTTTTCCTTGTAAAGGGGAACAAGATAATAGATCTGATTAATTGTCATAATTTTTTTCATCTTAGAAGTTCTAATTTTCAACAATATGGGACACTAATATGTTTGTATTCTAGGCTTCTGTCCATTTTACCTCTTCAGACTTAAATTGTAAGCCTCTGGGTATGGAGCCATTCCCTTTTCATGAACTGGTATCTTTACCACCTTCATGTAGTACCAACTTGTGTAAATGATCTGCATTTTTTTTAAAAAGTGATCAAGATCACAGCATTACATCTTCATAGCATTTCCATTCTGTATTTCTGGAATCCATGCAAAATGAGCAAGAGAAATACATGTTGCTAGGAAACAAACAATTATATGAAGAAAACATTGAAAGAGTATTTTCTACACCACCAGTCAGTAACTAAGCAACAAGGTCAAGCACTGTATATTTACATACTGAGTCAAAATACTGTACATGCTTTGTACCTATTTAGAAATACTTTATGTAGTCAGACTCATACAAGCACACATCAGTTCCTGATTCATAATTACATTTATTTAGAAAGCAAACAATATAAAAGAGATTTAAATGCCCCATCGTCAGTTTTTCTGTATCTTGAAGAGAAGATGTGAAGTTGACCTCAGATCCACACGTTATATTTGCATATATGATTTACAGTGCTATATATCTGAATGACCAAATGAGCTGACATCACTTGCAAAGCCTTGATGGCCATTTTGCCCACTGCACTTTCTCTGAAGACCTGGTCTTCTTTGCCTTCAGAAATATTTCAGTGTACATTAAAGTAATTTAGGCTGCACAGATGTTATCATTGCTTTTTGCCACTTAAATACAATTGTGTTTAAAAGTTTGCATATCCTGGCAAAAATAGTGAATTATTGGCATTGTTATTGAAAATATGACTGATAATGCCAAAACTGTCGCTTATTTAAGGATAGTGATCATATGAAGCCATTTATTATCACGTAGTTGTTATGGTCATTTTTAAGTCACAATGATAACAGAAATCACCCAAATGGCCATGATCAAAAGTTTACCCTGGAATGTTTGGTCTTGGTACAGACTAGTGTTTGGCTTGATGTTCGAGTCGAACATCAGTGAACACACAAATTGTAAGGGTGGTCTGACAGTGCATTGTGATTGGCCACAGCAATGCACCTGACCACAGGTCAGGTGCAATGCTGTGGCCAATCACAACACACGATGATGTCACAAAGGGGCGGGGTCACCTGGTTGAGGCAGGCACAGCTGTCAGATGGACAGGAGCCAACATCGAGAGTGGGGCCTTTTTTTCCTTTTTTTGGTTCGGTGGTAGTGGTGGGCATCATGATTGATGTTGAATCTACTTTGGGGAGGCTTTTTTATTTTTGTGAATGAGAAGCAGTACCATGTACCCCATACTCATTCACATAAGGGGTGGCCGGGATCTGGTTACAGGGGGCAGACCCCCACAACCGCCAGCCACAGTTGTGGGGAAGAGACCCTTGTCCCCACCAACATGGGCACAAGGTGCTTTGGAGAGGAGCCCCCATGCCCCAAAGCACCCCCCATGTTGAGGGCATGTGCCCTGGTATGGTCCCCCCTTTCCTGACCTGCCGAGCTGCATGCTTGGATAAGTGTCTGGAATGGATTTTGGGGTGGACCCACAAGCCATTTTTGAAAAAATTTTTGGTGTGTGGGGGTTCCCCTCAAATAACATACCAGACCTTAAGGGCTTGGTATGGATGGGAGGGACTCCACGCTGTTTTTTTGCAAAATATTTATTGGTGACAATTCTTTTTACATTCAGCTGTCAGAGGGGAACCCCGCTGACTGCTGAAACATTAAAGCATGTTTTCACTATTAAAATAGTGATCTAATAAAATAACTCCTGCAGTATTTTAGTAGGTTTTTTTTAAATGCTGTGTGGTATCTTACCACATGCTCAGGTGTGGTGAGATACTGCTTAGTGAATTGTCCTGGTCCAAAGTTGATGGGCAAGCTTTTGTTAGGTTTGAACGTTCCACTGTGAAACGAACAGGGGGTGTTCGGCCCATCACTAGAACAGACACACAAGGTGACACACAAGGTGACACACCACACAGGTTAAAATGTTAATTAAAGTTTTTTTCCCATATCCGTGGCTTTTTAAATTGCAATTAGTGTCTGTGTATAAATAGTTAATGAGTTTGTTAGCTATCACATGACTGCATGGAGCAGGCTAGATACTGAGCCATGGGGAGCAGAAAAGAACCAGAGTAACAAGCTAATGGACCTTTATAAAGACGAAAAAAGCATATATAAAGATATCCAAAGCCTTGAATATGGCAGTCAGTACTGTTCAACCATTTATTAAGAAGTGGAAAAGTTGGGGATCTCTTGATATCAAGTCAAGGTCAGGTAGACCAAGAAGGACTGCAGCCACAACTGTTCAGAATACAAAGAAAAACTCACAAGTAACCTCAAGAGAAATACAGGCTGCTCTGAAAAAAGATGCTGTGGTTGTTTTTAAGCAGCACAATATGACAATACTTGAACAAAAATTAGGTGCATGGTTGAGTTTTCAGAAAAAAGCCTGAGTACAATATGCCCGAAAACACATTGGCATGCCTCACCTGGCTTTCTTGTGGCATTGAGGCAGTAAAGGCTTCTTTATTGTAACTCAACCATGCAGCTCATTTTTGTTCAAGTATTGTATTGTGCTCCTTGAAACAACCACACTGTCCTTTTCCAGAGCAGCCATAATTTCACTATTTCTGCCATGGTATGCAAACTTTTTTTTAAAAAGCAAATACACTTTTGCACACTGGTACTTACTAGCATTCCAACATTCATGTTCTCTCCCCCATGCAGCTAACATGGCCTCAGTGAAAAAATAAAATAACAGCGCAAAACATAGACCTCTACATAAAATCAAAAAAGTGCAAAAAAATTTTTTGTAAAACAAAATACAATTTAAATGGTGCAGTCCATCAAATTCTTATATAAATAGTGAAATCCATCAAAATAAACTAAAGTTCAAAAATATTCAAAAATATATGTGCAAAAAAAGAAAAAAAGGAAAGAAATCTTTTCACATTCTTCTTGTAAAGAAACTTCCACCTTCCACCCGTGAAAACCAATATCAAATGCACTCACCAGATATAGGTGAATAAAACGCCTTTTAGGAATTTTATGGGATCCTACACCCTCTTTCGTATCCACTCTATAGGAATCCTCTCCTCCAACATGGGCTCCACCATCCGACCAGGGAGAAAAAAATCTCAAATAGTGTGATATTGTAAGACACCATTTCATATGTGAAATCAAGGATTAAGGCCACTCACATTAATTTCACTTTAAAAAGGCATATTTATTAAGGCAAGCTTCTCTCCAGATGAACAGTAGATGCAAGGTAACCTCTCACAGAATCTCACATCACAGTCCCAGGTTCCAGCAGAAGCTCCACAGAGACCACACATATATAAATCCCACAAAGATGGCCGCTGGAACGCACCACTCAGCGTGCGCTCCACTCACCGGAAGTGACGTCGGACATGCAAAATAAAACCGGAAATGCGTCAACGCGTTTCGCCCCTCCCACAGGGCGTTCTCAAGACCTTGAAACGCGTTGACGCATTTCCGGTTTTATTTTGCATGTCCGACGTCACTTCCGGTGAGTGGAGCGCACGCTGAGTGGTGCGTTCCAGCGGCCATCTTTGTGGGATTTATATATGTGTGGTCTCTGTGGAGCTTCTGCTGGAACCTGGGACTGTGATGTGAGATTCTGTGAGAGGTTACCTTGCATCTACTGTTCATCTGGAGAGAAGCTTGCCTTAATAAATATGCCTTTTTAAAGTGAAATTAATGTGAGTGGCCTTAATCCTTGATTTCACATATGAAATGGTGTCTTACAATATCACACTATTTGAGATTTTTTTCTCCCTGGTCGGATGGTGGAGCCCATGTTGGAGGAGAGGATTCCTATAGAGTGGATACGAAAGAGGGTGTAGGATCCCATAAAATTCCTAAAAGGCGTTTTATTCACCTATATCTGGTGAGTGCATTTGATATTGGTTTTCACGGGTGGAAGGTGGAAGTTTCTTTACAAGAAGAATGTGAAAAGATTTCTTTCCTTTTTTTCTTTTTTTGCACATATATTTTTGAATATTTTTGAACTTTAGTTTATTTTGATGGATTTCACTATTTATATAAGAATTTGATGGACTGCACCATTTAAATTGTATTTTGTTTTACAAAAAATTTTTTTGCACTTTTTTGATTTTATGTAGAGGTCTATGTTTTGCGCTGTTATTTTATTTTTTCATATATTTGTGTTGTTCACATTGCACAGCAGCAGGATAGTACCTGTAGTAGAGTGTCTCACTAGGCGCAGGAAGATATCTTATAAAACATGGCCTCAGTGCTGAGAGAGAGGGGAAGAGGATCAAGCAAGGATGCTGTGCAGGTGTCCAACTTCCTCTTTATAAAATGAAGATATCTGCAGTTGTTAGGATGCTGGAGGCTGGCCCACATGGTACCCAAGGTTGCACAAAGAAATCCTGTGGCTTTTATCCACCCACTGGCTTGTACACAATTCTTGGGCAATCTAGGGCAATTTTTAGGCAGATTGCCAAGGCACCCCTGAAGAGTTCAGAAGGCACCCCAGGGTGCCTTGACACTCTGGTTGAAAAAAAACTGATGTACAGTCAGGTCCATAAATATTGGGACATCGACACAATTCTAACATTTTTGGCTCTATACACCACTACAATGGATTTGAAATGAAACGAACAAGATGTGCTTTAACTGCAGACTGTCAGCTTTAATTTGAGGGTATTTACATCCAAATCAGGTGAACGGTGTAGGAATTACAACAGTTTGCATATGTGCCTCCCACTTGTTAGGGGACCAAAAGTAATGGGACAGAATAATAATCATAAATCAAACTTTCACTTTTTAATACTTGGTTGCAAATCCTTTGCAGTCGATTACAGCTTGAAGTCTGGAATGCATAGACATCACCAGACGCTGGGTTTCATCCCTGGTAATGCTCTGCCAGGCCTCTACTGCAACTGTCTTCAGTTCCTGCTTGTTCTTGGGGCATTTTCCCTTCAGTTTTGTCTTCAGCAAGTGCAATGCATGCTCAATCGGATTCAGGTCAGGTGATTGACTTGGCCATTGTATAACATTCCACTTCTTTTCCTTAAACTCTTTGGTTGCTTTTGCAGTATGCTTTGGGTCATTGTCCATCTGCACTGTGAAGCGGCGTCCAATGAGTTCTGAAGCATTTGGCTGAATATGAGCAGATAATATTGCCCGAAACACTTCAGAATTCATCCTGCTGCTTTTGTCAGCAGTCACATCATCAATAAATACAAGAGAACCAGTTCCATTGGCAGCCATACATGCCCACGCCATGACACTACCACCCCCATGCTTCACTGATGAGGTGGTATGCTTAGGATTAGAGATGAGCGAAGAAATGAAAAATTTGATTCGACTGATTCGGCGAATTCGTGGACAATATTCGATTCGAGTCGAATAAATTCGCTGTGAATTTAACTTAAAAAAGGGTGTTTCTAGGCTTCAGAGAGACTTAATATTAGTGCAGAACACTGTACCTTTAATTTAAATGCCCTTGGAGTCTGCTGGGGAAGAGAAATAATACTGTCTGTCAGTATGACATGCAGATGAGTGCCGTCGATCTTAGAATCACTGCACACTTCACTCCTTTGGCCAGTCACGGGGCCAAAACCAGTGTTTGGAGCCACAGTGTGGCGGTGGAGGCAGCAGCAATGGGAGGCCATACAGCAACCTATGACAAAATGGAAACCAGCAGGAGCGTGAGGAGACCTGAAAGTGGCACATGGCAGAGTGGGAGCAATGGGAGGCGGTACAGGGACCCAGGTCACACTGTGGGCCCAGCAGCAGCGTGACCAGGCGGTACGGGGGCCCATGGCCGATATGGGGCTTGGTGGCACCTATGGAAGGCCTGTAATCTGCCAGCGACCTATGACAAAATGGACAACCGCAGGAGTGTGAGGAGATTTCAAAGTGGCACATGGCAGAGTGGAAGCAATGGGAGGCCGTACAGGGACCCAGGTCACACTGTGGGCTCAGCAGCAGCGTGACCAGGAGGTACGGGGGCCCATGGTCGATATGGGGCCTGGCGGCACCTATGGAAGGCCGCTAATCTGCCAGCAACCTATGACAAAATGGACAACCGCAGGAGTGTGAGGAGATTTCAAAGAGGTACATGGCAGAGTGGAAGCAATGGGAGGCCGTACAGGGACCCAGGTCACACTGTGGGACCAGCATCAGCGTGAACAGGCGGTACGGGGGCCCATGGCCGATTTGACCTCATTCATCCCATAGTCCTGCCGACTCACGAATAGCGTGGCCTCCTCAAAGGGCCTGAGCAAGCGCAGGTGTCACACATGAGCTGACAATGGCTGACATCTAAGTTACACAGGGAGTACCTTTATCCGCTTTTAACATCAGGAAATCTGTGATGGCCTTTAGCTGTTCGTAAAGGCGGTCTAACATATGTAGGGTTGAATTACACCTTGTTGCAACGTCACAGCATGAGGAGTCGGTACGGGGGCCCATGGCAGATTACATGTCTGGCAGCAGCAATGGGAGGCCCGTAATCTGCCAGCACCCTATGTCAAAAAATTTAACACACCAGCAGTGTGAAGAGACCTGAAAGTGGCACATGGCAGCAGAGTGTGGCGATGGAGACAGCAGCAATGGGAGGCCGTACAGGGACCCATGAGAGACTCTGGACTTGGCAGCAGCATGAGGAGGCGGTATATAGGGGCCCATGGCAGATTAGGGGCCTGGCAGCAGCTATGTGAGGCCCGTAATCTGCCTGCACCCTATGTCAAAAAATTAAACACACCAGCAGTGTGAAGAGACCTGAAAGTGGCACATGGCAGCAGAGTGTGGCGATGGAGACAGCAGCAATGGGAGGCCGTACAGGGACCCATGAGAGACTCTAGACTTGGCAGCAGCATGAGGAGGCGGTATATAGGGGCCCATGGCAGATTAGGGGCCTGGCAGCAGCTATGTGAGGCCCGTAATCTGCCTGCACCCTATGTCAAAAAATTAAACACACCAGCAGTGTGAAGAGACCTGAAAGTGGCACATGGCAGCAGAGTGTGGCGATGGAGACAGCAGCAATGGGAGGCCGTACAGGGACCCATGAGAGACTCTGGACTTGGCAGCAGCATGAGGAGGCGGTATATAGGGGCCCATGGCAGATTAGGGGCCTGGCAGCAGCTATGTGAGGCCCGTAATCTGCCTGCACCCTATGTCAAAAAATTAAACACACCAGCAGTGTGAAGAGACCTGAAAGTGGCACATGGCAGAGTGTGGCGATGGAGACAGCAGCAATGGGAGGCCGTACAGGGACCCATGAGAGACTCTAGACTTGGCAGCAGCATGAGGAGGCGGTATATAGGGGCCCATGGCAGATTAGGGGCCTGGCAGCAGCTATGTGAGGCCCGTAATCTGCCTGCACCCTATGTCAAAAAATTTAACACACCAGCAGTGTGAAGAGACCTGAAAGTGGCACATGGCAGCAGAGTGTGGCGATGGAGACAGCAGCAATGGGAGGCCGTACAGGGACCCATGAGAGACTCTGGACTTGGCAGCAGCATGAGGAGGCGGTATATAGGGGCCCATGGCAGATTAGGGGCCTGGCAGCAGCTATGTGAGGCCCGTAATCTGCCTGCACCCTATGTCAAAAAATTTAACACACCAGCAGTGTGAAGAGACCTGAAAGTGGCACATGGCAGCAGAGTGTGGCGATGGAGACAGCAGCAATGGGAGGCCGTACAGGGACCCATGAGAGACTCTAGACTTGGCAGCAGCATGAGGAGGCGGTATATAGGGGCCCATGGCAGATTAGGGGCCTGGCAGCAGCTATGTGAGGCCCGTAATCTGCCTGCACCCTATGTCAAAAAATTTAACACACCAGCAGTGTGAAGAGACCTGAAAGTGGCACATGGCAGCAGAGTGTGGCGATGGAGACAGCAGCAATGGGAGGCCGTACAGGGACCCATGAGAGACTCTGGACTTGGCAGCAGCATGAGGAGGCGGTATATAGGGGCCCATGGCAGATTAGGGGCCTGGCAGCAGCTATGTGAGGCCCGTAATCTGCCTGCACCCTATGTCAAAAAATTAAACACACCAGCAGTGTGAAGAGACCTGAAAGTGGCACATGGCAGCAGAGTGTGGCGATGGAGACAGCAGCAATGGGAGGCCGTACAGGGACCCATGAGAGACTCTAGACTTGGCAGCAGCATGAGGAGGCGGTATATAGGGGCCCATGGCAGATTAGGGGCCTGGCAGCAGCTATGTGAGGCCCGTAATCTGCCTGCACCCTATGTCAAAAAATTAAACACACCAGCAGTGTGAAGAGACCTGAAAGTGGCACATGGCAGCAGAGTGTGGCGATGGAGACAGCAGCAATGGGAGGCCGTACAGGGACCCATGAGAGACTCTGGACTTGGCAGCAGCATGAGGAGGCGGTATATAGGGGCCCATGGCAGATTAGGGGCCTGGCAGCAGCTATGTGAGGCCCGTAATCTGCCTGCACCCTATGTCAAAAAATTAAACACACCAGCAGTGTGAAGAGACCTGAAAGTGGCACATGGCAGAGTGTGGCGATGGAGACAGCAGCAATGGGAGGCCGTACAGGGACCCATGACAGACTCTAGACTTGGCAGCAGCATGAGGAGGCGGTTTATAGGGGCCCATGGCAGATTAGGGGCCTGGCAGCAGCTATGTGAGGCCCGTAATCTGCCTGCACCCTATGTCAAAAAATTTAACACACCAGCAGTGTGAAGAGACCTGAAAGTGGCACATGGCAGCAGAGTGTGGCGATGGAGACAGCAGCAATGGGAGGCCGTACAGGGACCCATGAGAGACTCTGGACTTGGCAGCAGCATGAGGAGGCGGTATATAGGGGCCCATGGCAGATTAGGGGCCTGGCAGCAGCTATGTGAGGCCCGTTATCTTGCAGCACCCTATGTCAAAAAATTAAACACACCAGCAGTGTGAAGAGACCTGAAAGTGGCACATGGCAGCAGAGTGTGGCGATGGAGACAGCAGCAATGGGAGGCCGTACAGGGACCCATGAGAGACTCTAGACTTGGCAGCAGCATGAGGAGGCGGTATATAGGGGCCCATGGCAGATTAGGGGCCTGGCAGCAGCTATGTGAGGCCCGTAATCTGCCTGCACCCTATGTCAAAAAATTAAACACACCAGCAGTGTGAAGAGACCTGAAAGTGGCACATGGCAGCAGAGTGTGGCGATGGAGACAGCAACAATGGGAGGCCGTACAGGGACCCATGAGAGACTCTGGACTTGGCAGCAGCATGAGGAGGCGGTATATAGGGGCCCATGGCAGATTAGGGGCCTGGCAGCAGCTATGTGAGGCCCGTAATCTGCCTGCACCCTATGTCAAAAAATTAAACACACCAGCAGTGTGAAGAGACCTGAAAGTGGCACATGGCAGAGTGTGGCGATGGAGACAGCAGCAATGGGAGGCCGTACAGGGACCCATGACAGACTCTAGACTTGGCAGCAGCATGAGGAGGCGGTATATAGGGGCCCATGGCAGATTAGGGGCCTGGCAGCAGCTATGTGAGGCCCGTAATCTGCCTGCACCCTATGTCAAAAAATTTAACACACCAGCAGTGTGAAGAGACCTGAAAGTGGCACATGGCAGCAGAGTGTGGCGATGGAGACAGCAGCAATGGGAGGCCGTACAGGGACCCATGAGAGACTCTAGACTTGGCAGCAGCATGAGGAGGCGGTATATAGGGGCCCATGGCAGATTAGGGGCCTGGCAGCAGCTATGTGAGGCCCGTAATCTGCCTGCACCCTATGTCAAAAAATTAAACACACCAGCAGTGTGAAGAGACCTGAAAGTGGCACATGGCAGCAGAGTGTGGCGATGGAGACAGCAGCAATGGGAGGCCGTACAGGGACCCATGAGAGACTCTGGACTTGGCAGCAGCATGAGGAGGCGGTATATAGGGGCCCATGGCAGATTAGGGGCCTGGCAGCAGCTATGTGAGGCCCGTAATCTGCCTGCACCCTATGTCAAAAAATTAAACACACCAGCAGTGTGAAGAGACCTGAAAGTGGCACATGTTTGAGGCATGATTCATGGCGGATTTAGTCAGTTGTGTCAGGAACTGGTGGTTTGAAATCCAGACTAATCCACGCCTGATTCATTTTCACAAACGTGAGTCTCTCCACACTTTGGGTGGACAGTCGTGTCCTCCGCGGAGTTACAATACCTCCTGCCGCACTAAACACGCGCTCCGATGCCACGCTACTGGCCGGGCATGACAGCCTTTCAAGGGCAAATTCAGCTAGTTGGGGCCAAAGGTCAAGTTTCGTTGCCCAGTAGTCAAGGGGATTGTCTACCTCGGTTGGCAGGGTGCTGTCCAAGTAGGCCCAAGCCTGTTGTTTGAGCTCCTGCTCCAGGTCCACCTGATGCTGCTGCTGCTGCTGCGGCTGGTTAGTAGTTTCCTCACTGCGCTGGTGAAGAAAGCTACTCATCATCGACTGCAGACTGAGGCAGCCACTGCTGGTGGAGCTGCCACTGCTCCTACCACCCCACCCCTCCCCTGCTGCCATGCCAGCGGAACGCGAGCGCACAGGGCCCACAGTGTCTGAGGATGGACGTTGGCGCACAAAGGCAGAGACCAACTGACTACATAGGTGGTTTTTATAGTACGTAATTTTGGCCTCCCTCTCAGCAGGTGTGAAAAAGGCCACCATTTTGGACCGGTAGCGAGGGTCCAACAAGGTGGACAGCCAAAAGTCATCCCTCTGTCTGATGGTTATTATTCGGCTGTCGCTACGCAAGCAACCGAGCATGCTATGGGCCATTTGTGCCAAGGAATGCGAGGGACTCCCTGCCTCCATCTCCACAGCATACTGCCACGGTGCGTCTGGGTCCTCTGTCTCCTCCTCCTCCTCCTCTACCAGATGCTCCTGCTCCTCCACTCCTGTCCGCTGAGTGGAAAAACCACCCATTTCACTCAATAATTCCTGAGCACAAATGTCCTCCTCTACCTCCTCCTCTTCTTCCTGTCCTGCCCCCACAGGGGTCATGTGGCGTTGAGATCTGTGCGCCACGTCTACCGCACCCTGACCAGCCATTGTTAACAGCATTTGTTCCAGGACGTGCAACAGAGGAATGACGTCGTTCATCCCATAGTCCTGCCGACTCACGAATAGCGTGGCCTCCTCAAAGGGCCTGAGCAAGCGGCAGGTGTCACGCATGAGCTGCCAATGGCTGACATCTAAGTTACACAGGGGAGTACCTTTATCCGCTTGTAACATCAGGAAATCGGTGATGGCCTTTCGCTGCTCGTAAAGGCGGTCTAACATGTGTAGGGTTGAATTCCACCTTGTTGCAACGTCGCAGATCAGGCGATGCTGTGGAATTCCGTTCTGCCGCTGCAGCTCAATGAGGGTGTTCTTTGCGGTGTAGGAATGGCTGAAATGCATGCACAGTTTACGTGACATTTTAAGGATGTCTTGCAGTGGGATGGTGGATTTTAGGAACCGCTTGACAACCAGATTGAACACGTGAGCCATGCATGGCGCATGGCACAACCTTCCTTGACGCAGAGCAGACACCATGTTCTTTCCGTTGTCAGTCAACATGGTTCCGATTTTTAGTTTGCGCGGAGACAGCCATCTGTCGATTTCTCTGTTCATTACACTCAGCAGTTCCTCCCCTGTGTGACTACGTTCGCCAAGGCATACCAGGTGCAGCACAGCGTGACACCGTTGCGCCCTGCACATGTGATATGCCGGTCGGGTAATGGGACTTGGCACGGGGGTGGCGGCTGAGGACACGGCGGAAAAAGAGGTGGTAGAGGCGGACATGCTTGCTGGACCAAGGACGTGCAAACGTGGAGGCAAAAGCGTCGTGACCTGTCCAAGTTGCTGGTGCGGCTGTGCCGGCACCACGTTCACCCAGTGGGCCGTAAATGACATGTACTGTCCCTGACCGTAGTTACAGCTCCACACGTCGGCGCTGCCGTGCACTTTGGCAGAGACCGACATGCTCAAAGACTGGCCCACCATCTCTTCTACATGTGAATGCAGGGCTGGCACTGCCTTTTGGGCAAAGAAATGACGGCTTGGCACTCTCCACCGCGGCGCGGCACAAGCCATCATTTCTCGGAAAGGTGCTGAGTCCACCAGTTGGAAAGGGAGGGACTGCAGCACCAGCAACTTGGACAGGAGGACGTTCAGCTTTTGCACCGTCGGGTGCGTGCTCGCAAACTGTTGTCTCTTGGATACGGATTCCAAGAAAGACTGTTGACGGAATCCGAGAAGAGGAGTAGCAGGAGAAGGAGCATCTGAACGAGCGGAAGATGCCAACGAGCGACAACTCCCCTCAGCAGAGGTGTTGGAGCCTTGACTGGCTGATAGAGGGCGATTGACGACGTCGGGTGACGGAGCAAGTAACGGAGCGGGTGATGGAGCGGGGGCTGGGGCAGGCAGAACCGCCGTATGTTTATCACGGTTTTCCCAGGCCACCGAATGGTGACGCTGCATATGCTGACGCAACGCTGTAGTCCCAACATGGGCCCCCTGGCCACGCTTGCATTTCTGGCCACATAGTCGACATACGGCTACGTTTACTTCCTCGGGCGGCTTGAGGAAAAATTGCCACACCACCGAGTAGGAAACTTTGCCCCCGCTACTCTTCACTGGCTGACTGCTACTTCCTCCGTGCGCACCGGCACCACTACTGGCCGTGGTGGTAGGCTGCAGTGGAGCTGGTGCTCTACTCCGTGGACGTTTGGCTCCACTGACACTGATGCGACCCTGCTGCTGTCTCCTGGGCAACCCACCGACTGTTTTGCTCGCTGCCAAGCTGCCACCCTCTTCTCCTGATGATGCGGAAGAAATTGCCTGATGACGACGAGGCTGCCAAGTGCGATCAACCTCCTCATCATCAAGTAGGGTCTCCGCCTCACTACTAGCCCCCTCGGCTGCGTCTGGGTCAGGAGACAGACCTGTCTCTAGACCGGCTACCGAGCCACTCTCCTCGCCAGTACTTGTTCGCTTGGCTGCTGAAAAGGCCGATGTCTCCCCCCGTTCCTGACCGCCCTCTGTTAGCTCTTCCTCACTGTACAGTGGGGCTGAGCCCACAGCATGCGATACTTCGCTTGGTGAGGGAACAGCAAAGGACAGGGGCAGGTAGAGGACACGTGATTTCAGTGGGCTTGCTCCCGGGCCATGCCAACTAACGGTTGTGTCTGACGTACCCACCGACCGTTGGCTGTAGGTGTCAGAGGTGACCTGGGAAGAGGAAGACGACCGAGCCAACCAATCAATGACGGCAGGGTTGTCGGTGGAGACACGACCGCTGGATGACACCGGGAGCACTGGCCTCTGGCTGCGAATACTGCTGCCTCGACCCCTTCCTCTGCTGCCACGTCTGCTCGCTCCTAAAACATTGCCTCCTCTGCCACTCCTCTGCATGTTGTCTGACATACTATTTAATTCAACGATTAGGTGTCCCTGAGTAACAATTCTCTGGCACTCAGTAACAATTCTGTCTGTCCCTGAGTATGAATTCTGTGGCCCTGAGTAACAATTCTGTGTCTGTGCGAGTAACAATTCTGTGTCTGTGCGAGTAACAATTCTGTGTCTGTGCAAGTAACAATTTTGTGTCTGTGCGAGTAACAATTCTCTGGCACTCAGTAACAATTCTGTCTGTCCCTGAGTAACAATTCTCTGGCACTCAGTAACAATTCTGTCTGTCCCTGAGTAACAATTCTCTGGCACTCAGTAACAATTCTGTCTGTCCCTGAGTATGAATTCTGTGGCCCTGAGTAACAATTCTGTGTCTGTGCGAGTAACAATTCTGTGTCTGTGCAAGTAACAATTTTGTGTCTGTGCGAGTAACAATTCTCTGGCACTCAGTAACAATTCTGTCTGTCCCTGAGTAACAATTCTCTGGCACTCAGTAACAATTCTGTCTGTCCCTGAGTATGAATTCTGTGGCCCTGAGTAACAATTCTGTGTCTGTGCGAGTAACAATTCTGTGTCTGTGCAAGTAACAATTTTGTGTCTGTGCGAGTAACAATTCTCTGGCACTCAGTAACAATTCTGTCTGTCCCTGAGTAACAATTCTCTGGCACTCAGTAACAATTCTGTCTGTCCCTGAGTAACAATTCTCTGGCACTCAGTAACAATTCTGTCTGTCCCTGAGTAACAATTCTCTGGCACTCAGTAACAATTCTGTGTCTGTGCGAGTAACAATTCTGTGTCTGTGCAAGTAACAATTTTGTGTCTGTGCGAGTAACAATTCTCTGGCACTCAGTAACAATTCTGTCTGTCCCTGAGTAACAATTCTCTGGCACTCAGTAACAATTCTGTCTGTCCCTGAGTAACAATTCTCTGGCACTCAGTAACAATTCTGTCTGTCCCTGAGTATGAATTCTGTGGCCCTGAGTAACAATTCTGTGTCTGTGCGAGTAACAATTCTGTGTCTGTGCAAGTAACAATTTTGTGTCTGTGCGAGTAACAATTCTCTGGCACTCAGTAACAATTCTGTCTGTCCCTGAGTAACAATTCTCTGGCACTCAGTAACAATTCTGTCTGTCCCTGAGTAACAATTCTCTGGCACTCAGTAACAATTCTGTCTGTCCCTGAGTAACAATTCTCTGGCACTCAGTAACAATTCTGTCTGTCCCTGAGTAACAATTCTCTGGCACTCAGTAACAATTCTGTCTGTCCCTGAGTATGAATTCTGTGGCCCTGAGTAACAATTCTGTGTCTGTGCGAGTAACAATTCTGTGTCTGTGCAAGTAACAATTTTGTGTCTGTGCGAGTAACAATTCTCTGGCACTCAGTAACAATTCTGTCTGTCCCTGAGTAACAATTCTCTGGCACTCAGTAACAATTCTGTCTGTCCCTGAGTAACAATTCTCTGGCACTCAGTAACAATTCTGTCTGTCCCTGAGTATGAATTCTGTGGCCCTGAGTAACAATTCTGTGTCTGTGCGAGTAACAATTCTGTGTCTGTGCAAGTAACAATTTTGTGTCTGTGCGAGTAACAATTCTCTGGCACTCAGTAACAATTCTGTCTGTCCCTGAGTAACAATTCTCTGGCACTCAGTAACAATTCTGTCTGTCCCTGAGTAACAATTCTCTGGCACTCAGTAACAATTCTGTCTGTCCCTGAGTAACAATTCTCTGGCACTCAGTAACAATTCTGTCTGTCCCTGAGTATGAATTCTGTGGCCCTGAGTAACAATTCTGTCTGTGCGAGTAACAATTCTGTGTCTGTGCAAGTAACAATTTTGTGTCTGTGCGAGTAACAATTCTCTGGCACTCAGTAACAATTCTGTCTGTCCCTGAGTAACAATTCTCTGGCACTCAGTAACAATTCTGTCTGTCCCTGAGTAACAATTCTCTGGCACTCAGTAACAATTCTGTCTGTCCCTGAGTAAAAATTCTGTGGCCCTAATAACGTTTCTGTGGCCCTAAGTAACAATTCTCTGGCACTGAGTGAAAATTCTGTCTGTCCCTGAGTATGAATTCTGTGGCCCTAACTAGCGTTTCTTTGTCCCTAAATAACGATTCTGTGGCCCTCATTAACAAGTCTGTGTCCCTGAGTAATGGTTCTCTGTCCCTAAGTAACTTCTCTCTGTCCCCAATTCTCGTTTCTGTGGCCCTAACTCTGTCCCTGTCCCTAGTACAGAGCGGTCTGCCTCTGTTCAATGACTGCAGGCAAATGAAGATTTCCAAAATGGCCGCTATATATACCTCGACCATTACACAGTGCTGGCTGGCTGGCTGCTGATTGGCTGATGCGATCACATGTCGTTGAGGAATGCATTATGGGGCAGCGCGCCTTGTCTGCGCGCCTTCCCCGACATCCCCGCTCCGTCGCCGCACATGTCAGCCGCCATTTTCGGAAAAATTTCGATTCGCGCGTCCGAATTAGGCTGTTTTTCGGATTCGGCACGAATCGAAATTTTTCCGATATTCGACTCGAATTCCACTTCGGATACTTCGATTCGCTCATCTCTACTTAGGATCATCAGCAGTTCCTTTTCTTCTCCATGCTCTTCTCTTCCCATCACTCTGGTACAAGTTGATCTTGGTCTCATCTGTCCATAGGATGTTGTTCCAGAACTGTGAAGGCTTTTTTAGATGTCGTTTGGCAAACTCTAATCTGGCCTTCCTGTTTTTGAGGCTCACCAATGGTTTACATCTTGTGGTGAACCCTCTGTATTCACTCTGGTGAAGTCTTCTCTTGATTGTTGACTTTGACACACATACACCTACCTCCTGGAGAGTGTTCTTGATCTGGCCAACTGTTGTGAAGGGTGTTTTCTTCACCAGGGAAAGAATTCTTCGGTCATCCACCACAGTTGTTTTCCGTGGTCTTCCGGGTCTTTTGGTGTTGCTGAGCTCACTGGTGCGTTCCTTCTTTTTAAGAATGTTCCAAACAGTTGTTTTGGCCATGCCTGATGTTTTTGCTATCTCTCTGATGGGTTTGTTTTGTTTTTTCAGCCTAATGATGGCTTGCTTCACTGATAGTGACAGCTGTTTAGATCTCATCTTGAGAGTTGACAGCAACAGATTCCAAATGCAAATAGCACACTTGAAATGAACTCTGGACCTTTTATCTGCTCATTGTAATTGGGATAATGAGGGAATAACACACACCTGGCCATGGAACAGCTGAGAAGCCAATTGTCCCATTACTTTTGGTCCCTTAACAAGTGGGAGGCACATATGCAAACTGTTGTAATTCCTACACCGTTCACCTGATTTGGATGTAAATACCCTCAAATTAAAGCTGAGAGTCTGCAG
The DNA here is from genome assembly GCF_062004578.1 of Staurois parvus. Lineage (NCBI taxonomy): Eukaryota > Metazoa > Chordata > Amphibia > Anura > Ranidae > Staurois > Staurois parvus. The sequence continues at coordinate 5,750,088 of NW_028317800.1, read as the reverse complement.
TTAAAGCGCATCTTGTTTGTTTCATTTCAAATCCATTTTGGTGGTGTATAGAGCTAAAAATGTTAGAATTGTGTCGATGTCCCAATATTTATGGACCTGACTGTAGATTACAGTTGTTCAATCTAGAGAAGAGGCACTTAAGAGGGGATATAACTACAATGTACAAATATATAATTAAATGACTTTAGTAAATGTACTGATTCAGTACATTTCAGTAAATAAATTCAGTAAATAAACTGATTAACTAAGGGCATTCTAGAGGACAAATGGCCACAATTTGAGGTTAGAAGAACAGAGGGTTAACCTTAGATTGTGGGAAGGATTAGTCTTGGCTCTACTGTTGGACTAGTTGGACTCCTTCCCCAGGAACTTGTAGCAGCTGGAAGTGTTTACAACTTCAAAAACGTATCTCTGTCTTCCTCAGGAAGCAAAATATATAAGTCTATGGGAATTGTTATAGAATAAAAATAAATAAACACACGGGTTGAACTGAATAGACCTGTGACTTTTTTCAGCCCTGTAAACTCTGACTATATCAAAGATACAAACCATACTTGTCAATATGGTTCACACTTTTTCCCTAATTTTTTCTGGATATGTATAGCTATTTGACTATTGAGAAGTGTGAGAGAGCAGAGCATGTATCTGCCTAAATTGGAGTTTCCAAAATATTCTGAACAGATAAGAGTGTAACATTGAGTGAGTGTAAAGCATTTTATACATGCTAGCAGGTATGGAAAAATTGTTTACTGAATTTACAAGTAAGTAGAATTGGGATTTTTCCATAGATGACAAGTATCAGTTTGTGTGCAGGTATCTTCTGTGGAAAGTGAGCCTGTCATTTTGACCTAAGTGTTTCTCAGCATTACTGGCAAAGCTGAATTCCCTTGTGGTGCTCTGCAGCATCTGCACTGGTCTACAGATTAGTTCTTTGTGCCTCATTTGAACCATGAATGCTAGGCCCAGCCTGTAAATAGGGCCTTAACTTCTTTCCAAGTTGAGATAAGACCTCATCCAAGCATAATTCTTGCTCTCATCTCATGTCTGAACTGTTAAACGTTGGAGTCTTAGTGACCATAAAAGGTGCTGTCATTTGACAGTTGAGTGGTAGGATTTGACATCAGGATGATGCAGAGCTTAATCTCAACTCAAAGAGAAATCAAATATCTGCATGCAGCCTGAACCCAGGACCCAATGCCTGTCCAATGAACAAAGGAATTGATGTGAAGACAAGGAAAGTTATTTGCAAGCACTGCAATAAAAGAAAAATTACAAGTGCACTAAACCCAGTCTAAGATACACTTGCTGGTGTTCTGCTTTTATATGACTTGACAGTGTACTCCTCTTTTTTAGCACTCTTTGAGGTCCTTCAAAAAAATTGCCCAGCATATGTGTATGGAAATGTATAATATAAACACTAAAGCAATTGTCTATTTATAAATTATAACTAGAATTCCTATGTACAGCTTTATTTGCCTTTGGTTGAGTTGTCACATTCTTTGAACAGTGTCTATAGAACATTCCCACTACAGAGCACTGTAATTGCAATGGCAGTAACTACAGGTATATTACAATTTAAAATATTATTTCATAATGCAATTTTTATTAAAGTTTCTGTACTTAAGCCATTAAAATCCATGGAAAACTGTTATTAGTAGATAGTGCTGCTAATTGTAATTTTATTTTCTTTCTATCTCAGTGCTGCATTGATTTAATAAAATTGTTCCTTTCCTGTCACAAAAGCTAATTCACAATCACTCAATTAATTAAACTTTGTAGCTATATTAAATGCATTTAATTGGTAATACCATGGTTTGTGCATCAGCTATACATAAATTATTCCCTTTAATGCATGTGAGATGGTGAATTAATTATTTGGCCACTTCATTTATGTTTAAGGTGCTTGTTAAATCTCAATAACTGTGGTTTTAAAAATCAATTGCTATTTATTTAACATTAAATATCTAGTTCAATAAATCTAGTTTTATGGCATTAAATGGCTGCCAAAGGATTTAACTGGGAGACCTGTAAGGTTGTACGGTGCTGATAAATTAATGACATTAAAGTGAGTCGACTTTTGAAAATACTTCTGTGGTGATTATCCAAAATGTGATGGTAGTATTTAATTAATTCATTGTTATCTCTTTCTACTTTCTCAAAACTTTAACTTCACTCCAAAACTAGATGATTAGAAATGAGTATATTGTCCAATGGGATTGGAGAAGATGAAGCATCAAGAACACAATAAAATAACATAACATACTGTATACAGAAGAACAATGCTATCCAGACCGATATGGTATTTACATAAATACATATCATTTTACAGTGACATACAGGGACATTACTAAAATGCCAAGAAAAATGACATATATTAAATGTACCTAAATAAAATGAATAAATACTCTATATTTATATATTTCAGATTTTAAACTGGATCAGGATCTCTACAGCCTTTTCAGAAATAGGTAGAAGGTACACTTTGCATAAACATTAACCCATCTTTAATGTAGATATCCCAGAGGGGTCTTTAGATTGTAAACAATTGGGACTACTAGTAAAATCTAAAGCAATGCCACCAACAACTTATGCACCTGTAGAGACTTTTGTTAAAGAGGTAATGAGAGAGGTACAGAACTTTGTTTCTAATATAGATTACTGTGATCATGTACTAAATAACCTCTCTCCCACATAAAGAGTGGCTTTGAAAGAGTTAAGCTCCCATGATGATATGATATTGAAGCCGGCAGATAAAGGGGGATTGGTGGTTGCAATAGACACACAGGTACATGAGAAAGAGATTGTCCAACAGTAGGATGATAAGGATGTTTACAGAAAAGGAAACAATTGGAAGGAATTTTGAAACAACCTTCACACATAAGGATTTCTGTACTGTACACTTTGCCAAAGATCCATAAAAATAGTAATTGACCATCGGGACATCCTATTGTTTCAGTAAGGGATTCTATTTTTATGCCAACATTACAGTTTTTGGATAAAGTCTTAGCTCTTTTGGTTCATGATATGGAATCTTATATTAGGGATACTAATGATTTCTTACAGAAACTTGGATCGTTACACAAGTGCCAAAGGGAAGAGATCTTAGTAACTTAGGATGTAAATAGTTTGTACACATCAATTCCACAATGAGCAGGGATTACAGCAGCTAATTGATTAACCACTTGCCTACCAGGCACTTTCACTCCCTTCCTGCTCAGGCCAATTTTCAGCTTTCAGCTGATAGGCTGCAGTGATGGGCACTGATAGGCAGCAGTGATGGGCACTGATAGGCAGCACTGACTGGCACTGCTAGGTGGCACTGATGGGTACTGATAGACTGCACTGATGAGGAGGCACTGATGGGCATTGGCAGGCATCACTAATGGGCAATGAAAGGAAGCTCTGATGGGCACTGATATATGGCATTGATTTGCACTGATATGTGGCATTTATGGGCACTGATCGGCAGCAATGATGGGCAGTGAAAGGCAGCAATGCTAGGGCTGCACTGATGATCAGGGTACTGATAACTAGTGCCCTGATTATTAGTGTAGATGTCCCCTCTGAGCAATGCCGCTTACTGGCTCTCCTCTCCTCACGTGCTGTCAGCATGAGGAGAGGACTGCCGATAACCGTCATTTCCTGTTTACATGTGATCAGCTGTGAATAGACACAGCTGATCACATGGTAGAGCCTACGTCATTGGCTCTTTACCGCAATCGGTAATCCGCTGTGTCCTAGGGACACAGCGCACCACCGATCACCGTACCACCCTGCTCCAGCTAGAGTGGGAGGACATCATATGACCTCTTTCCAGAACAAGACAGCTTCTACCTGCCCGTCATTTCCCCATAAGGCAGACGGGAGGTGGTTAAGGAAAGTAGTTTGTACTAATGCAAATTTCTCTGTTTAAACAATTATTTGATTTAATTTTCAGTAATAACTTCTTTCCCTTTCAGGATAAGTATTTTTTACAACTCAAGGGAGTTGCTATAGGTTCCAGTGTCACTCTGTCATTTGCATGTGCATTTTTGCAGGATTTTGAAAAGATATACCGTATTTGCCGGCGTATAAGACGACTTTTTTGCCCTGAAAAACATGCCTCCAAGTGGGGGGGTCGTCTTATACGCCAGGTGCACTTCAGTTGGGATAGATATAGCTGCCATAGTGGCCTCCCGATGCCCGCCCGCCCACCTCATTCTACATACCATCCAGTGCGGCCGCAGCGGGTCATCAGCGTGGCTGCGGCGAGCATCAGCAGCGATACAGGGGTGCCAGCCTTTTCTGCTCGGCGGGAAACAGCGGCGCTCCGGCCCGCCCCTTGTCTATGCAGAGCTCGCACATGCGCACTAGTGCCAATTACAGGGAGATGCAGGGACTGGCCGGAGGCGCTGCGGTCGCGTACAATGGTGACAATGACAGGTACTGTAGTGGCACTAATACTAATGGCACTCATGTGAAACCGGTAACAATAAATGCACACAGGGGTATACTGCAAATATAAATTAAGATGTTGAAATCAAATCTGATGTTCTTTTACGTTTTATTTGGTGTGTGGAAGGTGTGCGGAAGAGGGGGTAGTCTTATACGGCGAGTATATAACAAACTCTATATTTTGAGTGGAAATGTTGGGGGTCGTCTTATACGCCCAGTCGTCTTATATGCCGGCAAATACGGTACATCTTTGTGGATTAATTTTTTAAGAAACATTGCACCACTTGGTTGCTATATAGATGATCTGTTTGCTATCTGGTGGGATGACATTGGAACCTTGCACACACTGGAAGAGATGTTGAACACTTTCAGCCCTGATATAAAATTTAATATCAGTATTGGGGGCAATACAGTACCATTTTAGCCACTTTGATCTACATTGAGGAGGGGAAAATTAAATCTGATCTATATGTCAAACCAACAGACAGGAACCAACTTTTATTGTTTGACAGTTTTCACCCTCCACATGTTTTTAGATCTATTGTCCACAGCCAGCTTTGCAGAGTCAAATGGATTGTGAGTGATGGAGCAAGATGTGAGGAGTTGGGTGAGATATGTCAAATATTTTGAAATCAGGATTATCCAGAAAGTGTCATACAGCAGGAATTGGGAAAGGTAAAACAAGGTTAAAAACAGGGAACTCCATGCAGGGATTTTTTAAAAAAAAGTTTACCATTTTCATGCAGTATCATAGCTACAGTGAAGACATCTTTAAAATAATTTTAAAAAGTGGCCAGTATTACAGCAATCTTATCCCAAAAATTATTTTTTTCAACAGGTACCCTTCAAGTCTTATTGTAGAAATAGAATACTGCAGAATATATTAGTACATTCTGATTTTAGAAAAATCAAACCTGAAATAAAGAGAACCTTTCTTAGTAGCAGAATAACGGATGTTTTCCATGCAGTAGATAATGGAACTTGATGCAGAAAGAGGGGTGTTTTATACATCCCATCAGTGGCCAGAAATACAACACACAGGATTTCCACACATATCAATCATTCTGTATTATATATTTATTAATTTGCCTGTATAGTTTATTATATGTTGGTGAAATAACTCAATAAATTAAAGATCGTATATCTCAACATCGCAATACAATTTGGGGAAGACAGCCTGGTTTACCTGTGATAAAACAATGCATGGAGTGTGATAATAAAGATACAGAGTTAACATTTTTGGTACTAGAGGATCTAGAGACAGGAGAGGAAGTGACAGAATTCTAAAATTAAACAGAGAGAAGTATAGTGGATCAATTGATTGAATACCTTATATCTATATGGTTTTAAGAAGGACTATGATGTTTACCTTTTTCCAGGATGCATTCAGAATATGTGTATACTTGTTTATTGTTTTTACTGGTTTTTACTGTCAAAACTGTATTTTTCCAAAGCTTCTTCCTGTGTATTTTTCTATATCTAAGGTAGTTACTTATGTAACTGACTTGCAAGCATGTTATCTAAAATTTAATCTAATTAAGTGAATGATATGACTTTTGCATGGAGGTCCCTGTATTAATGATGCAATGTTAGTACAGCCATTTTCCTGCTAAACTATTGTGTTCTGACAGGGGGGTTGCTCCCCACCAGAACACACCAGTCAGTGCTCACAGCCATTGAGTGCGAGCGCGGATTGGATGCAGATTGTCAGATGCATTTCTGGTATGCCCATTCTACAGAAGCTGGATGTTCGGCCATCTTCTGTCAGATAGGCTGCTGTACACATGGGTTGAATGTTGGCCAGTTTCAGTTGAACAGGTTGATAATCGCCTCCCTGTGTACCAGATATTAGAATAGCCAATGTTCACATACACCTGGATGAAGAGCATTGTTAAGCTTGAAACTCTACAGTTGCTTTATGTTTTGGATTTTGTATGAATATTGGATTAAAGAAATTGCAATATATGGACATCACATCCTCATTTTTCTTGATGTAAGTGGATGGAATGAGAACCCACTTTTGATGTAATCCCTATATGAGAAACTTGTGGCAGAGTGGAAGTGACTCTCCTTATTTGTTATATATATTTTAAAATTATTATTATTATTATTATTATTATACAGGATTTATATAGCGCCAACAGTTTGCTCAGTGCTTTACAATATAATGGAAGACAATGCAGCAACAATACAGTTCAATACAAGAGGGAAAATTATAGTCATTAACCTGCCACCTCCCGGCCAATAGCAGAATGACGGCCGAGCGGGACTCTCTTCAATCTGGGTGGGCATCATATGATGTCCTTCCCAGATCATGCCAAGGGCTGTAGTGAGATCTTTCACTGGCTGTGCACTTTGGAGGATGGCTTCCTTTCCCATCTGTGTCATGTGATTAACTGTGGCCAATCACAGCTCATGACAACAAAAAAGCCTGAATGAATTGATTTCATTCAGTTAAATGCTTGCTTATAGCAAAGAAATTCATATTGTGTAAAAAAAAAAAACAAATGCTGATCACTTCCCCAGAGTAGTACAATGTAACTATGGTAACATTATACTACTTTGGTCACAGTGGATTATGAAAGAGTATCTTAAACAAAAGAAAATAAATTAATAAAAAAGAATTTAAAAATTGTAGAAAAAAAAAAAATTTTCGTACTGTCACTGATCACAGCCACTGCCAGTTATATGCTGATGTTGTACTGCACTGGTGACAGTATGTAAAAAAAAAACATTGTTAAACCTTTTTTTTCATTTCTTCATTTTCCAAAAAATCATGACAAAAAATTACAACGTCACAAAACTAGCCATGCCTCTTACTAAATAACTCAGACTGTCTACTTTGCAAAAAGGGTAATTTGGGGGGACTATCTGTACTGTCCTGACATTTTTGGCCCTCAAGAAATTAGATTGGTACTTCAGGATTGATCAATTTTCAGATATATACCATAGTTTGTGAACTCTATAACTACAGACTAAATAATAAATACTGATTTGGGTTATTTTCACCAAAGAAATGTAGCAGAATACATCTTGGCCTAAATTTATGAAGAACAATTCAAAATTTTCGGTCTCTTTTCATTATTTAGTAAAAAATAAAAACCCCAGTGGTGATTAAATACCACCAAAAGAAAGCTCTAGTTGTGTGAACAAAATGCTAAAAATTTAGTTTGGGTACAGCGTTGCATGTTCGCACAATTGTCATTCAAAGTGTGAGAAAACTGAAAGGTGAAAATTGTACTGTCTATGATGTCTTTTTTTATCTGCACTATTAACCAAATGCCAGGGCAGGCTTTCAGGGCATATCCCTGTCCTCTAAGGTTGAAGCAGTACTAATACATATGGTTTTCTAGTCACAAGATCACTAAAGCATTCTTGTGTAAGACACAGCTTAAAGTAAATGAACGCTCATGTAATGTTGCCTCCACATTTTTCTTGAGCTATCCTGATAAATCAGCTTAAATTAAAGTGGATTTGCATTTTTTTTTATCATCCCTAGGACAAAAATGTTTGAAAATATATTTTTTTCTTTTTTATTCAGATAAATTTGAAATACTACATTTCCATATTTTGTGTTTTTCTATTCACCCAGAAGGGAAAGCCCTAGCCTCCTTTTCATACATGTATCAGTGTATCCTTTTCTGTTGTGTGAAAAGAAGTCCACCATTTACAGATTTCAGTAGCCTCAACTGATAATTACACACGAAAGCGAGTGAATCAAAGCAGTGACTTACCCTCCACCTCACCAGCCCACCTCTTTCAGTTTATATTTCACTGCCTCACAAAATGTAATTACAAAGAAAGAGGCAAACAGCTCTGTATACACTTAAAAAAGAAACTATGGGCGTTCATGCCTGTATCTCTCTGTATCTGCACCTATGATGTACATAATAAGCAACAAAGGTAATATTTCAAATAGGATGGTACTGATCCTTATGAGAAGCAAGAATATTATTCAAATGGCTATTTAGACTAAAACACTCTATGTTTTTACTTAAGCTTGCCATCATTCTGCTTCCTTAATTATTCTATCTGCAAAAAAAAATGACACAGGTTTTACATGTAAGCATTTCTTGACAAGGACTTTAAAAAAGTCTAATTTAGGAAACAGCAATATTGTTAAAATATCTGTCTCTTTTAAAGAAAATTAATTAAGTCAATTGATTTTAAAACATAGGCATGATGAGATAATGCAATATTTATTATGTTTAATGCAGCATACAACAATATGAGTTCAACACCATTACATTTTAAACATCAAAGCCTTACACTCATGATGGGATTTTAAAGGCAGTCTACTAACAAGAACTGTATCTTTAAAATATTAATATTTATTTACACAAATTAAAAATTGTACCAAATGTACAAAACATAGATTACATTTCAAACAGTACTGGAGGACTGTGAAGATCACAGTGCACAACGCACTGCAATGCACTACAATGCAGCATAACAGACTTTCATCCCACAACCATCTTTCTTTTATTGTTGTTTTTTTTCAGCTAGAGATCCACATACAGTATTACACAAATTATCTTCTTCAGGGATAGGAAACTACTCTGGAACATAAACAATAATTTTACAGTCAAACTTACAAGATCAACAAATTCCATATCAGATAAAAACTTACATAACCACAATATATTATGTATGCTCCAAAATATATATCCCATAATACAGGGGAGATGTACAACCCCATAAGTAAGGCCACCATTTTGGTGCGCTAAAACCACCATTCACTTAATTAGATTAAGCCCCTTTCTATACTTCTTGTGCATTATGGTGATTAGTGTATTTGGAATACTATTATTATGAATATATAGTGAATATCATTATCATATATTCGTTATCATGGCAGTGGTGTGGTGATTAGCATGGCAGTCTTAGCAACCAAAATAGCACCCTTACTCATGGGGTTGTACATCTCCCCTGTACGATGAGAAATATTTTGGAGCATCCATGACATATTGTGGTTGTGTAAGTTTTTATCTGATATAGAATTTGTTGATCTTGTAAATAAGATTGTAATCTCCATGAGCAGGACCTTCCTATTCCTTCTGTACTGAAATGTATTGTAATTGTACTGTCTCCTTACATTCTAAAGCGCTGCACAAACTGTTGGCGCTATATAAATCCTGTATAATAATAATAATAATATGATTATGTAGAAAGCTTGACTTTAAAATTACTGTTTATGTTCCAGAGTGGTATCCTATCCCTGAAGAAGATAATTTGTGTAATATGTGGATCCCTGCTGGCTGAACAAACCAACAATCAAACAATGGTTGTGGGATGAAAGTCAGCTATTTGGGGTTAACACTAGACCTATCTTATGGTGCATTGTCCTCCAGTACTGTTTGAAATGTAAACTATGTTTTATACATTTGGAACACTTGTTAATGTATATAAATAAATACTGATTATTTTAAAGCTACAGTTCTTGTTAGTAGGTTGCCTTTAAAATCCCATTGTGAGTCTAATTCCTTGATGTTTATAATATAGGGATGGTGTCAACCACTAAAGCAGATGTTACATCTACACATAACAAAAAAGACAGTGTCATAAAGTAATGAAGCAATGCAATTTATTAAATTAGCATAAAAAAATCTAAATACATTTTTGAGAGGGCTTGTGGCAGTCATGTGACTCTTTTCCTCTCTTTTCTCTTTTCCTTTTATTGTTTATATTCAGGAACTGTGGTAGGAGATCATCATCAAAAGCTCCTCCATTCCTCTGATGTCTAACCTGCTGGAATCCAAGTCATTGAAATACTACATAGCAAGGAAGAGAGTGCGTAAAGGAAGGATGAGCAGATTTTACAGTGGTGTAATGGTCATGCGTATCTGGCACTCAAATAGCTGTGCGTGTAGTAGCCATTGTGTTCATGTCACAAGTCTTCCATGCCATTTTGTCAGATGAGAGAAATGGGCACAGTGACCTTCTCCTCTCTCCCCCTTCCTTTCTCCTTTCAGCTCATACAATCCACAACATCTTAGCTGCTGCCAGACATCCCTTGTCAGTCTGGTAATAGGTCTAGCAGGATCTAACCCCCAATACACATCGTAGGGCCCATAAAAGTGTCTGACTTAGCTGCTTCATTGACTAGAACGTTAACAGACATTGGGTCATAAATACCTTAGTTGGAATCCATAGAATACGCATATCTGTCTTTTGGTGGAACCCATCATCCCATTAAGTTTCATAACTTCTGAAATCATGACTGTATAGCCTGAATAAAATCATATTCACCTTCATCAGTTTTTGGGTAGCATTTTGAACCCAAACACCCCTATTCTAGGAGATACCAGAGTGGATTAACCCTCCACACCCCTCCTATGAGAAGTAAATATTCGAGGCCTGTCTATTGTGAAGCTAAGTTCACACTAGACAATAATATGCAGGGTAGCCAGCTGTACCCTGAAGATATTCAGAGTTATTAAAACTGTATCTGGGATTGGGTCATAAACAGGTGACCTCCCAGTAACCAACCCATAAAACCAGATTTTTGATCAGATAGCCTTTGTCAACATCCCTTTGATACCACATAAAAAGGGAATGCCAGGACACTTTGACAGCTCTTGTTTAAGATCAAACCAAGGAACACCTAAATGGACTTGAGAGAGCCACTGTACCCTCTTTGCTTATCCATTGGACTCTGCAAACCAGGACATTGTTAAGTATTCTTAATTTTCTTTCATCACAAGAAGCACTAGGGAAGAGCAAATCCACTAAGGTTCAATTAACCAAGGGTTCCGGGAATCCAGAAAAAAATGTGAACATCTAATTCCACTGCAAAGACCATTTAAGTCACTTGGAAGCTAACTTTGATCACAATTGTAGCCCCCAGGTGCTACTGGGCAATATAGGGCTTTGTTATATTTCCGTCTCCCCCTCAACACAATGATCATCCATCTTCTAAAACAGCCCATAAACAAATTGCTTGCTTTTCGATGTCTCCTTATGTTACCACCAAGAAACACTGGGTGGAACAGGCTAATGCTATTCTGATCTGTGAAAAACTGACTTATCAACATAGAAACTCTCCTCGTAAACTATTTTCCCTCTTGCATGTCTGGATAGATACACCTGGGCTTACCCCCCACAATTGGTTGTGGATGGCTGTTGCAGGTGTGATCTGTTGATCAGTCCCTTATGCATGTTGCTATTTCCCTATTTTGTTATAACCTGGGACACAGAATGGGATGACCTCTCTGTGGTTACTTAATATGGTTCTGAATGAAGACAGTCTGAGCCGACCTACTTTTGGACAACAGCAGCAGTGCACTAAGACCAGCCCTTGGCAGTCTTCTCAGGGTTGTTTTTACACCATGTAATTGGTTCCCATTTTTCTATTTTTACCTCTTTTTGCCACCTAAGTGCCACCTTCATTACTAGTAGACTTCTACAGATTGGAAGTTTTATTTTATGTTCGATGAATCTTTGTGATATTGTTCTGCTGAATACATCCGCTGTATGGAGCTGTCAGACTCGTTTATGCTGTTCTTTGATTGCTTGGTTGATTTGTATGTATTTTTATGCAATTGTACAGTATGCACTTTGATTGTGGTGGCTCAATGAAACCTTACCTGATTTAAAAAAGGGCTTTGTTTCCAGGTACCTATAGCAGCAACTAATGTTTTTTATGACGTAGTATAAAGCTTTGATCAGTGAAAGCAGCTTGGTAAAAATTGGCCTGTGGCACAACAGTTTGATGGCATTGTTTGTGAGTTTTTTTCAGCAGCTCTCGCAAAGACCTACAGCACACACTGACAATCTGGTTAATATGGCCCTGCCCTTGTACAGTGAAAGGGCTGGCTCATTCTGTTCCTATTATTGGTCTCTTTAAGCCTGGGGACATTGGTTCAAAGGCCCTGCAGTGCAGAATGGTCTTAAATAAGTTCAACCTGGTGAAATTGCACATAAACTAGCAGATGTATGCAAATACAAACCTTAGCCTTAGCCAGCACTGCATGCTGCATCACATACAGCTGTAGTTTTTCTGTAAAAGCACTAAGATGGATTATAATGGTCTGCTGCATTGGAGACAATGCAGGGAATGTTGTCAAATGAAAATATGAAGTGCTATATTCACAGCAATAACTGGAAAGATCATAAAATGATATGAATCACTTTGTGAAACAACAAAAGGCTATGTTGGGGTTAAAGGAGTGTACCTTGCACTATATACATTTTGATTTGAGCATTTGAGATTTTGACCAGTTTACAGAGACCCAGCCTAAATTTATTATTGTTTCAGATGAGCAATAGGAAAAAGTGTGTGATCACTCTCCAAAGTGATGCATATTGAGTGGACAGGCATGATGTTCTGAACAACTCTTCTAGAAGCCATGGGAAACTGAGTGAAGTTGAGAAATCTGTATTTATTATAAACAGTACACAGTGATCAAAGTACGGTAAGCCTTCAAAATAAGCAGTCTGCAACTGTAATAGGACACTGTTTTAAAATACACAATAACACTGTTATTCTTTAACTATGAAGTTTAAAGCCCCACTCCAGGATAAAACATAAAAACTCAAACTCATTATTTGTCCATTTTCAGTTTGAGTCTTGAGTCTTGAGAGAAGGCATTGAGGGGAATGTTTTAATTGATAATTGTTCCTGTAAAAAAAAGTGTCTAGGAAGAAGGTTGCCTCACTTTAGAGAGATTTCCTTCCACTTCCTATATTATGTATAGAACAGGAAATGACAAATGATATCTCCTTAATCGGACACAAACTGAAAAAAACATGAAAAGTATCAAACCGAATAAACAATGTTGTGACTTTAGACATAGTTTTAAATGTAAGCTTTCCTAAGAGTAGCATGGAGGCTGCCATTGCTGATTCATTCTGCAAATGCTAGTTGTCTCACTTTAATTTGAATGGCAATACTTGCAAACCCAAAACAAGTATGCATGTAAGTACAATTTTACTTTGATTTTTCTGATATGCATACATGTTTTGGCTCAATAACATAATGCCAGTGTGAGGTCCCCTATAAATCCACGCCAGACCCTTAAACCAAATATGCAACCTAGCTGGCTGGGAAAAGGGGATGAGCATGTGACCCCCCCCTCCTGAATGATACCAGGCTATATGCCTCAGCATGTGGGTACCATGTTGATGATGGCAAGGGTCTCTTCCCATCAGCCCTAACCATTTATTATTAATAATGGCTCCCCCAGATTCCACTGCATCCACACATGAATGAGTATAGGGTATATAGTACCCCTACTAATTCACAAAAAAAGTAACCTAGAAATAAAGACACCCAAATTTCTGACAAGTCCTGTATTAAAATATAAAACCTGAAAATTATCTTCTTTTAATGTCAATCATGATGCTCGCTGCCCACTGCCCAAAAAAAAGATGATCCAGTGCACACAACTGATCCCAGTGGTACCACTAGTCAAATAACAGCTACTCAAGGAATGTGATGTGACATCAGCAGTTCCTAGGGATGCAGCAGGTGCAAGTACCCACTGCTTTCGTAATAATGAATGACAGGGGGATGCTGTCATATATATATAAAAGCAGTAGAAATACAGTTTCTATAAATGATGCTTGGATGACATTGAACAGGGGGGCTGGACAGTCAAATGTTTGGGAATTCATCCAAAACACTGAAGAGCCAAAATTTGGACCAAACCTAAGTTTGCACTGAACCATCAACTCTTCCTACTCTTCAGTAAGTAATTAAGTAAGTAATAAAAATCCAGGTGAAAACACAAACAGCACATAATCAAGGACAAAACTGCAATTCATAGGTGCCACATAGTACAGTTTTATGCATTACATATTGATAAGGCTGCCATTTTGAGACCAACCCTTGTACTCCACTGAAATCCCTAAAGGATGCAGCATTTTACACTGTGGATATAGTAAGTCCCTTTACCACTGGTGATGGGTTATTTTGAGACCAGTACATTTATAGACAAACTATCTCACTAGATGCATCTTCAGCACTGGATATGTGCTTTGGGAGGCAGCACACTGTTTTTAAAAACTAACTGATAAACATAGCAGACCTCCATGCTCATGGCCCTGTTATTTTGGGGATATCATCCCCTGTAGCTACTGTAGGGGTTTCAGAGAAACTTTTTTTAGGTAAAAAAAAAAGTGAAACAAAAAGTGGAGAGTGCATGTGTTCTTTATTTGTGAACTGGTCTAACTGAGCCCATATATAAATTCACTCTGTCTAGATTATTTTTAATTTTTAATCTTTAGTATCTTTTACCAGTTTTATGACAATTCACAAGAGATATGTATTTATAAAGTGAACATACTGAGGATAAATATGGAGTATGTTTTATGCATATAAATATAGACTGTCACATCTATTAAACATATCATAAAGTTCCAGGGGAAGTCAAAACGATATTCTGGAGAATATATAATGTGTTTTAAATTACTACTGTAGAAATAATTGTCCATAAGAAAATGTTGAAGTAGCAGTAAGTCTTGGTCATTAATTCATTTTCACATGAAGAACCACAGGCTGCAAGCGATTCTTTTTATAAGTTCATAAATAAAATTGATTTATATTAACTGCCTGCAACATAGCATTAAAAAAATGTTATCAGTTCTGCTACAAATATAAAATGTAGCTTGATCAATCAGCTCTTTACTGAACTGTGCAGAATTTTCTGCAAAGACTTAACACAGAAATTGGAGGTAGAAAAAAATTAATAATACATTTACTGCAGCACTAGGCTAACAACTCGTAAGTGCTTTAGAAAAATGATGACTATTGATGGACAGCCTCAATTGATACGGGAGCCCCAGTCACATTTACAGAAGAAAGCTCAGTGAATTGCTTGCTACAGAAAATGACTTACTTTAGAACGCAAGTGAAAGGTTACACCTCTTGAGATTCTGTCTCAAACTGTATTATGTTCTGTTGTTGTTTGCTGGTGTTCTTTTCACATTCAAGCAGTAATGATTGTGTGCCTTTTTAAGGCGTAGTTCCCCAAAAAGTAATAATTCTGTTAGGGGTGGAGTATGGTAAGGCAGAACTACCACCCTGATTTTTATATCTCTTGGAAACTCCAGCCTGGAGATTCTGCTGCAATAGCTTTTGGATGTCTTCCCTCTCACCTTTTAGTTTTCGTGCTTCTACCTATCTTTACGTGTTCAACATTCTTTAGTTACTTTTTCTGTAATCTAAATATACACTGCTTAAAAAAATTAAAGGAACACTTTTTAATCAGAGTATAGCATCAAGTCCATTAAACTCCTGGGATATTGATCTGATCAGTTAAGTAGCAGAGGGGGCTGATAATTAGTTTCAGCTGCTTTGGTGTTAATGAAATTAACAACAGGTGCAATAGATGGGCAACAATGAGATGACTCCCAAAACATGAATGGTTTTACAGGTGGAGGCCACTGACATTTTTTCCCTACTCATCTTTTCTGACTGTTTTTCACTAGTTTTGCATTTGGCCAGGGTCAGTTTCATTACTGGTAGCATGAGGTGATACCTGGACCTTACAGAGGTTTCACAGGCAGTCCAACTGCTCTAGGATGCCACATCAATATGTGTTTTTGCCAGAAGGTTTGATGTGTCTCCCAGCACAGTCTCAAGAGCATGGAGAAGATTCCAGGAGACAGGCAGTTACTCTAGGAGAGCAGGACAGGGCCATAGAAGTTCCTTAACCCATCAGCAAGACCGGTATCTGATCCTTTGTGCATGGAGGAACAGGATGAGCACTGCCAGGGCCCTACAAAATGACCTCCAGCAGGCCATTGGTTTAAATGTCTCTGACCAAACAATCAGAAACAGACTTTATGAGGGTGGCCTGAGGGCCTGATGTTCTCTAGTGGACCCTGTGCTCACTGACCAGCACCATAGAGCTCGACTGGCATTTGCCATTGAACACCAGAATTGGCAGAACCACCACTGGTGCCCTGTGTTTTTCAGAGATGAGAGCAGGTTAACCCTGAGCACATGTGACAGACGTGAAAGGGTCTGGAGAAGCCATGGAGAATGTTATGTTGCCTGTAACATGATTCAGCATGACTGTTTTGGTGGTGGGTTAGTGATTGACTGGGGAGGCATATCCATGGAGGGAAGCATAGACTTCTACAGGCTAGGCAATGGCACCCTGATTGCCATTAGGTATCGGAATGAAATCCTTGGACCCATTGTCAGACCCTACGCTGGTGCAGTGGGTCCTGGCTTCGTCCTGGTGCATGACAATGCCCGGCCTCATGTGGCGAGAGTATGCAGACAGTTCCTGGAGGATGAAGGAATTGATACCCCCACACTCGCCTGACCTAAATCCAATAGAACACCTCTTGGATATCATGTTTCGGTCCATCTGACACCCCCAGGTTACACCTCAGACTGTCCAGGATCTCAGTAATTCCCTGGTTCAGAACTAGGAGGAAATACCCCAGGATACCATCCCTCGTCTCACTAAGAGCATGCCCCGACATTGTCAGGCATGCATACAAGCACGTGATGGCCATACAAACTACTGAGGACCATTTTGAGTTGCTGCAATGAAATTTCAGCAAAATGGACTAGCCTGCTGCATAATTTTTTCACTTTGATGTTAGGGGTGCGTTTGAATTCAGTCCTCTGTAGGTTGACCATTTTCATTTCCATCAAACGATGGGGCATCCTTACGTTCCTAACACATTACCCAGTCCATATCAGTATAGATATCCACCATGATATTGATTTAGTAGTGGACCTAATTGTCCATTGTGATGCTGGCCAGCTTTTGGAATGTGCGCACATGAAGAAACTCACACTGACACGTTTGGTCTGTGAAAACTTCTCTCTAATTTATTGAAATGAAACCGTGAGTTTATATATGAAAAATGATGCGAACATCACGTGATAACAGCATAAGCATTATATTAGTCTTTGATAGTTCACTTTACAAGAAAACAATCTCCGTCATGGTATAGGTGTGATCTTCTTCAGTCTTATCTTAAAAAGAGAAAAACATTCTTTTGTCTTCCAAATCACACGATGGGAGGGGGTCTGTTCCTGTGAGCAAATATTTCTTAAGCAAGGATTTCTTAAAGTACCACAAAGCCCAGCAGGCAGAAAATATTCACACAGCATATATATTCATGCTAAACATTTATAAATATGTGGAAAGAAATAGTATTAAAGTATAAAAGTAAATATGTAAAAAGATGTGTATAAAAAAGTGTATATATATATAGTCAATTTGAAATGAAATAGGCATTTTACCAAATCCATCACAGTCCCCCCTTAAAATGACTATTTTACTCTGTCCCTATAAAGCCTAGCTCATCTGTCCTTATGTACCTTGGAACTCTTTTATGCTGTACGTTAGACAAATGATGACTATTTCATCACCTCCCTTGCCACAGACTTTGTACATAAGGAAGTCAGATGCTATCCCTACAAAATTGTGAGATTATTATTGGCGGGGAGGGACCGTAATGGGGTGTAAGGTTTTTCTTCATCCATCATGTGGGGATCCTCTTGCTCCTGGTTCAGGAAGATAGGTGTACTGTTGTCTACAGCTTTGCTCATCAATTTCCTCACACATGGTATAACACAGCATACAACCAGGACCAGGAGAATCAAAATTATTAGTACAGTTACACCTATTTGGGCAAGTATCTTTTGCCACCCATTCATCCAACTGAAATATTGATCCCACAAGTCTGTGATCCCTGAATTCTTTTTCAACTCAACTGACAGATCTTCCAATTTCTTTATAGACAGAGTAACCTTACCATTCGGGCCAGTATTGTCAGGAATATAAGTACAACATGTTCTGGTTCCTTCTATCATTTTACAGACACCTCCTTTTTCTGCTAAAATCATGTCCAGAGCCATCCTATTCTGGAATGTCATGTAGGATGTAGGGGCTAGCTGGTCAACGATTCCTTGAAGGGCATCCCTGGTGTAATTCACAAACCTCTGTTGGTTGTAGTATATGTAATTTATCTAATCTACATTTTTATTAACAGTTATCATGGGAATCAGGGATTCGAAGCCTGCTTTTACTTGGTCTCTGGCTTTAAATTTATTAGGCACCCCCCTTGGGACTCCAATGGCATCTATATACACATGTGGGTCAAAACTGCCAGAAGGAGCTTTTCGTTTCCTCCTACGGCCAGGCGTTGGGTCAGGGGTATTTTCTGCTAGGATGTGGAGAGGCATAATGGCCTTTGCAAGGGCATACTCACCAGTCCAAATCCCTTCCAATCTTATTCTAATCTTTTGGTCCCCAGTAATCATCCATGACACATATGTATACCTGGTCACTACTATCGGAACATGCTACTTGTATCAAGATCATATAGATTATGGTCATAGCACCACATAGGATCTATACTACAGAAATCAAAGGTGAAAATAGCTACATGAGTGTTGGATGAGTTGTACCAAAATATAGTGGTGTCACCTATTTCAGTGATATCCACCTGTTGAGCCTCTGTCAGACTCATTAGAAAAAGGATATAAAACACAATCATCATGGTGTAGATGACGCCTTTTCCTCTGGGTTTGGGACTTTCTTGCAGTGGGAGGCGTGTATCCAAGTGTTCTTCCCGGCCACCTTGTCAGAAGTGGCTGTGGTCAGCAGAACTTGGAATGGACCATCATATCTTGGCTCAAGGGAATATTTCCTCATAAATGTCTTTACTAATACCCAATCTCCGGGTAATAGGCTGTGAGTTCCTGTATCTGACTCAGAATCTGGAATGGAGAAAACACTTGGACATGGATACGGGTTAATTCACGTAATAATACAGTCACATAATCAGTTAACACATCAAATTGTAATTGCAACTGTTGTGGAAAATAACAACCAAGTCTGGGGGCTGAGCTAAACAAAATCTCATAAGGGGATAGGGAGTGTTCTCTCTTGGTGTGTATCTGACACTAAATAGGGCAATAAGCAGACTGTCTGGCCAACTCATGCCAGTCTCTTGGGCTACTTTTAGCATTCTTTCTATTTTCCCACTACTTTGGGGGTGATAGGGGGTATGGAATGCCAGAGTGACTCCTAATGCCGCCCATATTTCTTTGGTTACTGAAGCTGTGAAGGCGGGGCCCTGGTCACTCTCTATCACCTCTGTAAGCCCATATCTGCATACAACCTCAGTGAGGAGTTTCTTCGCAGTTGTTTTAGCAGTCATGTTAGTTACAGCAAAGGCCTCTGGCCAACTGGAAAACATGTCCAACACCACTAGGGCGTACTCAACCTACCACTCTTTGGCATCTGGATATTATCAATTTGTATCCTTTGAAAAGGGTATAGGGGTTTGGCCAAGTGTTTCTGTGGTGTCTTCTCTGTGCGTCCCGGATTGCATTTTGCACAGATGGCACATGTTCTGCAAAAATTGTTCGTCAATGTGGTGATTCCAGGCACTATATAGTACTTGTTGATAAAAGAGTTCATGAGGCTCTTTGACAGATGGGCTGCTCCGTGTGCCCACTGGACTACAGCTGGAAACATATTCTTGGGTAAACAAAGCCTCTTGTTGCACTCAAACAGACCGTCTTTGAAAATAGCTCCTCTCTGTCTCCAGCTTTCTTTTTCTTCTGGACTTGCTGCTTCTTGGAGTTCCTTGAGGTAGCTTCTGTCCACAGGTAAAGTCTGTAAGGTGAATATTGGTTCCCACTCTCTGGTC
This sequence comes from Staurois parvus, assembly GCF_062004578.1. Classification (NCBI taxonomy): domain Eukaryota; kingdom Metazoa; phylum Chordata; class Amphibia; order Anura; family Ranidae; genus Staurois; species Staurois parvus. The sequence goes on along the minus strand of NW_028317800.1, from coordinate 5,730,024 downwards.
ACCTCTCCTTCCATTTCTGGTGGTCCCATGGCCGCTTGTTTTGCCGTCAAATCTGCCAGATTATTGCCTTTGGCTTCTGAAGAGTTTAATTTCCCATGAACTTTTACCTTCAGAATAGCCACTTGAATGGGTAGAAGGAGTGCTTCCAGCAGTCGTCCAATGGCTGCTCCATGTCTTATGGATGTACCTGCCGCAGTCATAAATCCTCTTGCCTTCCATATGGGTCCAAAGTCATGGGCCATCCCAAAGGCGTATCTGAAGTCTGTGTAGATATTGGCCCTTTTTCCTTAATTCATCTGGCATGCTGTTGTGAGTGCTTGAAGTTCAGCTCCCTGTGCAGATATTGCTGGCGATAGGGCTCTTGCCTGTAGGACTGTGTCTTCAGTAGTGACCGCAAATCCTGTGTAATATTTGCCTCCTTCATCTGCATATCTGGAACCATCAACAAATAAAGTGAAGTCTGGATTCTGCAGAGGTGTTTCACTCACTGTGGGGAGATGGAAGATTTCCATTTTCATCACTTCAAGACAATTATGAGGCTCAGTGGCTTCATCATCCCCTCCACTTTCTGCATTACCTTCATTACCCCCCTCAGCAATTGGGAGGAGAGTGGCCGGATTCAGGGTTTGGCAACGTAGGAGAGTGACGTTATCAGGAAGGTGGAGGGAACACTGTAGTCTAAGATGCCTCGCTGTGGACAAATGTTTAGGTTGGACTTGGTTTAAAATGGCAGCAATGGCATACGGAGCCAGAAGAACAAGTTCATGTCCCAGTACAATATCAGAGGTCTTATCCAGCAGAGCTGGAGCAGCAAAAACTGCACGCAGACATGACGGTGCTCCTCTAGCCACTGGGTCTAAACGGCATGAGTAGGAGCCTAAAGGTCGTAGGCGGTCGCCATGGGACTAGGCCAATACTCCTGTGGCATGGCCTTGGCGTTCAGACACGAACAGTTTGAAAAGTTTCTCGTAGTCTGGTAGAACCAGGGCTGGGGCTGAAGAAAGTAAGCGTTTTAGAGCCAAAAAGTTTAAGGCGGCCTCTTCGGACAGATGGAAGGGCTCAGACTTGAGAGCATCGTAGAGTGGTTGCATAAACCAAGAAGCATCAGGAATCCATGACCTACAGTAGGATATGAGGCCAAGAAAGGCATGGAGTGGCTTCTGGCCTAAAGGGAGTGGCAAGTTCTGGATGGCCTTAACTCTCTCCTCCGTAAGATGCCTTGTTCCATGTGAGAGGCAGTGGCCCAAGAATACGACTGTTGTAGAGCACCATTGCAACTTCGGTTTAGAGGCCTTACAGCCTTGGTGTGCCAAGTAACATAGTAAACTCTCTGAGGCTTCTTCAGCCGTGGGCAGGTCATCAGCACAGAGGAAAAGTCATCCACATATTGAAGAAGGACCACTGCCAAATGTTCCTTTTGCCACGTGTCCAGTATGGTGATCATGGCCTTGGCAAACTGGCTCAGGGAATTTTTCGCCCCCTTGTGGCATAACTGCCCAGGTGTATTGCTGCTCCTCATGGATAAAAGCGAAGAAGTATCTGCAGGGAGGATACAAGGGAACGCTGGAGAATGCATTTGCCAGGTCCACCACGGTGAAATACTTTGCTGTTGGAGATACCCCTGTAAGTAAAGTGTGGGGATTTAGAACGATAGGTGTCTCTAAGACAGTGGCTTCATTCACTGCTCGGAGGTCCTGTACCATCCTGTATTTCCCTGGGTCTCCTTTGGGTGTCTTCTTTTTTTATCGGGAACAAAAGTGTATTACATGGAGAGGTACAAGGTATGAGTGCACCATTTGCCACAAGGGACTTGACCTACTTCGAAATGGCCTTGGATTGCTCTGGTTTCAGTGGGTACTGTGGTTTCCTGGGTAGGGGAGCTCCAGGCTTCAGTTCCACCATAATTGGGGGTACCTTTTTAAACGTCCAATATCTTCGGGTCCTGCGGACCATAGACAACTTGGGATTCTGCTCAGCACATCCGGTGCTACGTAGAATGTACCATTGACTTGTAAGACCGGACACACTGGGTAGAGGCGGCTCACTCAAGGCGTTGGCCTTCCATTTGTCTAATTTGGTGTACCAATATGGCCGCCTCCAGGAAGTGTACTGGGCTGGGCAGGAAGGGACAAAGCAGGAGCAGCAAGATGGCTGCCTTCAGGAAGTGTACTGGGCTGGGCAGGAAGGGACAAAGCAGGTGTAGCAAGATGGCTGCCATCAGGAAGTGTACTGGGCAGGGCAGGAAATGACAACACAGGTGTAGCAAGATGGCTGCTAGCAGGAAGTGTACTGGGCAGTGCTGGGGTTATGGGAATAAAGTAGGCGTTAGACAAAAGGGCAGGGCTGTCCCTGCCCTCCTTTGTCCTGAATTCTATCATCATAGGGCTTCCATTTTCACTTTTATGATACATTATACAATCGCCATTTTATTGAATTTCTTCCAACTATCCTTTATGCAACGCTTTTACAGTTTTTTTTTTTTTCCAAGCTTCTGTCACGTTCAGCAAACCTTTTTTCACATAACATTCCTCTCTGTTCTTACAATGATTTATGCCAGTCCTGACCTTCAGCTTACAAACTTTCGCTACTTTAGATAACTTTTTTTAACTGCTTCACTTCCTTCACAATATGACATGCCAGTAATCCTTTTCAATATTTTAACACATAAACAGTTTTTTTTTTTTTTTTCCCTGTAGCAATACCTGTTCTGTCCACTACTCTTTGTGGATAACTTTGGCTACATTATACCAAACTTCTTACTGTCTTCAGCACGTTTGTCAACTAAGACATCTTTTTTCTCTTTTTTTTTTTTTTTTTATACCTCCTTATCTTTGATTCCACATACTTTTTAACTTAACTAATCCCTTAACATACTGCTCCCCCTCCCTCTGTGCAGCCAGGTCACATGCTAACATTCCTTTCTAGGGGTCTTATCAGCGTCTGACCCATCTCCTCCTGTCTTTGGTCCTTCCTAACAGAAATCTTAAGACACTTCACAGGCTGCTGTCCAGACTTTCCTTAACCCTTAACAAACCCCAACCTTCTGTTATGAATGGCAAACATTAACTTACAGACACACATGTAGGACATAACATAGCAGTCTATCTTGGTGGGCTATGAGTACAGATCACTGAGTAAATCATCGTAACCCAAACAAACAGTTACGGCACCCCGCTGTCACACTACAGTGACACATAAACCGACACCTCCTCTGTTGTGGTCAACACACAAGGTTACCACACACCCAAGAGAAATTATGTGTCAAAACCCTCAGTAGGTCCACTCCTCTTCCACCTCAAGACTGATACATAAAAAAAACACACAACAGAGACCCAGGTAACAGATAAGCACATGCAGGTATATTTAAATAAACTCCGGGCAAGCAAGGTTACCTGCTTTTAGTGACCTTTAGCAGCCGTACTAGGCACAGGTATGAATCAACAACAAAGACAGGATAAGCAATGGTAAGATAGCAAAATATATCTTACCATGCTCCGAGAGGTGATCAATCTCCGGCCTGTCCAGTTTGACTGACACTTAATGCCTTTTGATGTCGGCTGGCTGCAGGTTCATTACCCAGAATTCCCGGTTTCTCGGCACCAGATGATTTAGTAGTGGACCTAATTGTCCAGTGCTTATCTGTTCCTGTCCTAATTTATGATGCTGGCCAGCTTTTGGAATGTGCGCACATAAAGAAACTCACACTGACACGTTTGGTCTGTGAAAACTTCTCTCTAATTTATTGAAATGAAACCGTGAGTTTATATATGAAAAATGATGCGAACATCACGTGATAACAGCATAAGCATTATATTAGTCTTTGATTGGTCACTTTACACGAAAACAATCTCCGTCATGGTATAGGTGTGATCTTCTTCAGTCTTATCTTAAAAAGAGAAAAACATTCTTTTGTCTTCCAAATCACACGATGGGAGGGGGTCTGTTCCTGTGAGCAAATATTTCTTAAGCAAGGATTTCTTAAAGTACCACAAAGCCCAGCAGGCAGAAAATATTCACACAGCATATATATTCATGCTAAACATTTATAAATATGTGGAAAGAAATAGTATTAAAGTATAAAAGTAAATATGTAAAAAGATGTGTATAAAAAAGTGTATATATATATAGTCAATTTGAAATGAAATAGGCATTTTACCAAATCCATCACAATATGTTTCCCTATTGAGATCTGATATGTTTTCAAAGTGTTCCTTTAATTTTTTTGAGCAGTGTATAATACATTTTGAAAGAGAAGTTTTGGCTTGGTTGTACTGGTTTGGCTTAATGTTAAAGGTTGTGACAGGTTTTCAGTCCTGGGAAGTCAAGCAACCATGTTGTTATACTCTACAAAATATTTAAGAGTATCTTAGCTAGATTATATACAGAAGTTAGAAAAATAAATTGAAACCCTACATGATTTGCAGGTGTGAAAGTGAAGACATGTTGAAAGCAGAAGTGATGTAATATTCATTTGCTTCTGCTGTGTGATGAGACACCTAGCTAACAGGTGGGAAGCTTCACTTTTGTCATTCACTGCGTGCGCTGCTAGTAATATGGAGTCATGTCAGAGACTACTGAGCTTCTAAGAGGGCAAATTGTTGGTGACCACTTAGCTGGTGCCTCTGTGACTAGAGCTGCCAATATATTTGCTGCTTTATGAGGTACAGTATCATAGGTTATGAAAGTGGATACAGTTTCTGGGATTATGTTGTCTAATAAGCATATGCATGGTCGATATGGTCAACATGGTCAACTGACCAAAAGAGACAAAAGGACATTGCGCAAGATTGTGACCCAGAATAAGAAAACAACTGCTGCAAATATGACTGCTGAGCTCAATCCCAGTCCCTTAACAGACCCCCCCTCCCCAAAAGCATTTTGTCCTCATGTTGATGAGGACAATAGCCATTTCTCCACAACCTTGGCCCTATGGTTGTGGGGGTTTGTGGTTGGCGGCTTATCAGAATCTGGAAGCCCCCTTTAGCAATAAGGGGGTACCTGGACACCTGCCCCTTCCTAAGTTCAGCGGTCATCAGGCTACATGATTGACATGAATCTACATTGTTGGATGATGTGCTGGATGATGGATGTACATTGTGGGACCTTTTTTAATATTAAAGGACTTGTCAAAAACTGTTTCTGTGTTTTTAATTGTGAATAAGCAGGGATACCTTATATCTGTTACACATTCACATGGGGGATGTTATCAGAGTTTATTGTTAAAGGATGCTTCCAGGCTCCAATAAGCCCCCTACCTGCAGGCCCCCATAATCACCAGGCCAGGTTTATGGAGATGAGGCCCTTGTCCTTATCAATATGGGTACAAGTGCAAGGTACTCAGCATGTTTACGGAATGTGGCCTGGTTTGGTTCAGAAGTGACGTTGCTTATCCTACCCTACTGCATGCTCACATAGGAGTCTGATGTAGATTCTTTTGGGGGGGGGCATACACTTTTTTTCTTGATATTTTGTGTGGCTCCCCTTTAATTCTATACTACTCCCTAAAGAGCCTAATATGAATGATGGGGGAACCCCATGAAATTTTTTTTGTGGTGTCCCACATTCAAATCTGTACCACATCTAGTGTCAGGATCTGGTATAGATGAATGGAATCCCTGGCCATTTCTGTAGAAACAGATTGAAGCTGCCAGAAGCTGTTATTTTGCTAGCAATTTAAACACACTTGTTTCTTTGTAAATGTTAGTTTTGTTGTAGTAGTTTGCTGAGATCTGCCACAAATAATGGAAGACCAGGGGCGGACTGACCATTTGGAAACTCAGGCACTGCCCGAGGGCCCGGAGTCAGTAGGGGGCCCCTGGTACCTTTTTCATAGGCTTTTTTTGGGCAAGGACACAGGGGCCCCATGATCCCCTATTGCCCGGGGGCCCCATGAGTTGTCAGTCCACCCCTGTGGAAGACTTTAACTTGGTTTCAGTGGGCAACTTTTAGAGGCTAAGCACAACTTAAACACCTCAATACCAGCATATTTCTTCATTTCCAAAAATGTGTTGCAAAAATAAGATCACCTTGTGGTGTCCATTTTCTAAAGGCGTCATTCTGAGGGTATTTGTAATGCACTGACATTTTTATTTGATATGGTTTATAACAAAAAGTGAGGTAAACAGATTTTTGTTCCAAATTTTTTTACTTTTTCCTTTATAAAAAAAAAACTATGACTACATATGTTACGTGGACCATACCATTGTTAACTTCTACTCATTATTGGTCTAATGTTAGACCCTTTTTCTTGTAATGTACTAAAATCTACTAAAAAAAAAACTGAATAACAAATACCATCAAAAGAAATTTCTATTTGTCTCTATAACATTCATTTGCATAAAGTGTGACATGGTAGAGTAATTATCAAACTATCACATCATTGAAACTGAAAATGACCTGCAAAAGAGAGTGGTATAACATGCTGGTATTGAGGTGGTTAAGGGTATAAAAAATATATTGGCTGCCACTACTTCTTTTTTTACTAAAAATGCTAGTTGCTGGGCTGTCATGCCAACCCTTTGACATTGTTGCTTTCTTAAATTACGGGAACAAGCATGCAACCAGTGAAGTCAGAACTCTTGATCTACATGTTTGCACTAAGACTCTTCAAGGAATGGATACACTCTATTGGCATAAAAGTCAGAAGGGGAGTTCAGCAATGCCAGCTACTCAAATCTTTAACACAAGTGTCCTATATAGATACAACTGAATGCAACAAACTCGGACAAACTAAACACATTATATTCAAACAGAACACATCTCACATAACTCAAAATTCACATAAACAATCTTAAAGTTCCCCCCTCGTCATTTTTCATCTGTTCATACATTATCTGATTTATATCTATACAAAAGTGCAGTGCTAAAAACAAAATCCACTAATTATAAATGTTATTTACTTAAATTAATCAAAATGTGCATAGAAAATACACACAATAAAGTGGAAAACAAAAAAGGAAGAATCCCAGAAATCCAAAAGAAAATGTGTATTAAAGGTCCAAAAGCAAAGTTCATCACAAAAATTATTCTACAATATTCCAAGCTTCTATATCCTGCATGCAGTATTGGCATGCAGTGTGATGTCACCTCCGTTGGTCCAACCCGATGCATTTCGTCAGAGCTGACTTCAGCTCCAATGAAATGTATTGGGTCAAACCAACAGAGGTGATTTGGATTCTGGGACTCTTCCTTTTTTGTTTTTACACTTTATTGTGTGTATTTTATATGCACATATGATTAATGTAAGTCAATAACATTTATAATTAGTGGATTTTGTTTTTAGCACTGCCCTTTTCTATATACTGTATATGCTGTTAGGATTTGGTATCATAAGTCCTGGTGTTGGCAGCTTGTTAGATACCTTCCAAGCACCATGTTTTCCATTGATTATTATGTTATCTGATTTGTACTCTACAATCCTTGGTTGCTACATTGTTACTGGCATTATAGCTGTCTGCCTCTGTCCCACCAGCCATCTCGCTGAAATTTAGTTCAGTCTGTAAATCGCAATACTAATAGTCTATGATCTGATGAGACAAGCAGCCAGGATTTTTATTTTTTGAGTCATGAATAAAGCCATTTTGGCTGAAACACGTTGACAATTGTGGCTGTCATCTGTTACCCACCAGTAAACACAAGATTGCAGAGTATACACCAGAGTACCAGCATTTATTTGCTTATACATGTCCAGTGAAAAAACAAACAGTTCTGCCCCCCCCCCCCCCATTGGAGATGCTCGGCAATCACCGGGAGCCAGCGAGTACCGTATTTTTCACCGTATAAGACACACTTTTTCTTCCCCAAAACTGGGGGGGAAATGTCAGTGCGTCTTATGGGGCGAATATGGAGCGGCCGGTCCGGTATTTCCACCGCGGCCGTGTAAGAATACCGGGCCAGCCGCTCAGCTCTGCAGCGGGACCTTACCTGTTCCTCTATCCAGCGGCGTGCTGTCTTCCCGGCTTCTGTAGTGTGGGCACTGGGCATGACAGCCGGGTGCCAAGTGCGCATGCGCAAGAAGCGGTGCTTTTTGTGAATGGTAAAGCGGTACCTGGGACACATGACAGATCCCAGAAGCCGCCGGACCAATCACAAAGCGCAAGTGCTTCTCGCTCATGCGCACTGGGCACCCGGCTGTCATGCCGAGCGCCATTACAGAAGCCGGGAAGACAGCGCGCGGCTGGATGGAGGAACAGGTAAGATCAAACAAAAACTCTGCGGAAGTAAGAGTGGGTACCTGTCAAATTCAGGTACCCGCTCCCCACCTCCCCAAAGGTCAGCAGTCATCTGTACTTTCCGCAGTCTCTGGTCATCCCTGTGCTGTCCGCAGTCTCTGGTCATCCCTGTGCTGTCCGCAGTCTCTGGTCATCCCTGTGCTGTCCGCAGTCTCTGCTCATCCCTGTGCTGTCCGCAGTCTCTGCTCATCCCTGTGCTGTCCGCAGTCTCTGGTCATCTCCTGTACTGTGTCCGCAGTCCATTAGTTCAGAATTTTTTTTTTCCCTGTTTTCTGCCTCTAAAACCTAGGTGCGTCTTATGGTCAGGTGAGTCTTATACGGCGAAAAATACGGTAATCACTAGCTGGGACTCGGTGATTGACAGCCACGGCCGTGAAGGGAGGCATGGGTAGGGCGCGCTCACGAGCCCCCTACCTCGAAATGCAAAATCACATATATATATATATATATATATATACACATGATTTTGCACACCCATGCTGCCCTGCAGCAGTACTACTGCTATTGGGAGGACGGGAAGTGGTTAGGCAGAAACCTTGGTGAACTAGTACTGAACTTTTAAAATAAAAGACAATCACGGACCCATTAAGATTATTATGTTGAATATTGTGTACCATGAATATCTTACACTGTGTACTTCTTACTGATAAATGTTTTTGAGGAGTTATTATAGGGTTCTTTGAAAATTAAAAGAAACATGCAGCCCCAGGCTAACTGCATTTTATAAATAATGGATACAAATATTACATCTAATATGGGTATATTATAAAAATGATTATTATGATAATATAGAAGATTCAATTTTAAACCATTTACATAATTGATACAATTTACTTATTCTGAAAATTAAATGACCAATAAATTTGGGAATCAATTTCCCCTCTCTTATTCTCTGAGAAGGTCTGAGAAAGAAAGGTGTTCTGAGTTCTTCTAGAGAAGTCAAAAGCGGCTTTGTGAGACAAACTGAGCAGTCAGGAGAGAATAGAAAACTGCAGATGTTATGCCTATTATTTAAGTCCTGAAAATGTTTGAAAAAATTTGAATAGAAACATCTACAAAAAGGACCATAGTACTACTGCTTAGACAGTGCCAAAACTCAACATGACCACATCCAAAGTGAATTTCGTATTTTTTTACAGACAGCGGAAACACTGGAAGGTCTGCAAAAACTTGTGTTCCATTGTCTAATTTGTGAAAGGACTTATCTAAGAGTTCTTTTTAAACAACTCTTTTTACAAAAAAAAAACTGTGCCCTGCAAAGGTTTAGGTATAAGGGTCCATGCATACTAGGTGGTTAAAAAAATGCAAGATCCTCTGGCAGAAAAAGCAGCAAAAAATGCTCATAGTGGCTCAAATTGCACAAGACTTTATGAGCTTTTATGGGCATTTGTTTTTATAAATGGTTTTTCCACAATCGGCTCATTTTTCACTATTATCAAAGTACACTTGAAAATACTGAATGCTCCTAAATGCTGTGTTTATGTGCACCAGTCATTTTCTGATTGAAAGCTCCTTTCAAAGACCTCTTGTACACTGCTGCCTACAACCGCTCAGTTTTCAGGCACTACGGCTGTTTTGACTGATCTAAATGCGGCCCATTGTTTTCAATGGCCTTGTAGACACAGGTCTGTAAACATGCTCTGCGTAATGGTCAGTTGAAAAAAAAATACAAAAATCTTAGTTGCTAGTCAGTATTTTTGCAGGTATACTCAAAATTACACACAGATGCTCACAATAACATGCAAAGGCCACACTTCCTGCTTGTATGTTCATACTTGAAAGTGATATACACCCCATCCTCACATTTCTTCTGCCAGGAGAGTCTAATGTTCATACATCAGTACAGTGTACAAGAGGCTAAAAATGCACCTGAGATGATTTTTTTTTCAGCCTGAAAATGGTCCTCTGCAAATATGCCTGTGCATGGACAAATAGGCTAACATAGAGTTGCTTATAAAAAAAGCAACCCGCCAAAAGCCTATATAAGCAGCATTTTTTATGCTTTGTGTGCATGAGGCCTAAATATTTATCTATCCAACCACCAGTTTCTTTGATCGCTGCTCTCATGCAAAGCTATGGTCTCCTGTAGAATCTTCAAATCCAAGAGTGATAGATACCTACATCCCCTGCAGCACACTGTGGTTCCATCTGCCATTTAGTACATATGTACTGTATGTACTGTGTGGACGTAGCTGTGCAGATGTAACCACAGTGCTCAGTATGGGACCAGGCATCCAACTCACCCAGAAATTTTCCAGATGTGAAGAATCTACCAGAGGATGCACTTATGCAAGAGAAGGGAGATCAGAGGAGTGGGTGTCAAAATGTTAAAAGTCTCTTTTTGCAGGGTGATTTTTGGGCATTGTTTTTAGTTGTAGTGACTTTAATCACTGTAGTCACTTTAAGTGAATCTATATGAAAATACTACCTTCCCATGCCAACTTCCCTGCTTCCTTAAACCTTTGCTGTACTTAATTGTATTACTCTGCAGATGCTAGTGGATAGTAGTACATAGCACACCTCCTTACAAATCTGAACTGTACTAACTAAAGGGTACAAATATTTGTGAGAAGAAAATGTCCTCACAGTATAAACCTATCACACAATACGATGCTTATTGTCAGGAGCAACACTACCTGTACAGTTGCAAGAAAAAGTATGTGAACCCCTTGGGATTACGTGGAGCTTTGCATGAATTGGGCATAAAATGTGCTCTGAACGTCATCTAAGTCACAACAATAGAAGAACACAGTCTACTGAACATAATACTACACAAATATTAGATGTTGCCATGGTTTAATTGCACATAACATGTAAACATTCACAGTGAAGGGAGGAAAAAGTATGTGAACCTTTGGACTTAATAACTGGTTGACCCTCCTTTGGCAGCAATAACCTCAACCAAACGTTTCCTGTAGTTGCAGATCAGACCTGCACAACGATCTGGAGTCATTTTGGACCACTCCTCTTCACAAAACTGTTTCAGTGTAGCAATATTCTTGGGATGTCTGGTGTGAATCGCTCTCTTAAGGTCATGCCACAGCATTTCAATCGGGTTGAGGTCAGGACTCTGACTGGGCCACTCCAGAAGGCGTATTCTGTGCTGTTGCAGCCATTGTTTTGTTGAATTACTTGTATGCTTTGGGTCATTGTCCTGTTGCAACACCCATCCTCTGCAGAGCTTCAGTTGGCGGACAGATGGTCGAACGTTTTCCTGCAAAATGTCTTGATAAACTCTGGAATTTATTTTCCCATCAATGACAACAATCCGTCCAGGCCGTAAGGCAGCAAAGCAGCCCCAAACCATGATGCTCCCTCCGCCATGTTTTACAGTGGGGATGAAGTTTTGATGTTGGTGTGCTGTGCCTTTTTTTCTCCACACATAGTGTTGTGTGTTCTTCCCAAACAACTCAATCTTGGTTTCATCTGTCCACAGTATATTTTGCCAGTAGTGCTGTGGAACATCCAGGTGCTCTTTTACAAACTTCAAACGTGCTGCAATATTCTTTTTGGACAGCAATGGCTTCCTCCGTGGTGTCCTCCCATGTACTCCATTCTTGTTTAATGTTTTCCCTTTTGTAGATGTGTCAACAAAAATGTTAGCATGTGCCAGAGATTTCTGTAGGTCTTTAGCTGACACTCTGGGATTCTTCTTTACCTCATGCAGCATTCTGCGCTGTGCTCTTGCAGTCATTTTTACAGGACAACCACGCCTAGGGAGAGTAGCAACAGTGCTAAACTTTCTCCATTTGTAGACAGTCTGTCTTACCGTGGACACATCAACATCAAGGCTTTTGGAGATACTTTTGTAACCTTTTCCAGCTTCATGCAAGTCAACAATTCTTGATCGTAGGTCTTCTGAGAGCTCTTTTCTGCGAGGCATGGTTCACATCAGACAGTGCTTCTTGAAACCAGTAAACCCAAAACAGGTGTGTGTTTTTTAAGGGCAGGACAGCTGTCAGCAACACATCCAATATCATCACACTGATTGGAGTCAAGGTTGGCTCACTCCTGGCTCCAATTAGCTCTGGGAGAAGTCATTAAGCTAGGGCCTCACATACGTTTTCCTCCCTGCACTGTGAATGTTTACATGTTATGTGCAATTAAACCATGGCAACATCTAATGTTTGTGTAGTATTATGTTCAGCAGACTGTGTTCTTCTATTGTTGTGACTTAGATGACGTTCAGAGCACATTTTATGCCCAATTCATGCAAAACTCCACGTAATCCCAAGGGGTTCACATACTTTTTCTTGCAACTGTACATGCCTTGTGCATGCCTAATATGTACATATACAATATACATATACAGTTGTGTTCAAAATAATAGCAGTCAGACATCACTAACCTGATCAATCACTGTTTTTGGTAGAAATGATATTTGTACATGGCAAATAATTTACTAGCAGGTGTAGTAGAGTAATAGAAATCCAACAGACCCAACAGTCATGACATGCATGCTGCTGATTCTGAGTAATTGAATCACTAATTGAAAGGGGCATGTTCAAAATAATAGCAGTGTGGAGTTCTATTAGTGAGGTCATTTATTCTTTGAAAAACAGGTGGCAATTATTGCCCTTATTTAAAGAAGGCAGCAAATGTTGTATATGCTGGTTACAGTGCATTTCTCTCTGAAATTCTGAGGTAAAAGGGTTGTTCCAGATATTGTTCAGAAGAACAGCGTATCTTGATTAAAAATTTGATTGGAGAGGGGAAAACATATAAAGAAGTGCAGAAAATGATAGGCTGCTCAGCTAAAATGATCGCAAAAGCTTTAAAATGACAACCAAAACCTGAAAGATGTGGAAGAAAGCAAAAAACAAGGACTCAGCCAACAATCAGCTCCAGGAAGATCAAAGAAGGTCTAAAGTTACCTGTGAGTACTGTTACAATTAGAGGACGCCTATGTGAAGCCAAGCTATCTGCAAGAAGCCCCCGCAAAGTCCCACTGTTGAAAAAAAGATGTGCTGAAGAGGTTACAATTTGCCAAAGAACACATTGACTGGCCTAAAGAGAAATGGCGCAACATTTTGTGGACTGATTAAAGTAAGGTTGTTCTTTTTGGGTCTAGTGGCCGGAGACAGTTTGTCAGACGATCTCCAAACACTGAATTCAAGCCACAGTACACTGTGAAGACAGTGAAGCATGGTTGCGCAAGCATCATGATATGGGGATGTTTCTCATACTACGGTGTTGGGCCTATTTATCGCATACCAGGGATCATGGATCAGTTTGAATACATCAGAATACTTGAAGAGGTCATGCTGCCTTATGCTGAAGAGGAAATGCCCTTTAAATGGGTGTTCCAACAAGACAATGACCCCAAACACACCAGTAAACATCTTGGTTCCAGACCAACTAGATTGACGTTATGGAGTGGCCAGCCCAATCCCCCTATCTTAATCCAATAGAAAACGTGTGGGGTGACATCAAAAATGCAGTTTCTGAGGCAAAACCAAGAAATAGAGAAGAACTGTGGAATGTAGTCCAACCATCCTGGGCTGGAATACCTGTTCACAGGTGCCAGAAGTTGGTTGACTCCATGCAACACAGATGTACAGCAGTTCTCAGAAACAGTGATTATACAACTAAATATTAATTAAGTGATTCAAAGGAAAGCAAAATCTTCAAACATTTTTCAGTTTATATAGTGAATGTTTGAGTTTGTAAAGAAGAATACAAACACTGCTATTTTTTTGAACAGTCTAATATTCACTTTTCTTCAATTCTTTTAGAGGAACAACACAAATTTGATATATTGTTCTTCATGTTTTGATTTGGAATAGAATGTGTAGTGTTCCCCAATGCATTTGTGTGTATGGAAATAAAAGCTATTAATATTATTATTATAGAGTATTTATATAACGCCAAAGGGTTTGCTCAGTGTTGTACATTAGAATGGGGGACAAGACATGAGACAATACAGTAGCAAAACAATACACAATACAGGAGGGTTAGAGGGCCCTGCCCTTTCAAGATTACAGTCTAGGAGATTAGAAGGATTTTGAGCTTTATTCACTTTTTTCAACACACTGCTATTATTTTGAACACAACTGTACATGTACATATACAATACTTGGACATGGGGCAACTGTACAACATGTATAACTTGGCCCTTTATTTTTTTTAAATCCTAGAACTTGATAGATGGCAGATTGCTTTTCTCACATCCTCTCAATGTACAAATATATATATATTGATACTACTACATATTTATTTTAGTAATCTGAGTATAATACAGGGATAAATCTTATAAGAAAAGCTGGTACCATCTGCACACAGCAAATTCATGAATACTTTTGTCCAGCTCCCAGCTAGAAAGCCAAAACAATTTCCTGCAGTATTTTTTTTTTTTCATTTTTGGTTTCATACAGTATAGTCACAATAAAATTTAGAGTAAACTTTTCTCTTTAAACTAAATGTAAAATGTGGGTAACCATAATTAAAGAGAGATGTTAAAACCCAGGACTTGGAATAGCTCACATTCAAATTATTCTTAATGCATTCCCTATATACAGCATCATAACAGACATCTGCTGTGTTAGTTTGCAGCCAAACCATTGGGTGAGTCTTGAAATTTGTGATCTAACCATTTCTCTGGAGAGCTGCTTTATAAAAATAAACTAAGGGCCTCATGCTTATTAAAGATGAGTCGTGTGCACTAACTCAGAGCATAGAACATTTTGTTTTGGAAAGAAAAAACACAGTGAGTTGTGGAATTTATTTATTTCAGGTACTTATATAGCACTGTCAATTTATGCAGTGCTTTACACACACATATATATATATATATATATATATATATATATATATATATATATATATATATATATATATTGTACAATCACATCAGTCCCTAACCATCAAGGGGTATACAATCCCTAACCTACATTCATATACTAGGGACAATTTAGACAAGATCCAATTATCCTAACAGCATGTCTTTGGAGTGTGGAAAGAAACAGGAGTACCTGGAGGAAACCCACGCAGACACAGGGAGAACATGCAAACTCCAGGCAGGTGGTGCTGTAGTTGGGATTTGAACCAATGATGCTAGTACTGCCAGGTAGAAGTGCTAACCATTTAGCCACTGTTCTGCCTGTTCTGCACCTTTCCAACTAAACATTGCACTTAAAGTGAATGAAAAGCTTACACAACAACATACGTAAATGTTGATTTGCTTTGATACTCCCTGCAGACATTTATTACTAAATCACCTTTCTAACACATTTTTTCCTATGCAATCACATGACCATAAAACTTCAGCTCTATCTAATTTCTCTGATGTTCTTTTGACTGCTGGACATGAACTCTTTGATGGACAATAATGTCCTGGAGTTATGGATGCCAACAAGTGACATCATTGCACTGTGAAATTATTATTATTATACAGGATTTATATAGCGCCAACAATTTGCTCAGCGCTTTACAAAATGAAGGCAGACATTACAGTTACAATACAATTTGGCACACGAGGAAACAGAGGGCCCTGCCCATTAGAGCTTACAATCTAGGAGGAAGGGTTGAGTGATACAAATGTTTATAGCTGTGGGGGATGAGCTGATGGAGGAAATAAAAGGCAGTTTACTAGTTAGAAGCAGGATAGGCTTCTTTAAAGAGAAAAGTTTTCAGGGATCATCTAAAAGTGGATAGATTAGGAGATAGCCAGACAGATTGGGGTAGGGAAATCCATAAGATGGGAGAAGTTCTGGAGAAGTCTTGGAGGTGAACATAGCAGGAGATGACACAGGAACTAAAGAACAGGTCTTGGGAGGATTGATGAGAGTGGTTTGGTTGATATTTTGAGACAAGGTTGGTGATGTAGCTGGGGGCAGAGTTGTGGATGGCTTTTAAGTTGGTGTTAGTATTTTTAATTTTATTAATTGGGTGAGTAGAAGGCAGTGAAGGGATTGGCAGACAGGGGTAGATTACACTGAACGGTTGGTAAGGTGAATGATCCTGGCAGCAGTATTCATGACGGACTGCAGGGGGATAGCATATGTAAAGGTAAGCCAATGAGGAGGGAGTTGCAGTAGGCAAGGTGAGAGATAACCAGGGAGTGAATTAAGAGCTTTGTGGTATAATTGATTAAAAAGGGGTGTATTTTGGAGATGTTGAGGAGATTGAGGCGGCATGATTTGGACAGGGATTGGATGTAGGCCTGAAAGGATAGTTCAGAATCCAGGGTTACCCCTAGCACCCTGGCATGCAGGGATGGGTTGATAGTGGTGCTATTGATCCTGAACAAGAAATCAGGGGAAGAGGCACATGGGGGAGGGAATATTATGAGCTCAGTTTTGGATAGATT
Source organism: Staurois parvus (assembly GCF_062004578.1). Classification (NCBI taxonomy): domain Eukaryota; kingdom Metazoa; phylum Chordata; class Amphibia; order Anura; family Ranidae; genus Staurois; species Staurois parvus. The sequence continues at coordinate 5,713,485 of NW_028317800.1, read as the reverse complement.
GAATTTTAGGAAGTGATGTGACATCCATCTGTTAGTAAATCAGAGATATGTGTGTAAACTGGTGGGGTGAGCTGAGGAGTAGAGAGATAGATTTGTGTGTCATCAGCATAGAGCACAGAATAGATACCATTGGTTTTAGCTGTTAGTAAGTTGTTTGTGAGTTTTAGGAGAGCAGTTTCTGTGGAGTGTTATGGGCGAAATCCAGACTGAAGGGGATCGAGAAGGTTATTCACAATAAGGTGGCAGCTCAGACCGTTATAGACTAGACGTTAAAGATGTTTGGAGCCAAAAGGGAGTAAGGAGATGGATCTTAGGTTACTAAGATTGGTGGGGTCCAGTGAGGCCTTTTTAAGTATGGGTGGGACTAGCACATGCTTTAGACATTAGGGGAAGATGCCAGTAGAAAGGGAGAGATTGAAGATATGAGTTAAAGAGTGAAGGATAGAGCCAGAGGGTGACTGTAGTATTTGTGAGGGAACAGGGTCCAGGGGACAGATGGTTAGGTGGGCTTTAGAAAAAAAGTTTACCAACCTTCTCTACAGTAGATGGTGTGACGATCGCGGCATCAGACCCCCAGCCCTTCTCACCAACTTGTGACCGAAAGACTAGCTAATCTAAAACTGCGCTGTCACGTGCAAAACAATGCAACGCTCAGCTGCACCCTGTACAAAGATTTCCCAGCTAATGGACCACAATCGATGTACCTGCAGCCTGAGAGCGATTGTTACTGAGTCAGGTTAATTATGCAATTAACCCTTCACACTGCCACCACCACCTTTTTGTACAGAGTAGGAGGAAACTCGCCAAAATTAGCAATAACACTATGATGTTTGAATAATTGTCTGTATACCACTGTCACAGCAGGCAGAGATATATAGAGGTTTTAAAAACACAGAGTAGTGCTCTTCAGAGATAGGGATTCTTAGTTTGCATTAAAGAGCTTTAGAAACAGTTCAACACTTTTCAGATAATAGGATTTATTACTAAAAAGGTCAAAAGGGTGCAATAACAATATTTACAGAAAAAGATGTAGCCAACATATATATATATAAATACAGAGAGCAATAACACAGCAAAGAGATAACAGAAAGAAGTGTTAGAGAGGTAGAGTACTTGCCAAAAGTCCTGGGTTAAGCAGATCAAGTTTCAGACCAAAAGGGGTGTTATCTCCCAAGTTGGTTCCGATGTTAAAAGGGAGATTTCTTCAACTTCAACTCAACTCTCTGCTCCCAGCATAACAGCCTTTTTCTAGAAACTCAGCAGGGTGTCTGAGAAGGGGTGTTTAGGAAGAGACCCAAGCTAGAACCAAAATCCCTCACATTTTATATCATGATCAATAACCTACCCTAGGTGCATGTAGCAGCCTAGCCACTAGTAGATTAATAAGCAGAATCATCTGCTGAACGTCTAGATATTAAATATGACATACCTACTTGGGACGGCTAAGGAGATTTTGTTTTCTGCTCTCCTGTAGATTTCAAGTAGGGGGTGTAAGATACCAGACGAGTTGCATTAAACTGAGCTAACCGAATATATGCTTGGTTTTTATGTAATTATTTCCTAGCTCCAGATATAAAATTATATGGAAAAGTGGGTTTTTAAATGTGAGTGTCAGGGATCCCCTCGATCCCCGCCGCGTTGGTCCCGGCGCAGGCGCAGTATGCCGCCCGGCGCAGGGACTCGAGCACTGGGTCCGGGCCGGCCGCGGCATTCGAGTTCGCGCATGCGCAGTAGAAGCCGCGGCCGCCCGCTGGGCACCAATGGCAGCGCAGGGCGGGATATTTAAACGACCCTGAGCTGTCATTCAGTGCCTTCTGGTCTTTCCTGCATCCTGTATCCTGTGAACCTGTACCCTGTAAGTTATTGACCCGGATTATACTTGACCTTGCTGTTTTCTCCTATTCTGACCCTTGCTTTGCCTGACCTCTCTCCTGAATGCCCCCTATTGGATTTGACCTGCTGTTGCTGACCTGGCGTGTGACCCGACCATTCTATGCCCGCTGCCTTGTACCTTGCCGCCCTCTCTGTTACCGACCCGGCCCGTCTGACCTTGCTCATCCATCCATCCATCCCGTGCAGTGGGGTCTTCTGACCTCCTCACATCAGACTCTTCCCCGTGGGAGCCCCTTGCGCATACTACTACCACTGACGGGCGCACCCAGTAGCCACGACTTGGTCTCAGGGAGCTCCAAGTCCATCCCCACCATCAGGGGCCCTGGTGAACAAGCACCCTGGGACTTAGACTCCGTGCGCTGGGGACGCCTATTCAGTGGAGTGCTAGTAGTACCGCCGGGCGGTCCCTTACAGTACCAGAAGGCCATGACTGAGTCTAGAGGAGGTCCCTCGCCGCTGGAGGAGATCTGCAGACACCTGTCCAATTTGACACAGACCGTATCAGCCCTGCAGGATAGATGTCAGCGGATTGAAACTCAATTCCAGGCCTGCACTATATCCGCTCCCGCCCCACAGGCCGCGGTCCCCACATCTCCAGCTGTAGCAGCCCCTGTGCTGGTGTCTGGGGCATCCGCACCACTCCCGGCGGCCGACCCCCGAGTACCCTTACCGGAACGTTTCCACGGGGACCGCACACGTTTTAGATCATTCCGCGAGTCCTGCCTCCTCTATTTTGAGCTACAACCCCGAACCTTCGTGACTGAATCCGTGAAGGTGGGGTTCGTCATCTCCCTCCTGCAGGGTGAACCCCAAGACTGGGCCCATCGATTACGGGGAAAAAACGACCCTCACCTCAGTTTGACAGTTTTTTTGATGCTATGGCCATCCTTTATGATGACCCACAGCGGGCAGCTTCTGCTGAAGCTACTCTGTACACGCTCCGGCAAGGCCGCCGAGTGGCGGAGGAGTACGCAGCTGAATTTAGGCGATGGATGGGGGATACTCGCTGGAACGAGTTCGCACTCCTGCATCAGTTCCGTATTGGCCTATCAGATGGCCTGAAAGACGAGCTCGCCCGGGTGGAGGTACCTGAGACTTTAGAGGACTTAATAGCACTGACCATTAAAATTGACCGTAGACTGCGGGAACGCAGGTTTGAGAGGTCCGGCCAGGGTCATGGAAATCCCTGGGGATCATTTCAGGGTCCCAGTCAAACACCTAGGCCAGTCGTCCAAAACCGGCCACCTGGAGATAACCCCGAACCCATGCAGCTCAGCCTGGCACGGCCTAAACTATCCCCAGAGGAACATCTGCGCAGACGATCCCAGAACCTGTGCCTCTATTGTGGCGAAGCTGGTCATATGGCGCGTGCCTGCCCGCAGAAACTGAGTAAGTGCACCTCTTCTTCCTTATCCATTGGCAATGTTGGTCCATCCCAATACTTAGTGGTACCCCTTTCCTTTCAGCTTCCAGAAAGGACCGTGGAAGTATCGGCCATAATTGACTCTGGGGCATGCAGCTGCTTCGTGGATATTAATTTTGCTCACCAGCAGGGTATTCCCCTTCAATTTAAACAGAAGGGGTTCAATATTTATTTGGCCGACGGTTCCCGAATAAAATCGGGGGTAGTGAACCAGGAAACCCCCTCCATCACCACTGTCATTGCCGGCCAGCACCAGGAATTCCTCCGCCTGGATGCTATAGCTTCACCCCTCTTCCCAGTCATTCTGGGGCTCCCATGGTTACGGGCCCATAACCCCCAGATTGACTGGGAGACCGGAGTAATCACGTTCCCTTCCCCATACTGTCGGATATACTGCCGCACTTCGGGCCCGGGGGCCCCCCAAATCCTCCTGTGCTCTGAGGGGGAAGCTGAATTAAAACAAGTAATCCCTGCGGTCTACCATGGGTTTTTAGATGTGTTCAGCAAACGGGGAGCTGATACTCTACCCCCCCACCGCCCTTATGACTGCCCCATTGACCTGTTACCCGGCTCAGAAATGGGCGAATCTTCCCCCTTTCAGAGCTCGAATTGGGGGCCCTAAAGGAATATATCGAGGACAGCCTCCAGAAGGGGTTCATCCGCCACTCCACCTCACCAGCGGGGGCGGGAATCTTCTTTGTTGAAAAGAAGGACAAAACCTTAAGGCCATGTATCGATTACAGGGAATTGAACAGGGTCACGATAAAAAACCGTTACCCACTACCATTAGTACCTGAGCTGTTCCAAAGTTTAAAGTCAGCAGTGGTTTTTACCAAGCTGGATCTGAGGGGGGCGTACAACTTGATTCGCATAAGGGAGGGGGACGAGTGGAAGACGGCCTTCCGCACCCGCTTCGGTCATTTTGAATATCTGGTCATGCCGTTCGGGTTGTGCAATGCTCCGGCCACTTTTCAACACTTTGTGAATGATATTTTTAGGGACTTTCTGGATGTCTTCGAGACCGTTTATTTAGACGACATTCTGATTTTCTCCCCGTCTTTGGGGGAACACAGAATACATGTAGCAAAAGTATTGGGGCGGTTGCGGCAGCATGGGTTGTACGCCAAGGCAGAAAAATGTTGTTTTGAACAATCCAGCATTGTCTTCTTGGGCCTGATTATCTCCACCGCGGGGGTCGCGATGGATCCCCAGAAGGTCGCTGCAATACTGGATTGGCCTGAACCCACAGATAGGAAAGGCGTCCAACGATTCATCGGCTTTGCAAATTTTTACCGGAAGTTCATCAAGAACTTCTCGGGTCTGGTCTCCCCCATTACTCAGCTAACCAAGCTGGGAACCCGATTCAGATGGACACCAGAAGCGCAGGGAGCTTTCGAAGTCTTAAAGAAGCTGTTCACTTCGGCACCCATTTTGGGTCACCCAGACGCCGCTCTGCCCTATATCTTGGAGGTAGATGCATCGGAGAATGCGGTAGGCTCCATCCTCTCCCAACGAAAAGGCACCAAGGAACTGCTCCACCCTGTAGCGTTCTTCTCACGGAAGCTGACCCCAGCGGAGAGGAACTATGATATCGGTGATCGAGAGCTACTAGCGATCAAAACGGCGTTAGAGGAATGGAGGTACCTGCTGGAAGGTGCGGTGCACCCCATCTTAATATTTACTGACCACAAGAACCTAGAGTATCTGAGAACCGCCAAGCGTCTACGCCCGCGACAGGCGAGATGGGCACTATTCTTTTCGAGATTCAACTTCCACATTACGTACCGGCCGGGATCAAAGAACACTAAGCCGGATGAGTTATCACGGATGTACGAAGACGCCAAGGAGACCCCAGTACCTGACACCATCCTGTCCTCAGGTAACTTCTTGGCCCTTCAGTCGGATCTTCGTTCCAGGCTAATGGAGGCATCCACAAACTTCTCTACCCCAGGCGGAGGGCCACTCCGGAACAAGGGGGGACTCCTATGGAGGGAAGACCGAATTGTGGTGCCGGAAGAAACCCGAACCTTGGTCTTGGGGCATTGCCACGACCACCCAATGGCAGGGCACTTTGGCCCAGAAAAGACCCTGGAACTTCTCCGACGCTCATTCTGGTGGCCAGACATGGCTAAGGATTGTAAGGGCTATGTCAGGTCCTGTGTCACCTGCCAGAAGAACAAGCCAGCAAGAAACAAGGTTTGGGGTCTGCTGCGACCCTTACTTATTCCTGAACGGCCTTGGCAAAAGATCTCACTAGACTTTATAGTCGAGCTTCCGCCATCCCGAGACCACACGGCAATCCTGGTAGTTGTGGACCGCTTGTCCAAGATGGCCCACTTCATCCCGTTGAAGAAAACCCCCTCGGCGGCCGAGACCGCGCAAGTCTTCATTCGTGAGGTAGTCAGGTTGCATGGGGTCCCTGAAGACATCGTCTCGGACCGAGGGGTCCAGTTCACGTCCAGATTCTGGAGGGCACTGTGCAAAGCCCTGGACATCAAATTATCTCTCTCCTCTGCGTTCCACCCTCAAACTAACGGTCAAACCGAAAGGACCAATCAGACCTTGGAGCAATACTTAAGATGCTATACCTCGTTTACTCAAGATGACTGGCTGCCACTTCTTCCTTTAGTGGAATTTGCGTATAACAACGCCCGCCACTCAGCAACAGGGCAGTCCCCGTTCTTTGCCAACTATGGCTTTCACCCAGTCTTCCTCCCGGATTTGGTGTCGGAATGCCCAGTACCAGCAACACAAGATGTGGTATCGTTCTTCGCTGCGAACAATAAGAAGCTTCAAGTGGCCATCAGTCGGGCCCAGGAAGACTACAGGAAAGCATTCAACAGGAAACGGAGAGGAGATCTGGTATTGCGGCCTGGGGAGAAGGTTTGGCTGGCGACGTCCAATCTAAAGATGCTTTGCCCGTCAAAGAAATTGGGACCCAAATTTATAGGCCCCTTCTGCATTAAACGGATGGTTAACGAATAACCTACGAACTCGCCCTCCCTGACACGCTCAAGATCCACCCGGTCTTTCATGTGTCCCTGCTGAAGCCAGTGGTCCCAGATGCCTTCCCTGACCGGGAATCTAGACCCCCGGAAGCGGTAACGGTCGAAGGAGAAGAAGAGTTTGAGGTTGAAACAATCCTGAAGTGTCGAAGGAGGGGAGGCCAGACCCAATTCCTTATCAAATGGAAGGGCTATGGTCCTGAGGACAATTCTTGGGAACCAGCCCATAATGTCCATGCACCCAGACTTGTCCCGAGGTTCTTTCGCGATCACCCGTGGTGGAGAGATCGGGTGGGCATCCGGAGGTTGCCCGTAGGGGGGGGGCAATGTCAGGGATCCCCTCGATCCCCGCCGCGTTGGTCCCGGCGCAGGCGCAGTATGCCGCCCGGCGCAGGGACTCGAGCACTGGGTCCGGGCCGGCCGCGGCGTTCGAGTTCGCGCATGCGCAGTAGAAGCCGCGGCCGCCCGCTGGGCACCAATGGCAGCGCAGGGCGGGATATTTAAACGACCCTGAGCTGTCATTCAGTGCCTTCTGGTCTTTCCTGCATCCTGTATCCTGTGAACCTGTACCCTGTAAGTTATTGACCCGGATTATACCTGACCTTGCTGTTTTCTCCTATTCTGACCCTTGCTTTGCCTGACCTCTCTCCTGAATGCCCCCTATTGGATTTGACCTGCTGTTGCTGACCTGGCGTGTGACCCGACCATTCTATGCCCGCTGCCTTGTACCTTGCCCTCTCTGTTACCAACCCGGCCCGTCTGACCTTGCTCATCCATCCATCCATCCCGTGCAGTGGGGTCTTCTGACCTCCTCACATCAGACTCTTCCCCGTGGGAGCCCCTTGCGCATACTACTACCACTGACGGGCGCACCCAGTAGCCACGACCTGGTCTCAGGGAGCTCCAAGTCCATCCCCACCATCAGGGGCCCTGGTGAACAAGCACCCTGGGACTTAGACTCCGTGCGCTGGGGACGCCTATTCAGTGGAGTGCTAGTAGTACCGCCGGGCGGTCCCTTACAGTGAGTCTGTTTTACAGCTAGCTGGAATGTCTCTGAAGCCCAGTGAAGGACTGGTTTATAGCTTTACGATCCTTTTCCAAGCAAGAGTCTTACAGACATACGGGGCCAGGCTAATTGGGGTTTATAACCATGAGCTCTCCCACTGTGCCTAATGTCTGTGATCTCTGGCATCATACAGACCACATGTCACTCACCAGAGAGGGAGGGGGATTGGAGGGAAGCTGATTTGGGAGTAGAAATGACACAAGATGGAGGCCTTTGGCAAAATGGAGGTTCACATCCATCTCTGTACCTACAATTGCTACAGATGGGTTAAACAAAGGAAGTATAGATTGTGCAGGTGGACAAGGAGTGTAGGGTGAGGGAGATATCTGTACAGTGGAGATCTCGTCACAAATTGTATCAATCTTATTTTTGAAGTGATTAGCAATCTCCTGGGCAGTGAATGAGGTAGTGGGTGGAGGTAAAGAAGGATGAAGTAGAGAGTTAAAAGTAGAAAAGAATTGATGGGAATTGCGTGAGAGGGTGTTAATGAGAGTGATAAAATAGGTCTGTTTGATCTTGCTGGGTCTTAGTCTTATGCCATAAATGCCCAAGAGCACAGCTACATTTTTGTTTGTTTGCCAGGGCTGTAACACTCGGGGCCTAATTCTATGTGTAGTGAGGGGGGCTAATTTATCCACGGTGGATGACAGTGAACTGTTGTAGACAGACATGGCCAGGTTGAGGAAGGACAGGGCTGAGATTTTGTCATAGAGACATTCTGTTGCAGAAAAAAGAAGAGAAGGGTTAAGATAGCAAAGGTTTCTATGGGTAACTTGTAGTTGGAAGACAAGGAGGAGGAAGCCAAGGAGAGAGCTAATAAGGGAGTGATCAGAGAGAGGAAAAGGACAGTTGGTGAGGTTGCAAGGAGTGCATAGGCAGGAGAATACAAGGTTGAGGCAGTTACCATTAGAGTGAATAGAATCATGTGTCCATTGTTTTAGGTCAAAAGAAGTGGTTAGGCTCAGAAGTTTAGAGGTAGCAGCAGTGTTAAGATTTACAGGAATGTTGAAGTCACCAAGAATGATTGTGGGAATTTCAGAAGAGAGAAAGTAAGGTAGCCAGGCAGAGAAGTCATCAACGAAGCTTGATACCTGTCCAGGGGGCCGATAGATCACAGCGATTTTTAAAGCAACTGGAGAGAACAGATGAATACAGTGAATTTCAAATGAGGAAATGGACAGCGAAGGAGGTAAATGAAGGACCTGAAAGGTGCTTTGAGGGGATAGGAGGATTCCAACTCCACCTCCTTTCCGTCCATTAGGCCTGGGAGAGTGAGTCCAGAGGAGACCACCATGGGAGATGGCAGCAGGCGAGGGAAAGTCAGATTCATGATGCTAGGTTTCTATAATTGCAAGTACGTTAAAGGAGTTTGTGATAAAAAGGTCATGGAAAGAGGCAAGCTTTTTAACATTCCAAAGGGCACAAGAAAAGGGGAGGCTGGTTCTAGGAAGAAGAGGAATAGTAACCAGACTGTGTGGATTGTGGCCACTGTTAGAGGATAGGGGGTGCTGGGTGTGTTGGCCAAAGGAAAAAGATGGCTGCCCAGAATTAGGGGAAATTTCTCCACATGTTAGGAGAAGCAGAAGGGTGAGAGAGGTAATATAAGAGCATGACTTATATGGAGGGACAGGTCCCAGTGTCTTAGAGGTTTTATTAGTATGTGGGTTCAGAATTAGCAGGAGTTGATGAGTACAGTAATAAGGTGAAGACAGGAGTGAGGGCGATATATATAAGCTGTGGGGTGGAGAAGAGGGGTGAAGGAGAGAGTTTGAAGAGAGAGGATACAACTGTAAGGAGGAGGAGTAGGGAGTGCGATCTGCAGAGTGGTGAGATGAAGACGCAGACTGGGTAAGAGCTGAAAGAGCTGGATGGGGAAACAGGTTACCTGTAGTCTGTTTACTCTTTGAAGTTGTCTGCTGTGGCTTCTCGTTTTGTGCATTCGCTGAAGTGCATGGCCAAAGTGCAATGCTCAATACTTAATCCAAGATCAATACTTTCTCCAAGATGACAGTTGCCAATGCTACCACTGGCTGTGCTGCCCCCTGGCTGTGCCTCCCATAAGGAAGGCCTAAAATTATACTGAGTTGGGTGGGGGTACTGCCAATTAATTAATTAGGAATGCATAAGAAAGACACATGGCTAGCAAGGCAAACTTCACACACCAAAGAAGGACTACAAGAGACAACAAGAGAGCAGGAGGGTAGCGTTGTAAAGATTAGGATCAGCTCAATAAGAACAAAATAAACACCAGAGAAATATGGACAGAGTTAAAGAGGTTTTGGAAGCAGTAAGAATTACCAAAAGGACATTGATAGTTATGAATCAGCTTCAGTTAGAGGTGGATTTTAAAAGCACTACAGAGTACCATATAACAATGCAGGGTGAATTAGCATTCATACATGGCATGGGTGATAGTACAGTTCAGTGTTGTTGGCTGGCAAAGATATATAGACCAGCCAGTACTTTTCAGCCACATGGATGCAAACTAAAATGTTGAAAAGATGCATTAAGATGGCAATTTAGTAGAAAATGTCTGTAGGCATATAGGCATTGGGGAAGCAATATTTAACAAGTATGTTGTGTAGCCTTACTTCTACTTTAATGCCTCACAAAGATGGATGACTTCCTGAAGTCTCGCAGCTTGTTCCCCACTGTGCTTGCATGGGGCATGGCAGCGCTATGCAACTGGTCCTGCAGCCTCCTCAGACATGTGATGTGTTCCAGTGGGCTTTGGAGCGGGGGGGGAGGGGGTAGGTTGATGTAATTGTAATAACAAAGTATTCACTCCTTAAGCAAATTTGTTAAAGGTGGAGGGGAGGAAAAGGATAAGCAATAATTTCACTTTTGATTGAAGGCCCGTTTTAAAGATTGAGATGCTTTACATGATTTTTGCTCCAAAAGATTGTATAATAAATTATCAAAAATATAATGGAAAATGTTCCATTTCTCTCATGGGATTGCAATGCTTAACTAAATGTTTATTTTGGTATTAACTATTGCCAAAGGCATCTGTTTTGTGCACACTAGGCACAAATCGATAGATAGATAGATAGATAGATAGATAGATAGATAGATAGATAGATAGATAGATAGATAGATAGATAGATAGCATTTTATTATGTTGTTCTCTATATTATAAAAAATACAGATAGAAGCAATCATTAATTATCCATTCCTTTTGAGGGGTGGAGATTATTATCTATACTCTCTTATAGAAATATGGCAATTGCTGGTTTCAGTCATTTTCAAGCAGGGCTTTTTTTCTGCCAAAATTTGGCAGAACACCATTCCACCATTTCTGGCAACCATCTCCTCTCCAGACTGTCACAGAACACAGAAGCTGGTAGAGGAAGTTTTCTATACCAGTCACTTCCTCCATGGGCTTCTATGTGCTAGCGCCAGCTAGCAGATGCCCCAAATCTACTTGATATGTGCTCCAGGACCAGGTCTAGATGCCGGAACTGTAGGTATTTAATAGATTCCAGAGGCAGCTTCTATCCCTGACTGGCTGCCTGTCAGATCTATGTAGCACAGAGCCGAGTGAAGCGCTCTGAAACTCCTCCTCAGCTCTGTGCCACACAAATCTGACAGGCAGAGCTGCACAGATGAGAATGCAATAGACTGAGGGGGAAAAAATGCCCGTTTTGCCTAATAAAATGGAGTCGGCTTCACTGCTCTAAATTAGAAATCTGAAGCAGCTCTAGGTGAGAGAGCTGCTAAGGTTAAGGGGAGGAAGGGGGGGGGTTTGTTCTGCAGTGAGACCCTGGAGAAGTTGTGGATGTTCTGCAGAGGTCAGAGCTGGCATAAATGGGGGGGTTATAGATTGTGCAAAGTCAGAGCTGTGGGTAGGGGGATTTGAACAGAGTTAGGATAGCTGCGGGGGAGCTGGGGGTGCAGTGGTTGAGAGCTGTGGACGGGGAGGGAGAAGGTGTCCTGTGGAAGGGGGGGAGCTGGGAGGGAGAGGGTGAGCTGTGGATGGAGTGGGGGAGAGGGTGAGCTGTGAATGAAGGTGGGAGGGAGAGGGTGAGCTGTGGATGGGAGGAAAAGGTGATCTGTGGATGGGGGTAAAGAAGGTGACCTGTGGATGGGGTGCTGAGCTGTGGACAGGGAGGGAGAAGGTGGCCTGTGAATGGGAGAGGGAAAGTGAGCCTTGACCAAACCCATTATTTCTCTTTCCCCAGGAATGGCAGGATTGTGGGAGGGGAGTTTACTAGGGAGGGTGGGTTCCTGCACCTATTCTCTGAGATAAAAAGCCCTGCTTCCATGTGTGTCAGATGCAAATTACTGAAAGCCCAAAGTGGTTTTCCTAACTGGTTGCTATGTCACTCCTTTGTCTTATGGTGATATAGTGGCCAGTCAATGGAGCCACAGCTTCAGATACCAGTGCTGGTCGCAGTTTTGCAAGAAACCAAAGATTGGTATGTATTACACATCCTCTTTTCCAGGTTTTTATGTCAGGTTTTATTCCAGTAACATGGCTCTTTAATGTAATTTTTTCCCATACATACAGTATATTATAATCTTATTTTCTAAAGACTGTTCAGTTTTAAAATTTTTAAAATGAAGGAAACATGATGAGTATTAAAGGCTAACACAGGGTACTATTATGCACTCCAAACTTACATTTGCTATTTGTTTTATGCTATTATACTAAATCTGTCTAATTAAATTGTGTAGTATATTACTTGCACATCTATCGTTCAGAGTGTAACAATTTACTCACTGAAAGGTTATTTTTAAAAATAATAATGTATTGTAAATGTTCATTGATTTGCAAAACATATGCCCTGAAGAGTAATAAAAAAGTAAATATCTTCACAGGAAGAAAGGATATTAAGTTTTTATTAAAAGTGATAACAAAATGGTTGTCAGAAGAGCAGCTTCTCATAGCCTGCTGTGAAGAGTAATTGAGGATTCAGGACTCTGCAAATGACATGCTGTCAGAAAGAGTCTCTAGAAGCACAGCATGAACATAATACAGGGCCTATTATTTCTGAATCTAAAGCTCATAAAAATTATTTTAGCAACAGCAACTAAATAAAACCAGGGAAAATGATATATTTAATGTGGATTTTCACTCTGTAGTAGTAATCGTTATAGATATATGCTGCAATTTAAACTTTTGAAAACATGACTCCACATATTTGCTTTTTAACAATAGGTAAACACTAACCATAGGATTGCATTTGTTGTAATAGAATTACTAGAAATATTGTTGGGGTGTGTACATGGTGTCAACAAAATGTATCTGTTTTAAACCAGAAGGTATCTACTGTATATATTAATTTATATTTATTATAAGGTTGCCATCCATCTCTGTTTCCCGAGGACCTGTTTTTAAGGATCTGTTCCCAAAAAAGAAGCACTCCTAGCCATGAGTTGGTTTGTTGCACACATTACACCATGCAGATCACTCAGCTAACACTTAGTGGCACTGCTGGCCTCTGTAGCCAATTGCTCATGCATGGCAATATTCATCTGGTTGGCCAGTTTTCCTTTTCTGGCTTATGGCTTTGGGGTGCACCAGCACAATCTGGGGATGTCAAGGCACCTGCTCAATGTAATCTTTACACTGCACAGGCTCACAGTTAGTGGATGAGGGACTGGAGAAGTGATCCCTACTACAAGTGGAGTAATGTGATAAATACCACTAGTTTCTAATGATACTTACTTCTGACCTCCTCTCTCCATCTAATGCTGCTGACTTCTGCTCTGTGCGCTAGTTACTTCTGACCTCTGCTTTCCATGTGATACTTACTACTAACCTCTGCTCTCCATCTAATACTTACTCCTAACCTCTACACTCTGTGTGTCACTTATCTTTCACCTCTATACTCTGTGCATCACTTAATCCTGGCCACTGCATTCCATGTGTTACTTATTTCTGACCACTACACTCTGTGCATCACTTAATGTGTCACTTAGTCCTAACCTCTGCTCTCTGTCCATCTGCTTTACAGCTGTCAGTTAGTCTTCACCCCTGTACTTTGTGCATCACTTACTCCTGAACTCTGCTCTACAGCCATCACTTACTTTTCACCTCTGCACTTTGTGCATCACTTACTCATGACCTCTGCTCTACAGCCATCACTTACTGTTCACCCCTGCACTTTGTGCATCCCTTACTCCTGAACTCTGCTCTACAGTCGTCACTTACTCTTCACCTCTGCACTTTGTGCATCACTTATTCCTGACCTCTGCTCTACAGCCATCACATACTATTCACCCCTGCACTTTGTGCATCACTTACTCTTGACCTCTGCTCTACAGCGTCACCTACTCTTAAACCCTGCACTTTGTGCATCACTTATTCCTGAACTCTGCTCTACAGCTGTCACCTACTCTTCACCCCTGCACTTTGTGCATCACTTACTCCTGGACTCTGCTCTACAGCTGTTAGTTACTCTTCACCCCTGCACTTTGCGCATCACTTACTCCTGAACTCTGCTCTACAGCTGTTAGTTACTCTTCACCCCTGCACTTTGTGCATCACTTATTCCTGAACTCTGCTCTACAGCTGTTAGTTACTCTTCACCCCTGCACTTTGCGCATCACTTACTCCTGAACTCTGCTCTACAGCTGTTAGTTACTCTTCACCCCTGCACTTTGTGCATCACTTACTCCTGACCTTTGCTCTACAGCCGTCACCTACTCTTAACCCCTGCACTTTGTGCATCACTTACTCCTGAACTCTGCTCTACAGCCATCACTTACCCTTCACCTCTGCACTTTGTGCATTACTTACTCCTGAACTCTGCTCTACAGCTGTTAGTTACTCTTCACCTCTGCACTTTGTGCATCACTTACTGCTGAACTCTGCTCTACAGCTTTTAGTTACTCTTCACCCCTGCACTTTGTGCATCACTTACTCCTGAACTCTGCTCTACAGCCGTCACTTACTCTTCACCCAGGGGCGGGCTGACCATTTGTAAACTCGGGCACTGCCCGAGGGCCCGGGGTCAGTAGGGGGTCCCATGAGATGCCCCTGGTACTTTTTTCACAGGCTATTTTGAGTTTGGGCAAGGAAACAGGAACCCCATGATCCCCTGTTGCCCGGGGGCCCCATGAGTTGTCAGTCCGCCCCTGTCTTCACCTCTGCACTTTGTGCATCACTTACTCCTGAACTCTGCTCTACAGCCATCACTTACTCTTCATCTCTGAACTTTGTGCATCACTTACTGCTGACCTCTGCACCATGTGTGTTATTTACTCCTGGTCTACACTCTCTGTATATCCCATTAAAAATGGGAGTGTCATTTTGTGAGTGTGACTGCAAATAGAGTGTGGTTTCTGAGTTTGGTTAAAAGTGAGCATGATCAGTGGGGGTTCTCTCTTTTTTTTATCTGGTAACCTTAATTCATTGTGCCATCTAGAGAATATGGGTCCTTTCAGGCAAGTTTAAAACCGGGCTTTCAATATATTTTTAAAGGGTATACACCCAGCAGAAACTTCACAGTACTAGAACCTCTGGTTGTGTTAACTACTGTTAACTACTAATGCACAGTTCTATTTGTTGTGAATAATTAAAGAATTGAAAACCTTGGGTGTATAAGGTATGCCCTCTAGATACTTTGGGTTCATTGCATATGCTCTGGCCCTCCTTAAAAGTCATAGCCCACAATGTAATTCGGAACAGTTGTTAGTTTAGGGATGGCAGACTCCAGCTGCTACAGTATATAAATGAAGGTTGTAAACAATATTATTCTTACAGCATATCTAGAAAAATCCTTTTACATGCAGATCAAAGGGTATTTCTAGATCTGTACATAATGTCAGTTAGAGCCACCTCATTAAAAAAAGAAAATAGGTTTTATTTTTGTTTTAAACGTGTTCATATTAAACTCATTCCTAACCCTTTCTTCACTCTGGTCAACAGCTGTGAAATCTCAGACTGGAAATCAGGTAAAATTGGTTCTTACACAGCCTTACACAGCCTACTCTTTTTTCTGATTGGCTGGAGAAATTCTATTAAATAGTAATGATCAGTCAGTAGAAAAAATACATTTGGCCAGCCAATAGGTTAAGAGGGATGAAGGGAGCTAATGTGAACGTAGGTAAATTGTGAGTTTTCAAAGCTACTATCTCTTAATTGCTAGAGAGCTGTAACATGAAAAAAGTGGCAAAATATGGAATAGCAAGAAGAATGGCATGTTTTCTTTATCAAGGGGATTAATTAGCGTGAAACAACAGTGGAAAGGAGATTGTCCTAATTTCACCCTTTTCAAGTTCACCAGGGCCTTCAGAAAGCCATCCTCATACCTATATATCCTTATATAAATCCCCCACCCCCACTTTAGACCTGCTCTTACTTCCCAGGGCATTAAAGAAAACCTCAGTATGTATAGTTCAGGATCTGTTTACATGCCTGTTGCTATAGGCCGTATAATCCATATTCCTAGTGCACAAAGCACCAATCTTCAAGGATAAGGGAGCATATGAACTGACAGTAAACATTACACTATTGGTTACTAACATGGGCGGACTGGCCATTTGGGAACTCGGGCACTGCCCGAGGGCCCGGGGTCAGAAGGGGGCCCCATGAGATGCCTCTGGTACCTTTTTCATAGGCTTTTTTGGGTGTGGTTTGAGTGTGGGCAAGGACACAGGGGCCCCATGGTCCCCTATTGCCCAGGGACCTCATGAGTTGTCAGTCCGCCCCTGGTTACTAAAGTAAATCTGTGATGTTAAACTGTAATGTGGAAGTGTGATAGGCATGCTGTCGGTGTGTATTTGTTCTGTGTACAGGATGCTGGGGATGGGTCCTAGTCGAGAGATACTGTATGTGTCCCTGTTATATGGATTACGATCCCTTTAAGGGGATGATATGAATGCAATTTTGAGTATTCCGGAGTTCTCACCCATGCAGAGAGAGGGGTTTTAGTCAGTCACGCTGGAGAGGAGAGGAGTGATTTAGAGGTCTCCCAGGCTTTGTAAGTCTTTGTTATGAATCTGAAATTTGGTGGCTCTGAGAGACTTTGAGTGGGAAATAACCTCCAAACACTTATTACAGGGAATGGGTGGGAAATAACCTCCAAACCCTGATCACGGGGACTTTTGTCCTGAAAAGGTTAACCAGCCTGCATGAGATGCCAAAAATAGAACTGAAAACAGGCAGCAGATATATGTGAGGTGGAACATGAAGCAGGACACACACTTTGGAGAAAGAGTGGTGGACTGATTGGTCCTGAGAGTCTGCAAAACAGCTGGTGACATTGGCTTTGGGACCCTGAGGCAGGTGGGGATGTAACCTGTAAAGTGACAAGTTTTTTCAGGTGATGAGCCAAAAGTTTGATTTGTACCGGGATTGTGGACTGTTTTGGTTACTTGATGCTACAAGCAATCTATTTTCTTTTTCCATTTTCTATTTCAATAATGTTTACTTGGTGTTGACAAGTACAAAACAGGCAATTGTCCAGCCCAGGCAGGAGCAAGCAATGACAATCATAACTGGAATAGGAATACATAAAGACAAAGGTGGCAATACAAAGATACTATAAAATAGTCAAAAATAATATAGCAGCAGCAATACATCACACCTCACAGGGTACTGGGGTTGGTGGATCAAGAAACATCACCCCATGGTGGCAGGGGGATCCCTAGCGCTACCAACACCCATGCAGAGCCACCATCCACAGCTCATGTAAATACGGGAGGATTCGGGTAAGGGGTTCAAACACAGAAGAAGCAAAACTAGAGGATAGGATAGCAGGTAGAAAGAAGCTCATACCTATAGATGAGACAGAAAAAAAGACAGAAAAAGGAAAAATATAGGCCAGAGTGTCAGAAAACAGGAGAAGAGAGGAAGTCCAGGTCCTGGGAAAAAAATTGAGCTGCCCATCAGAGCAGGCCCAAACTGGCTCAGGGAAGGATGGGGAATGCATACGTCAACCACAGTTCCCAGACTTTCAGAAACTTAGCTTGCGAGTTATTGTGAATACTAGACATCTGCTCATTGAGCATCAGGGTAGTCATACGAACTCTCACTCCTTGAAAAGGGACAGATGGCTTTTTCCAAGCTTGAGCTAATATTCTGGTGGCTGACAAGAAAAGGAAGGAGGCGAGCCTCCGCTGATGACCTTACAAACCCGGTATGGGGAAACGTAATAGAGAAAACTTGGCCTCTCTGCGTATGTGTAAGTGGAATAAAGTAAAGAGGAGGCCAAATACACGGAACCAGAACCCAACTAATTTGGGGCATGCCCACCACAACCCCAGAAGCAGCGGTCACTGTAGGATGGGTTTGCATGAGCGATATGGGCAGGAACTCAGTACCAACATAATAGCACCTTATAAGCCGCTTCCAAGCTAATTATGTTAAATGAGCATTTAGCCACAGAAGACAAGGCCTTGCTCCAATCCGCTAGATCCAGCCATCCGAGCCTGGGGCAGTTGAAGGTTGTAAGGTCTTGATGGCTTGGAAAACCTCAGTCTCAGTGATACTAGCATTCAGAGCATCGTGCACTGCTTCAGACAGTGCAGGGAGCTTCAGGTTGAGAAATAAAGATTCTGCTTGATCCATGGGGAATGGGTTGGGTTTAGCATAGAGCTGTGAGAGGAAGTCCACAAAGCCCAATACAATCCACTCGGGTTGGCGGTACAGACTCCCATGGGCAGCCGCAGTTGGACTTCCTTCTTGGCAGCAGAGGTGGAAAGTAGATCCAACTCCGCAGCCAGGGCCTCACAAGCTCTTCTATGAGCCACGGTAGGGTGAGCCTTCAAGCGTGTGTCTGCATCAGCTAGCAGGGAATGTAGTTCAGATAGGCGTCGTTCCCTCTCATGTTTTGTGAAGGCAGCTGAATGATATGGCCTTGGACAGTGGCCTTATGGGCCTCCCACAGAGGCACTGCCAATGAGACAGAACCAACACTGTTCACAAAATAGGTTTGGATTGAAGACTGAATAACTTGACAAGTAGCCTGAGTGGCTAGCAGAGATTCATTAATATGCCAATGCGGGGGGCGCCGAGCCAGGTCCACAAACGTGATTAATAGGACCAATGGCTCCTTGTCTGACTAGGGTGAAGAATGAATATATATTTTCCACAGCAGAGGAAGCTGACGAATGTGCATAAATACATGATCAATCCTGTACAAGCTGTCATGGGGGTTAGAGTAGAACGTAAAATCACGGGCAGCCGGGTGGAGTTTCCTCCAGACATCAGCTAAACCGTGAGCGCATAAGAGCTTCCTGTGCTCATGGCATGGAATTGCACGCTGTGCATAATGCCCGTCCGTAGCAGAGTCAAGAGCAATATTAGCATCTGCTAGAAGAAGGAGAAGGCCCTTCTGGTGTTGAGAAATAACCGTGCATAGGTGGGAAAATAATCTATTTTGAAACGTATTAGGGGCTTAATAAGTGACCAGGGTAACCTACTGATCCCAAAGGGTGCCTTGTAACAGGAAATACCTGCCAGTAGGGTCAGCTAACTCTAGGGCACAGGTAAATGGGAGATTGCACCAGAAAGCAATTAGAACACCTCTTGGAGGCCAAGGCCGTATAAAAGTTTGGGTAATGAGGGAGAGGTACGGATGAGTAGAGGACTGGGCAAACCTGGTTTCCTGCAGGCAAACCACATCCACATGCTGCGATTTTAAATGATTAAAAACCTTGGACCTCTTGAGATGGGAGTTTAAGCTGTGGATGTTTTGAGAGTGAACTTTCACAGGGTCAGTAGCCATGGTGAAGAAGGGGGTAGCTGACAACATCCCACATCCATGCCAGCCATTGTGTTGTGTTCAGGTGGGAGGACAGCTCCACCCGTCCCAAAATCTTGAACAAAAAAGGAAAAGAAAAAAGAGGAAAAAAGACAGAAAGAAAGAAGGGAAAAGAAAGATGGCGATAACCAAACGCCATCAAAAGCACTCCATCGGTGGAGTGCATCCTAATGACTTAGGGGTACCTCTACCACCAGACACATAGCTGCTGTTCTTGAACACCAACATCAACCCATGAAGGGGCTGAGAAATGAAGTAGTCAGAAATCAGCCAGGGGTTTGGTTATAACCTCAACCCCAACAGAACAATTTAGATAATGGGGGGGGGCGGGGGATAGGGAGAGAAAGAAAAAAAAAAGGAAGAAAAGGGGGAGTGGGGGGGAGAAGGGGGAGGGAAAAGGGAGGGGAAGGAGGGATAAGGAAGGGAGAAGAGAGAAGAAGGGAAGGAGGAGGGGAGAGAAAGGGAAGAGAGGGGTAGGGAAGGGAGGTGGGGTAGGAGAGGGGAGAGGGGGGAGGAAGGGGGAAGAGAGGGAGGAAGAAAGAGGGGAGGGAGAAAAGGGTGGACTGTAACTTCTAATGACAACATCCAGTGAGTGACAACCAAATAAAACCATGAGCAAGTGTGTGGGCCCATGGGGGCACACCCTGATATCTGGATAACATCCCCCCAGGTGCTCGGCAAAAGGTACTCAATAAGCCACTACTGATAATCAGGGCTTAGGGCCTTGGAGAGAGGGGGACATAAAATATGACAAGTGTGCACACCCAGAGTGACAAACCACATTAACCAGACAGGGGAAACACCACTGCCCGCAGCAATTACAGATATCTCCTGGAGAACCTTTCAGTAAACATTCTGTACCATGATAATATACTGTACCGCAGGTACAGCAGCATCCACTCCAGGACCAAGGTCCCAGAAAGGTCATGGAAAACAGGGCGGGAGGAGGAATGGGAGGGAAGAAGAAGGGAAAGGGAGAGGAAAGGAGGAAATGGAGAGGAAGGACGGGCAGGAAAGGGAGGGCCCAAGCCCAGGTGCGAAGGCTGCGGACACCTTAGGGTAGCCCCAGTCACAAGAAAACAATGCATAGTAACAGGAAGCCATGTATCTTTGACAAATATATACATAGAACAGTTATGAGAAAAAACACATAATGGCTAGTTCCTCCCCCATATATAAAGGGCTCATGATGATAGCGGTCCGTAGAACAGTGCGCAGGAAGGGAGGACCTGGTCAGCCCAGGCGGCAGAAAATACTAAAAGTGGCATAAGTCCAAAAGGGTTTAGTGTGGGGACCCCGGCACTCAAACAGAAATGAAAAACAATTCTCACAAAGAAAACCAAGACTTTTCTGGCCACAGGAGGGGATATGTGAAAGTGATCCAACTCAAACGTTCAGAGCTGTGCAGATATCAGAGGTAAACTTAAGTCAATGAGGAAAGAACAAACAGAGGGTGCACAGGCCTAGTGCATTACCATAAAAAATGTTTCATAAGGAATAAAGTAGGTGGTGTACTCACAAATGACAATAAAGTCAAGGCACGTCAAAAAAGAACAGCTTAATCAACACTGCGCTGAGTAACAGTCCGCAATAGGGAGCG
The DNA here is from genome assembly GCF_062004578.1 of Staurois parvus. Lineage (NCBI taxonomy): Eukaryota > Metazoa > Chordata > Amphibia > Anura > Ranidae > Staurois > Staurois parvus. Next base: position 5,692,784 of record NW_028317800.1, on the reverse strand, counting down.
TAGACATCCAATAGGCTAACGGGTTTCGAGGACATGACTCTCCCTCAGAGCCACTCTGGTTAGTTCTTCTTTATGACTTGCCGTTAGTTCTTTTATGATGTGCCTTGACTTTATTGTCGTTTGTGAGTACAACACCTACTTTATTTCTTATTAAACATTTGTTATGGTAATGCACTAGGCCTGTGCGCCCTCTGTTTGTTCTTTCCTCATTCAGTATATTTGGATTTCCCCGGTCTATTAAGGGCAGCAAGGTGTGCATGTTCCAGGACATTCTTAATGTGGTTGTAGCCTGCATCGAGTCCATCCCCAAGCGCAGGAGCATTTGTGTTTGCTGGTTCTTTGTAAACTTAAGTCAGCTTCAAGATGCCCAAATCGTCTGATGCCTGGAATGTGTAGGGAAACTGCGTCCCGCAGATCTGGAGACCAGGTAGTGGCATCTCGACAGGTGTAAGGCCAATTCTGCTGGGTGAGCAGGGTGGAAAAGGTAAGTAACCAAGCTAAGTAACCAGCAAACAGAACAATAGTGCAGTAACACTAACACTGACGTACAAAGCCGTTCATAACACTGCCCCTAACTACATCACCGGCGTTGTCTCTAAATACCACCCAAACTGTACTCTCCGCTCCTCGCAAGACCTCCTACTCTCTAGCTCCCTTGTCTCCTCCTTTAATGCTCATTTCCTGGGTTTCTGATGGGCTTCACCCATCCTCTGGAACTCCCTACCTCAAGCTATCAGGCTATCGCCTACCCTGCTCACTTTTAGGCGCACTCTGAAAACTCATCTCTTCAGGGAAGCCTACCCTGACCCCGGCTAACTACTGGAATCCCCTTCTCCCCCAACCACTCCATCCCTCACAGCTAATTACCTCTTGTACCACTATCCCCTCCCTCCTAGATTGTAAGCTCCAAGGAGCAGGGCCCTCTAATCCCTCTTGTATTGAACTGTATTGTTACTGTACTGGCTCCCTCCATAATGTAAAGCGCTGAGCAAACTGTGCTATATAAGTCCTGTATAATAATAATAATAATAATAATAATAGTGTCAATAGACCAACATAGTAGCTGTCTAGCTGAAACTCACAGTCCCTGCGGTAAACACCAGGTAGGATCGAGTCCAGGGCATGGTTGTACCAGTAATGATGTGACCACATGATCAACCCAGATGCAGCCTGCAGGGCTTGCATGCAGAGGGGTCTTAGGGAGAGACATCTTTGGACCCGATGCCTTCTCCCAGAGGTGGCCAAGCTTACTGTAGGCCTCCTTCTCATGGTGGGTCATCCAGAGCTCCAATACAGGTCCAGAGATCCCCTTAAGGTCAGCCAGGTAGTCCTCTATGGTGGTAATGATCCCTCCTCTAGATGGTACAGGCACCTTCTCTGTGGAGGTAATAGCTCCACACAGGAGCCCCAAAAACAGGTGCCAAAGATAGTGTAGTATGTTCCCAAAAAGTGTTTATTGATAGAGTAAAAAGCAGGGTAGTATGTATATCATAGAAAACTGAGTAACAGTGAAAATAGCAATACTGACCCTAACAAAGATGGCCGCCGGGCCTCCTCGTGGCTCCGGCGGTGAAATGACGTCACGCTCTGCACAGCTCCTCCTTACGCCTTTCGTGCTATAGGCACATCATCAGAGGGGAGGCTGTACAGAGGCCCGGCGGCCATCTTTGTTAGGGTCAGTATTGCTATTTTCACTGTTACTCAGTTTTCTATGATATGCATACTACCCTGCTTTTTACTCTATCAATAAACACTTTTTGGGAACATACTACACTATCTTTGGCACCTGTTTTTGGGGCTCCTGTGTGGAGCTATTACCTCCACAGAGAAGGTGCCTGTACCATCTAGAGGAGGGATCATTACCACCATAGAGGACTACCTGGCTGACCTTAAGGGGATCTCTGGACCTGTATTGGAGCTCTGGATGACCCACCATGAGAAGGATGCCTACCACCTGGTCTTGGATCTAACATCTAGGATGATTATTCTTATATGCACATAATCCATGCGTTTCTGGTGAGTGCGCACTTCTATCATTTGAGGCAGACAAGCTCTGGATATTTTCACCACTTTAGAGAGCACCACGGATATTTAATTGACTTTTTGCTGTTCTTTGCGGCATTTTTTGATTTTATTTTACGTTTATACTTTGCATTTAAAGGCATTGTGGTTGCCTTAGGTGTTCTAGCTGCTACACTCATATAAGAGTGCTCACTACAATCTGCTTTTGAATTTACTGTAGGCCTGTTGAGATCCAGAGAGGCACACCAGGCCCTGGGTTGCGCCCCCCTGAGGCAGGAGATGAAGGGATTCCAGGGTTGCCTGAGCCTCTTCAGGAGTAGTGACAGAATGGCTGCGGGCTTGATATTTGAAGGAGAGCTGAAAGGGAAAGCCCCATGTGTATTTAATGCACCAGTTCACGAGGACTGAAGTGAAGGGTTTCATCTAGTGGCATTTCCAGAGGGTAATCTGAGAAAGGTCAGAGTAAAGCTGGTAGTGGTGACCTTGAAAGCTACACTCCAAGTTAGTCCTGGCAGCCTTGAGGAGAGATTCTTTAGTGCAATAGTATTTGAACTTAATAATGATATCCCTCGGGGGACCGTTTGACCGTTTTGGGCCTAAAGCTTGGTGTATGCGATCAAACTCGAGCCAATCTATGGGGATAGCAGGAACCAGCTTTCGGAACAAGGCCATGGCAGTAGAGGTGAGGTCTTTGATGGATTCCGGGATATTCTCAGGCGCAGGTTGCCTCGGCGAGAGCGGTTCTCCAGGTTTTCAAGCCATAGTAATGCATCTGCTAGTTCCCTCTTGAGTTTGGTCAGGTCCTGCTCGTGGTTCTTGATCACGGTGAACACAGCATCCCTCTTGTCCTCCGGAGTCATTTGTGTGGTTCCCCAGTTCCTGGACCTCCTTGGTGAGGTGCTCCATGAGCTTAGAGGTGGCTGCTGATAGCTTGCTTTGTAGCATAGTTTTAAAGTGGCATAGGAGCTCGGCATCCCTCAGGACTGGGGGATGTTCTGTCAGTGGAGCCTCAGCAACACTCTCAGCATCAGAGGGGAGATATTTATCTCCTACGAACAGAGGCAGAAGTAGCTCCAAACTAGAGGCCGGGGCTTCTGTGGAGTCTATTGACTAGAAAGCCGCAGGCTCCGAGTCGGTCGGCTTGGCGTTGGAAGCATGTGTGGATCCCATTCTCTTCCCCATCCATGCAATAGATTTTTGGAAGGTAGGAGGCAGTCAGGGAGTGTGAGAAAGGTCCCCCAGGAGGATATTAAAAGGGCCGATGTGTCCAGCAGGCGAGGAACGGGATTACCAATCGATCATCTTGAACCACTGCTCATGAGCGCGACCCCTTGTTTTTCCATTTTAAAATAAAAGACTGCTTTACTTTTACCAATGTGGCTGGCTGGTGAACCTAGGCTTCCAAATATTACAATTGATATAAGGCATACAGTATAATGTATATATGAAAATATACAAGAAATATAATATAATATATTTACCATACTTCTAATAAATGTATTACAGTTGCAAATATCTAGAATTATGTACAAAGGGGACATGTCTTTTATATACAATTTGTCATACCAGCAAAGAATGCTCTAATCAATAGAAGTGTTTCCAATAAATTGAAACAAAGCATTTACAATAAATTGAAACAATTGTTTATGAAAATCCATTACAAGCACTACATCTGTTCATCAGACAAAGCTGGAAGGAAGATAATGGTAGGTTCTGATGCCCCTCTAGTCTTTGAAGGAAAAGTCATTATAACTGCTTGATAATGTCTTATTTTACAGCTACATTTATTCTTAACACAGATAGACTATCACTGTTAAAGAGAAAAAAATCAGTTTCTACAGTAGGGTTAAACACATTATAAATACCAAGGCTTTTGCCCCTTTGAACTTGCAAGTAAGACACTCTAGAGAAATATCTCACTGGAATGTTAATATATTGCTTTGCTGACCTTTCACATTCTTACATAGTCGAAACCTCTACATTGCTATTTCTTTATTGTTAGACTAACAGTAGATACACTCTTCTGAAAGTACAAATTATGCTTTATTTAATGTTATTTTTGCAAAACCTGAAGAAGAAAAGTAAATATCTTCATGGGAAGAAAGTATAGCTATGAAAATTGATAATACCTGGTTGTAGACAATTAATGAATTATAGCACATAAATATTTCATTATGTGCCACTTGAAGCCAGCAGGTAAAGCATTAAAACTGAACTCCAGGGAGATATAAAAGTCGCAATTAATATAGCTCTGCATTCAATAATATATCACAAAATGATTTTTTAATGCAGTTAGGTAAATACACTAATTTGGCTTGTCTATGTACAGTGGAGATGAAGGGAGAAACAACAGAAGAGGCAAATCAATTATTTTGCAAGGGACATGCTGATAGAAGGAGAGAGTAGAATTATAGAGAGATGAGCTCATCAGTCTGCTACTCCTGTGACTTTCCAACCAGATAGGCTGTTCACCTGCCCTGCCAGATAGGCTGTTGCTTTGTTTTAGAGCTGTGTAAGCCTTAGGACTGGGTAGCAAGACATACAAATTCTTTGACAGCTAAAATAGCTCCCATATGTGTGTTTTTTTCTGTTTATTTAGCTGTTTCCTGAAGTGCAGCTTTAGAGTAAACCTATAATATAAGTACTGCAATTTCTGACCTCATTCTTAAAATGTAGTTGCTTGACTTTTTTGCTGACATATTGTTTTCTATGTTCTTGTCAGATAAAGAACAAATACTCATATCAGAAAAGTGACTGTAAAGTCAGACGGTTTTTATTTACATAAAGTAACCTAGCAATGCCTATGCATACCCACAGCAGCCTCCAAAAACCTGAAATTATAATGAAAGCCTAGGACGTTCTGACAGGCAAAGCTTCAGCTTGAAGATACCTCTCATGTCCCACACTTCTCTATGGGCTATCACTATGAGGCAGGAAGGAGAAGGTAAGCTTTGGTATTATCAAGAAGAACTGAAGCTTTATCTGTCAGATAGGGTCAGAAAAGTGCCCATATTCAGAATGAATTTTGCTTGTTCAGAATAAAGGCGAATCTCTGGTTGCAGCAGGAAGTGAAAAATGTAGTACCAGTATTGCTATCTTTGCTAAATACAGCTTCCTGCTCAGGGCTGCTGGTTCTTAACAGCCAGTGACATAACTCTACTCAGCCCATTGAAAAGGGATGGGGATTAGGTAAAAACAAAACAGCATGGGGTACCTTCAGGTCTGGTATGGATTTTAAAAGGCATCCTTTGAAAAAAAAAAGATTGAAAAAGGTGTGGGCCCACCTCAAATTCTATACCAGATCCTTATCCAAGCATGCACCCTGGCTGTTGAGCCCTGGATGATGAGCTTTCAGCATGCACCCTGGGAGATGAGCTTTCACCTAACCTCCGGAACTATACCAGGCCACACGCCCTCAACATGGAACTGCCAGTTTGAAACCCCCATGGTGATGAGAACAGAGGACTTTTCTCCACAACCTTGGTCCATTGGATGTGGAGGTTTGCAGGTGAGGGGCTTATTGAAATCTGGAATCCCTCTTTAAAAAAGTATGCCTAGATACTACCCCCCCTATGTGAATCAGTAAGAGCGTTCTTGTGATATCATTGAACAAATATGGCCATATCCATATTTGGTCAATGACATCACCTGGGATATCCTGCCTCTTCCTTTACATTCTGCTGTGAGACCAGGGATCTTTTATTTGCAGTGATTGTGTGATATGATCAGTTATGTCGTCGTTTTGTTTTTTTTGTTTTTCAGAAAGTTGGCTTTCATTGTGATTGACAAGGATCTGCATGGTTGGACAACCTGATTGATGATGGATTTAACATCATGAGAAAATTTGTTTTTAATAAGAAAATGTATTTACTTTTTATATTTTTGTGAATAAGTAGGGGTACACCTATGTGCCCTTTACTCTTTTAGGTAGGGCAGTGTGACATCTTGATTTTTAAAGGGGGCATTCAGTTTCTGCTAATCCCCTTACCTGCAGACCCACTACAACCACTGGATCAGGGTTGTGGGGAAGAGGCCATTTTCCTCATCAACATGGGGACAAATACTTTTCCATGGGGACCTTGTAGCAGGATGAGGGACACATGCTAGTCCTCACCCTTTCGTGGCCAGCCACGCCATGCTTGGATAAGGGCCAGGTATGAATTTTGAGGGGGACCCAATTTTTTCTTTTTTTGCATGGCTTTCCTCCTTAAAAATTATGTTAAGGTCTTTTTTTGTGTGTGGATTCCACATTGACATCAGGGATAAGAATCTGGTATGTTATTGTATAGAAAACACCATGCAATTTTTTGTGTGTAAGATACCTTACAGTGCCAATTATTTGTATTAATATTACATTTTTACATTACATTATTCATAATTTCATAATTAAATTATTTCATAATTTACCTATTACCCATTGCCCTATAATATTCAAGATGCATAAAATACTAAATACCTGGCTAATCCTGCTATTTAGTTTAATTTGCTTGTTTTCTCTGGCAACGATGATCCTCTGGCTGTTATGTTGCCACTTTTATTGTGCAACTGTGCATGCTCTGCTGCTGTATAATATGAAGCTGTTCACCTCCTATAGTTTCCTATTATAGCAGCACCATGTAACTATTTCTTCACCTTTAGGGGTGGCTTCATAACATCAATCAACATGTCCTCTTTTCCTCTCTTCTCATCCGCGCCTACATAATTTTGTCATCTAGTAGAGGGGGAAGGGTTCTATCAGGGATGATTAAATTGATGGAGGATTCTTCTTCCTGCTAGTTTCCCACATTCCACAAGCTGGAGGAATATTTTGAGTACTGTAATTGGTGGCAGCTTTTCCCTACAGCCTCAATAGAGCATAAGCTGCAGCATGCTCACTTGTGTATATACTCAGGTATACATCGTTGGATTCTTGTTTGCTCCTCCTCCTGATCTTTCATTGTGACTGAGGGCGAACACGAACAGTCACATGACTGTAGCATAATGTATTTGGGAGAATTTTACTACCTTTTAATAGCCAGAATTGTTAACTATATCTGCAGTTAGTATGATAAAAGAAGAGTTATTAATGTGAGTTTAATAACATTTTAATATCTATACTAGAACCTCAACTAGGATAGGGATATGGTATATATTACGTATGTTCTTTGTATATATTATCTATGGTCTGCAGTTGGAAATTCCTGAGCACATTTGGGCTCCATTCCCATGGTGGCATTGTGCCTGATTTTGTTGCTGAGTGCCTTTTTGTTAAGGGCACAGGGCTAGTAACCAGTATGACGGCGGTGCTCTATATATAAGCTTAGTGAGTGTTGGACATCTCTCAGTCAATCCCCTGATGATGTCATCTGTGATAAAACATATAGGGTGGGGCCTAAAAGAGTGATCTCATCATGCACGCAGAATTGATTGGTGGCCGGGTCCATACTGTATTCCCATAGGCATGCCAAGTGACGTTTTATGCCCTGATGCCTTTTGGCTACTTGTTTTCTGTGAGAGTATACTTTACTTTTTTTAAAAACAAGGAGACCAGTCAGTTTTACTCTATGAAATAGCTTCTCATGTTTTACTTTTGAGAATTGTGACTGTACATCCCTTATTGACCTTATGTAGAAGACACATTGGCCAGCAGGAGGCTTTAAAGTTGTAGTAAACTCTTCCTTAATAATTTTACCTACAGGTAAGATTATAATAAAGCTTACCTGTAGGTAAAATAATATCTCCTAAACATAATGTAATATCTCCTAAACGTAACATAATATCTCCTAAAATAATATCTCCTAAACGACATACCCATGCTGTTCCTTCAGAGCACTGTGCCGTGGCCCAGAACTACCACGCGCATGTGCAGGAGTGATGTCGTCGCAGCTCGGCCAGTCAGCCGGTCAGAACTCACGAATCCGGAAGGAAGACTGGGTGAAGATGGAAGCCCTAGGGAGCCTTGACAGCGGTCCGCTGGAGGGCTTCGTTTCAAGGTAAGTCCTTCATAATGTGCTAGTATGCAATGCATATTAGCACATTATGCCTTTACCTTGCAGGAAGTATTTTTTTCTTTTTTTTTATGTGGTTTAATACCACTTTAACACTTCATGCGCTGATTTACTATTTGTAATCACAGCAGTCATGGGGATGTGGAAAGATGTGGATTGGGGGCGCTGGGCATCAATTTGTTGTTACACAGATGTCTTCCAAACACTTGGGTGTTTTCTGCTTGAGGCAGTGAAGAACTCTTCTCTTATATTTTTGAACATATTTTATGGGACTTGTGATATTTTAGTGGAGTCATTTCATATGTCACTTCCATGTGGATGTTTCAGTAGATTGTTTTTTTGGACACACTAAAAGGTAAGTCTGCCGTGCAGTGCGTACTTGCCATTATAGTAACACTCTTCTAAACTTAGGGCAGGGCTTAGTGTCACTTCCGGTCACGGACCCACAGACTGTATGTTCAGAGTTACATGCTAATACGCATATTTTATCTTGTTATATTGTGAGTGCAAACTTTGTTATTCTCATTTTACGTGTATAAATGGTTTTACACGATTGGATGCTGTTCTCTCTTCCTTATATGCTGAGGCTGAGTGGTGAGGAGGTTCCTGTGGATGATCGTTATTGCAATCCCTGAAAATATACAGTACAAATCCTTGGCTGCCATCTTAAGTTCGTTTATGGAATGATTGTGACAATTGTGCGCAATAGAGACATGGATGCTGTACGTGACAGCCATCTTGTTAGGCCTCAGCCATTTTGTCTCTCCTTTCCTCCCTTATCCCTCTTGAAATGGACTTTATAGAACAGACGTCAAAAGGGCCTCTTATCTTAAATAAAACACAGATAGATGAAGCTTCAGGGCTGTAAACTGCTAATTAGTCTGGTGCAGGAGGTCTGCTTTGAAAACCAATTTCCTCTGCCCGATCGTAAAACAATAACTCAGTCAGCCATGACCTGTTAGGCCATTAGGGTTCTAGGATACAGAGCATGCCATAAAATATTCATTCCACATGTAGACATTTCGCATACAATTCATAAAGTTCAGCAGGAACTGGGCACATTAATATTAGGTATATATTTGGATAGATCATTTTAATGTGAGTCAAAGAAGGCCATACATGACTATATTAGCACATAGAAAGGGGACGAAAGCATCTCTTCCCTCCTGGGTGACAAGGGTACTCTGTGTTTGGTATCCCTGGGTTTGAAATATAATTCTGAATATTAATCTGACAGTTGCTAGGATGCCACCTGCACCTATTGGAGGTTATTAACTTTAGTATGAAATTGTAAGGAGACTTGGTCATAACCTTGGTTACCTCCTAGACCCCATCCCCAAACTGGATGATTGGTCATTTGTTCTCAGGCGACACCCCTTTAATATCATAGAAAAGGACTGACAGGATGGAGAAAAGAAAGCTCTCATTTAACTTCAATCAGGAAACCTCTAACTGACTTGAGAGCCAAGGAAATCATTTTGTTAGGACAATTGAACTCTGCTTAAACCAAGGACATTGCAAGTATTCTGTCTTCTGAACTCCTTTCTTTTATTTCTCGGTTGATTTATTCTTCTCTTTATATCTTTGTAACATCTTTTTCTGTAAATATTTTAATTGCACCATTTTGACCTTTTTAGCAATAAATCCTATTTTGAAAAGTGTTAAAACTGTCTCTAAAGCTTTTAATGCAAACTAAAGAATCTCTGTCTCTTGAACAGGGCTACTGTATGTAATAACCCTCTGAACATACTTGTCTGTGGTGACAGTGTGTGTTACAGACATTTATGCTAATATCATAGTGTTATTGCTAAGATTTCTGAGTTTCCTCCTTCTCTGTAAAAAGGTGGTGGTGGCAGTGTGAAGAGTTAATTGCGTAATTAACCTGACCTAGTAACAATCACTCTCAGGCTGCTGGCACATAGATTGTAGTTCTGTGAGCTGGAAAATATTTGTGTAGGGCGCAGCTGAGAGTGGCATTGTTACACAAGTGACAGCGCGGTGCGAGCTCAGCTGGTCCTTCGGTCACGAGTTGGTGAGAAAGACAGGGGTCAGGTGCCGCATTCCGCCACAATGATCATGCTTGTTAGACCTATGTTGCTATATAGGTCCACAATCTAAGGTGAGCGGCCATCCTATTTCAGGTGTAGGGGCACTGAATTAATTTTGGTGTGGAAGCACAAGATTATATGGCCTTTGGGCTGATTGAGCACTGCAAGACTTTTTGATGATATGTTATATATATATAATTTTTTGCACTATTGGGCACTGTTTGTTTATTTATTTGTGCATCAACATTATTTATTTGTTTAAATGATATGAGTAGTGCAACACTATTGTATTTTCAATTTTGTTGTATAAGGCATGTGGTTACATTACAAGTGTTTTTTGAAGCAACTCACATGCCAATATTTGATATCTTATTTTGTATTTGTGGTAGTGAACATTGTTCTATATATAATTTCATATGTAATGTTCATGTGGATGTTTCAGTGGATTGTTTATTTGGACACACTAAAAGGTAAGTCTGCCATGCAGTGCATACTTGCCATTATAGTAACTCTCTTCTGAACTTGAAAAATAGAGCAGATGCTGCTCCTAATTAACAAAGGGGGCAGAAGTCCGTTTGTTATTTAGGAGTGATCATTTCTTTGTTCTGTTGTGTCTGTGACTGCTGCATGCACAGATCTCTCTGCCATCCCTACCCTCCCCCCTCCACTATCTGTTTGACTCAGCTCGGCTCTGCTCGTGCTGTGTCAAGTGACACATGGCAGGAATCTGTGGCAGTTTTCTATATAGAAAGCTGCCGCGTTCCCTCTGTTAGGTAAGGGTGGACCTAAGCTAGTTGCCTTTTTACCTTGCAATAGAAACTTGAGTGGGTGACACAGATAGACCTAAAAAGGGTCTATCTGCTTAGTTAATGTGGCACACACCACTCCTGACAGTTTCCTGTGCCATTGTGATGGCACAGAAAGCTTTGTTATTGCCTGATATGTGCATACAGTTTTGCTTTAACATTATTTCAAATAACTTTGTTATGTAAAACATTCTTTATACTTTTCAGAGTTTAAATAATGTTTTCCTTGCTAATTCAATGTGCATTCTTGTGCTTAAATAAGTGTACTATGATGCAGTGAACAATCTGGTGCTTTTACCTACATTACAGGGATTCAGTTCCAGGAATTTCTGTTCTATTTTGCAGAAAATTCATATCAACCACTTGCCTACCACCTTAGCAGAAATACAGCACAATCGCGTATTGGCAACTTCAGCTATCGATCACCAAGTCCCGGAAGGAGATTCCCCACTGGCACTCGCCGATTGCCGAGTATCACTGATGGTGGAGAGGTCCGTACCTAAACAATGCACAGCAGAGCAATACAAAGCAGCGTGCTTGCACTGTAAAACACACACACAGCACACAATTAACCCTTTGATCACCCCAGATGTTAACCCTTCCTGTCTAGTGTCATTAGTACAGTTTCAGTGCTTTTTATTAGCACTGATCACTGTATTAGTGTCAGTGACAGTTAGTCAGTTCCCCCCACTGTCAGAATGCCCGCCCGCCCCACAGCCCTGCTATAAGTCGCTGATTGCCGCCCTTACTAGTATAAAAAAAAATTTCAGTATATATACCGCCATTTGTAGACACTATAACTTTCACGTAAACCAATTCCATGTATTGGGATTTTTTTTTAGCAAAGACATGTAGCAGAATACATTTTGGCCTAAATTTATCCCGAAATTAGATTTTTTAATTTTTTTACTGGATATGTTTAACCTCCCTGGCGGTATTAACTCGGGGTAAACTTTCAGTACCAAAAGCGGTAACCCCAAGCTACACTCGAGAATACCCTGCAGCATTGCTCCGGGATTCCTGTTTCACTTACCTTGTCCTGTGCTCCCACGATGTCCCCCCTGCAGCATGCTCGGCCATCTCCTCCTGCCTATGCCGGCATCCGTCTTCCGGGTTCCAGTCACTGCGAGCGTCAGGACGTACGGGGGACTGTATCAGCGGGAAATTCAAAAATTCACTAAATACACTAAAATCACATAGTAAAACATTACTGTATCAAAGCATTTCACATACATTTTGTCCCTACTGCTTTGTCCTGGGCCCTGCCTGCATTTTTACTGTTCTTTCTGCCTGGAAACTGAAAAAAGTCCATGGCATCCAAAAAGCGTCCCTTTAGGTCAAAAGCAGTTTTAGACCAGCTAGAGAACAGTGATAGTAAATCAGAACCACTTGCAGAATTGAGTGATGATTTGTGGGGAAATTCGTCATCAGACACTGAAAACAATTTGGCGCTATATTTCAAATTTCAGTGTTTTTGGTTTGATTACATTATTGAATTATATGTATTATTATTATTTTTTATGATTATTTATTATATTATAATTTATGCTTTCGTGTTTCAAATTTTATCCTACCCGGGATGTTTACTAGACTCTTGTTCAGACAGATATTGATGAGTTATTCCTAAAAAATTTCAGGCCTAAAAATGACATATTTCCATGCAAAAAAAGTACTGCTTTGAGCACAGAAATATTGACATAATCAGACCGCTAGGGAGGTTAATAGCAAAAAGTAAAAAATATTGTTTTATTTCTCAAAATTGTCAGTCTTTTTTTGTTTATAGCACAAAAAATCAAAAAAATAAAAAAACACAGAGGAGATCAAATACCACCAAAAGAAAGCTCCATTTGTGCAAAAAAAGGACATAAATTTCATTTGGGTGCAGTGTTGCATGACTGTGCAATTGTGAGTTAAAGTAACGCAGCGCCTTATCTCAAAAAATGGCCAGTCTGGAAGGGGGGGGGGGGTAAATCCTCTGGAGGGCAAGTGGTTAAAACAATTTTTACTAACTAAAATGCATAAAACATACCTAAATGCAATTTACACATGCCTTCAAGTGCTTAGTGGATGTGCATAAACACAAATAAACATTTCATAACAACGGAGCAAATACATGAAAAAACTATTTGTTTTTTTAACATTTCTCTGTACACTGAGACAACCACTATCATGTGAGTGGACCTCAAAGAGTCCTTACATTCACATGGGAATTAATAAGTGACAAGGATTTATAACCTAAAATTTCCTACTCTTATCAGACCATGCTTGCCATGCAGTGCGGTATCTGACTTATTGTAATGTTAAGCTTTAATGACCTTGTGTCCAAATATGATAAGAAGCCACAGTGTACAAGTGTTTACAATTATTTATTTCTCGATGTGAAGAGTGCTAAACTTGTAATTATAATCGGTTACATTGGTAGCAGAGTCAGGTGCCTGTGTAAGATAACCTAAACAAAATACAAAACACAATAAGAATAACAATGATACAAAACCTTTTATCAGAGTCTGCATGTTTATGCATGGATAAAGGCAAACTTTTTTTTAGCTTCTATTTTTGCACCTTCAAAAAGATCAGTAAACTCCCACAGTTTAAAGGGCAATTAAAGATTATATTGCAATTTGTTCAAACATTCTCAAAAGGGCCAAATTGACTATCTTGTAACACATTTGTTGTTAAAGAAATAAAGCTGGAAGGAGTTACACAAAAATTATACAGCAGAGATTTATGACATATTACTTTATGACATTTACACCATCCATCTCTATGACCGTTGCCAAATCAAAAAATATAAATCACTAAGGTAGTCTGACCAATATACTGATTTTATGTGAGAGCTTATGTGATGATTAGAGGTTATTTTACTGGTCCAAACTCTTGCATGAAGGTAAAAAAAGGAGGTACTGATCTCTGCATTTGAATTAGTAAATATGAGGGTAGAATTTTTTTTATAATTTTAAAACATTTTACTTCTGAAATGCTACCTTATTCTACAATATTTTAAAGAGTGTATAAAACCATTTACACCAGTCTTTACCACTGAATAATTTGTAATACAATGTTCCGTCATACTCTTGTTGTTATTTAAACACAGGGACATAAAGCTAGGAGATCGGGGTATATGAACTATAACCCCTAGATGCTGGAGTATACAGAGTAAAAACACTATAAATGGGTTTATGGATGTAGAGCCTCTTAGAAATCACTTATCACCAAGAATATATAAACACAAATTTACTGAACACTAGGGATTATGCATGCCTGCCAAAAAACAATGATCAATGTCAAGACCTACGGCACAGGACAAAATGCTAACATGACTTTTCACTAAAGTAAATAATGCATGGGGATGTAGTAAGACTGATCTGATTTAACCCACCCTTGCTAAGTAGCTGAGCATATTTATTAACATCAGATTGCATTTGGAAAATGTTGCTGTTTAATTGGCTCTTATGGTATATTATTATTCTGCATTTTATTGTGTGTATCAAGCAGTTATGGGATAAGAAATAGAGATGTGCTTGAAAAAGTATAAATAATTTGCTTTTTAAATAGCACATCCAATATTTTTTTTAATTAGAGAGATGATGGAATATGTTGTCATATATATTAACCGCTTGTCGACCGCCCTATAGCAGAAATACTGCTACAGAGTGGCAGCAGTGCGCAAAATCACGTGTATATACGTGATTTTGCATTTCCGGGTAGGGAGCACGTGCCATTTACGGATGCGGCAGTCAATTACTGGGTGTCAGGGACCGACTGACAAAAGCCTCTAGCACCCCACAAGCCGGAATTCCCCAAGGCGCGGAATCTAAGCCCCAACCTGCTTGTTCACCAGAGCCCCTGATGGTGGGGATGGACTTGGAGCAGGTCGAAACCAGGTCGCGGCCCCTGGGTACAACCAGCTGTGGTAGAGGCACTTGCCAGTGGCACGTAGCGGGTGAGAGCCTGATGTGAAGAGGTGAATTAAGCGTAGTCAGACAGGCCGGGCCGGTAACGATGGAGGCAGAACGGTACAGAGTGGCAGGCAGAGGGATAAACGGGTCACAGGCCAGGTTCAGTAACAGGAGGTCAATATGTTCAGGAGCAAACAGAAGAATGGTCAGACAAGCCAGGAATCATAGCAGGAGATGGTCAATGGATCAGGGTCACAGGCAGGGTCGGCAATAAGCAATCTCTCAGGATACAACAGCATAACAGGAGTAAGACCATACGGCACTTGAGCATTGCAAGAGCTGGTTTTAAATAGAGCGCCCTGCGCTGTCATTGGTGTCAAGCATGCGCCCATGTGCGCCCAGGTCTAGCGCCTGCGTGTTAGTGTGTCTTGGCAATCTGTGCATGTGCAGACCTACGCGCCGCGGCGAACCCTGACACCGGGCCCTGCCAGTAATTACTCGCCGGCGCCCGGTGATTGCCAAGGATCTCCGATGAGGAGGAGGACTGTTTTGTTTATTAACAGTCCTCCTCCCTGTCAGCTTGGGCACTCTACTGTGGATGGCTAAGCACAGCACAGCCATATAAAGCATTATGATTATGGTGAATCACACACACACCGCCCCCTAGTAAAACACTCCCAACACACAGTTAACCGTTTGATCACCCCTCATGTTAACCTATTCCTGCCCAGTGCCATTAGTACAGTGTCAGTGCTTTTTTTAGCACTGATCACTGTATTGGTGTCACTGGGGATGTCAGTGACACCAAGTCAGTTCCCCCCAGTGTCAGAATGTCTGCCGCAGTCCTGCTATAAGTCACTGATTACTGCCATTACTAGTAAAAATTAGAAAAAAAATCCCAGTACCGCCATTTGTAAATACTATAACTTTCACGCAAACCCATTAATTTACATGTATTGGGATTTTTTTTAAAAAAGACATGTAGCAGAATACCTTTTAGCATAAATGTATGACGAAATTTGATTTTTAAAATTTTTACTGGACATGTTTAATAGCAAAAAGTCAAAAATATTGTTTTTTTTTCTCAAAATTGTCGGTATTTTTTTTTTATAGTGCAAAAAATAAAAAATGCACAGGCGATCACATACCACCAAAAGAAAGCTAAATTTTTTGGGAAAAAAGGACATAAATGTCATTTAGGCGCAGCATTGCATGACCTCGCAATTGTCAGTTAACCTCCTTGGCGGTATTCCAGATTGTAGCTCGGGGTTAACTTTCAGTACCAAAAGCGGTAACCCCGAGCTACACTCAGGATTACCCTGCAGCATTGCTCAGGGATTCCATCGATCACTTACCTTGTCCTTCGCTCCTGCGATATCCCCCCTGCAGTGTCCCCGGCCATCTCCTCCGGCCGATGCCGGCATCCGTCTTCCGGGTTCCATTCCCTGCGAGCGTCGGGACATACGGGGGACGGAATCAAAAAATGTTAAAAGTGACATTCACTAAATACACTAAAATCACATAGCATAACAATACTGTATCAAAGCAATTCACATAGATTTTGTCCCTAGTGCTTTGTCCTGTGCCCTGCCTGCATTTTTACTGTTCTTTCTGCCTGGAAACTGAGAAACATCCATGGCCTCCAAAAAGCGTCCCTTTAGGACAAAAGCGGTTTTAGACCAGCTAGAAAACAGCGATAGTAAATTAGAACCACTTGCAGAATTGAGTGATAATGATTCGTGACACTGACATCAGACACTGAAAACGATTTTGCAATTGAGCTCAGTGATGTGCGAACTTGGAGCTATATTTCAAATTTCAGTGTTTTTGGTTTGATTACATTATTGAATTATATGTATTATTATTATATTATTTTTTTATGATTATTTATTATATTATAATTTATGCTTTCGTGTTTCAAATTTTATCATACCCAGGATGTTTACTAGACTCTTGTTCGGAAAGATTTCAATGAGTTATTCCTAAGAATTACATGCCTACAATAAAAAAACAACATATTTCCATGCAAAAAAATGTACCACTTTGAGCACAGAAATACTGACATAATCAGACAGCTAGGGAGGTTAAAGTAAAGCAGAGCCATAATGCAAAAAATGGCCTGGTCAGGAAGGGGGGTAAATCCTCAGGAGGGCAAGTGGTTAATGAGGATGAGGAGAAGTGATAGTTATAATAATTATTGTTACAATGTCCAGTGAAAGCAGCGCAAAAAATCAAGTATAACATAGTGACACAAATAAATATACAATTAAATATTGTGCTATAACAAATAAATTTAAATATATAAAAATCAATTAAATTAAAATAAATCAGCAAAAGTCCAAATCATCAAATGCATAAATACTTCAAATAAGTCCACCAAAAAAAATAATAATAAAATGTGACTGAATAAAAAGTCCTTCTGATCCACTAAAGTCACCACGTGAGGAAATGAAATTAATTGAGTAAGTGCATAAAACTTTACTCAAGTGTCACTGCAAGCTCCAGAGGAAAACATCCCCCAATTCAGTGGCACTCACCAGATATTGTGGCCCAACTAAGCTTGATAGACAATCACACTTATGGTGAGTGTCAGACTTTATAAGGATCTGCAATTACTTAGCCCCTGGGCAATTAGAGACTGATCAGATGGCGGGACATCCTCCAAAATGTTTACTTCTCCCGGGAACTGGTCATGTATATTTTCTCACGTGGTGACTTTAGTGGATCAGAAGGACTTTTTATTCAATCACATATTTGAAATAATTTATGTGTTTGATGAATTGGACTTTTTCTGATTTATTTTAATTTCATTGATTTTTATATATTTACATTTATTTGTTACAGCACAATATTTAATTGTATATTTATTTGTGTCACTATGTTATACTTGATTGTTTGTGCTGCTTTCACTGGTCATTGTAAAGATTTGTGGGGTGATGATTGATTTATTCACTATTTAAGGCAGCAGCACTATACATGTTCCATTTATTCATTCATTTATGTGAGTTATTTTCTATTCACTCATTAAGTTGTTAGGCAATTTAAAATAAGTTATTTAACTATTTTTTTTTTTGGTGTGTGGTTTTGTGTGGTGAATATACTTTTGATATTTGTATTTCTTCAATAATTATTGTTATTGTTGTTGAGGCAAGAGTAAGCTAGCCGATATGGAATGTAAAACTCCTCTATCCCAGAAATGTATTTTCCCACAACAAAAAGCTAAACAGTTCTTTTCCAGAGAGATGCATTTAATGGGATAAAGATACTTGCAACAGATGACATAGTCCAGCTGAATTTTTTCAAATATTACAATGAACAGCAGCCCCATTTGGGATACTTCGAATGAAGCATAGAGACACTACACAATCCAGCATATGTCCAATCTATAATATGCACCTAGGTAGCTTCCATGCATGCAATAATGCGTATCATGATCTATACCTGTGCATCCATATTGATAAAAGAATGAAGCTCATACAGGCAGCTAAACTTCCCTTCATATACAGTTTACTATCAGTAAGCAAAGCTGGAGGGATTCTGATTGGCCAACAAAACACTTTTCATCTTAACATAAAGAGACTTCACTTATCATTACTGTAAATGGCAATTAAAGTCACTACAGTGTTTACCAGGTAAACAAGTCACCCCTTCACCATTTCCCATGAATACCCCCTAGAGTCTAATTACCATTCATAAATACTTCTTGTATGGTCAAATCACATTCTTAATCATCCTTAAGTATGGTAACAATGTACCCTTTTGAATGTCTAATTAGTTAAACATGCTATTTCCCAATTACCAAGGTGACCTTGCATAAAATTAATACAGCAAAGAGTCCTTTTAATGTGTAAAGTGGTCTTGTCACTGGCCTGTCCAAGAATGAACAGTATGTTCATTCAATCCTTCTTTCTCTCTCTCTCTCTGTCTCTCTCACACTGTGTGTGTGTGTATATATATAAAAGTGTGTGTGTGTATTACACACAGTATACTACAGGATAGGGCACTTGTCAATTTGTATTGTTTTTTATGTCTTTTTTGATGAAATATACTCTTATTTAATGCTAGATCAGGCTACAGGTCTTCTTTTTGGCTTGTGGTGTGTGTATGTGTGTTGGGGGGGGGAGCTGGTCTGCAGTCCCCTTACCATTTCCTGCTGACATAAATGTCACTTGTTGGCTGTCCACAATTGGGTCCTCACTGGAGTCCTCATGGGGTCATAAAGCTTTTAAGCTTGATGTAGGGGTCAGAAAGGTAGACCATTTGGCATATCATCTAAGAAAACAGAGGGAAACTTCTTATCACTGATCATGGCTTTCAGAAGCATCATGGAGGAATCACATGCCAGGGGTTTACTGTCATTTTTCCTGGGTTTAGAGGCTGTAAAGAAATATTTAAAAAAACGAGATGAGTAGGTGCTATCTGGACAGAAATGCAGTGCTTTAAAAAAAAAGCTCCTTTTTGGGTTGTTTGTTATGAACAGTATGCGGAATGTGTTTTTGTGATTTATATGACACATGTGTTCATTGTTTAACTGTCCTAGTTGTTGGATATGACTTATAACCAATTCATGGCTCCAAGACTTCATAATGGAATGGAAAAATGCTAGTTTGCACTGGGTACAAACTAGTGATGGTACATTCTACCTATTAATTTCTTGGAAAACATTCCATATAGAAAGTTGCACAGCTGGAAGTCTCATTTGTTGCTACTCTTGTCTTTTGACTGAAATAACAAGTGCTACAATAATATACCTGTCCTTTATATTGCAAATTTAGAGCTAAAACCCCAATTGCACTCTGTTCTGACTAGGCATGATCTTTAGGAAAAATATTGCTCTACTTTATATTCCCTTGCCTGTCAGGGTTTCCTCCCACTTTTTTCAATTATTTCTCTTTTGACTTCCAGGTTATGCAGTAACATACACAGGTACAGTACATGATCCTGTTATTTAAAGTGATTAAAACAATATTTAAAATCAATATAGTCAATTAATACATTTTAATTATTGTAAGATGTGTTTGATACCAACAATGTAAACTTTAATATATAGAATGTTAATAAATAGGTACATATGAATGTAATGTGTGCTGTTTGTATTGGAGAATGCAACCTTAAATGTATCAGTATTCAAAGCATTTTTATCTCTTTGGAAAAAGTAGGGAATTAGTAAGATCTCTCAGGATTTTTTTTTTTTTGCTCTGTGTCTCTTGGAGTGTTTTTTCTTCACTTCCTGTACTAGTGACACAGCAGGAAGGAAGATGCCTCTTGTCATCAAAATACGCATGCCCACTGAAAGATTTCTCTCACTGTCTGTTGTGGCGAGAGCTGTAAAAAAATGCTTCTTGGGGAAGCGTCCTCATTTAGCCCGCAGGGATTCCCATTGAAAACAGCTCTAACAGCTGTTTAAATCTTTAACCAGTGATGAAGTCACCGCCGCCCTACCACGTATGCACCAGAACCCCAGTATCTACCCATCATGTCCGCACGCATGCAATAGCGCCCCCATCTTGCCGTACTGCGCATGCATGAAGCCAAGCCTCATTCTGAGGTCAGCTTGCGCATGCACCATACACCAGGAGAATTGTGGGCCAGGAAGTGGCGGCCTGGAGCACAGCACTGCGCTCCAGCTGCCATGGCTGAGTACTAGCACCAGGGAAAAAGAAAAGGGAAACAAGGAAACACAAACAGGGGGGCATCTTCCACAGTAGAGAGACCACTGCTTACCGACCCCAGCACTCCCATGACCGCCTGCCTCAGATACCATCTCGTCCATTCAGGGTGCTACATGGCCACCCACTGTTAGCAGGCTATCCTAGCCCAAGTTGCCACTTACCCACCATTGGCAGACCCCAGCTCTTCCAGACACCATCTCCTGCTTGCCCATTTCCACCCTGCTTTATGGGAGTGGGGTCCCTATAGGAGAGGAGAGGGTGGGAATAACCCATACGTATGCTGCCATTGAGTCTGTCAGGAAAAAAGATTTTCAGCACAATGAGGGCAAAATTGGGAACAAATACAACCTAAAATATGCCTATATTCGTGCTATAACCATAGACTAGTGATAAGTAAAGTGAGCAAAGTTTGGTTCACTGGATGCTCAATAAAGAAATGGAACAAAATCTGCAAGCCCCTCTCATAGTGCCCAAACCTCCTTGAAGTCTATAGAAGCCATATTTTGCTATTTTAGTCAGGCCTTTTCAGGACCAAGTTGCAAGGATTTGCTATAAAACATATAGGACATAAACAAACCAATGCAAAAAGAAAAAAAAATACTCTTTAGCAATGAGTGGGTCTTTTTAAAAGGTTTAAAGAGCAACATTAAAACCACTGTCCAGTCCCACTGCAGTTAGGTCTCCAATGTACTGTCCTTGGTTGTTCTGGTGGGCCCCAGCACTTCCTAGTCGGTGTGGATCTACAGGGCAGGCAGAAGTGACATCAGCTCTGGGTAGAGCAGCTGTAGGCGTGGCATGCGTTCAGAGTATGCGTGCTCTTTCATCAGGCCATCAGTTTGACAATCGCTTATTTGACTTCTATTGTGAGTTGCCAATTATTTGCTTCTTTTCTTTTTATGGTTCACATAGAATTGCTATAGCTCTTTTTGAATCAGCTACCACTGAGTCAAGCATTGTTGGATTATCCCTTAACCACCTTTGGACTCTAAAGAGTTTACTTTGTGGATTATAATACATCTGGATTTTTCATCTTAGTGCACCAAATGTCACCCTTGTCCTTTTTTAATAAATACACATGATTATCACATAATACCACCTCTAAATTAATCACTTACAGTTGCAGCAGCAGCCAGAGATTTGGGCAGGCTCAAAAGCCAAATCTGGTCATTTAGTTCACCCATTGGTCCAACCTCAAACAACTAGAGATTGAGTCAAACTCTTCACTGACCAGGATCCAAAGCTCACCCCTACTGGAGATGTTTATCCTAATATCAATATACTATCCTGATCATAATGTGTGCTTTTGTTGTAGTGCTTATAATACTTGAGGCAAACTGGTAATATTTTGATTCCATCAAACTCTTTATACACTGAGTTGTGAATTTTATTCAGGGAGCTTAACTAAAGTACTTTGCACACTTCTGTTCTTACAAGGCGATTTTATGTTTACTGAGTAAATAAAGAAATAGGAATAAAAAGCATGCCAACCCAATTAAACTCTTATATCTATAGCTCTTGTTCATTTATTTTCCATTTTGCTCATTCACTGGTGACAGGGTATATTTGCATATGCAAGTAAATGATTATAAATAAATGAGTAGTGCTGCCAACAATAATATTTTACTGCAGCATTAAAATTAACAAGTCAAACTTGTACACGTACAACAAACATAAAGTGAAATAATTTTAATAAATATGCCATGAAATTTGAATTAACAGCCCTGAAAATCTGACAAGCAATGTAATTAAATTATCCTAAGCAAACCCACGTGACAAAAAATTTAACAGCATGCAGGTGACATTTTTTTAGTCCCATTTCACATGTCTTGCAGTGTTTTTTCGTTATTTGCTTTTCAGAAGAGTGAGCAATTGCCATAAGTTAATTGACAAGACAAAAGTGCTGTTTTATATGCTTTATATAAAACATAACTTTGAACATTACAAAGCAGTAAATTGAAGTTTTGAGGTTTTTTAATCTACCAGCGTTCAATCACCCTGAAGTTTGCTTTTATCTTCAAAAAAGGACATTTTTGTCTCTTTAGATTCAAAAATCAGCATGATATCTTTTATTAAATGTGGCTCTCTTTTTACTAAACTATAAACAATCATAAAAGATAGTGTAAATGATTACAAGTAAAATAAACAATCTGAAAATGAACAGATTGTTATAATACTAAAGCTCAGTGTTTATAAGGTGGGAAGTGTATGATGATTTAAACATTGGTATGCTGTAATTTAAAGGGAAACTATAATAGTTTTTGAGTTTTTACAGCAGAAACTGTTTGTCGTCATTAATTGAATCGCTATTTGCTACATACGAACTAAGAAGGCAAGGAGAAGGAACAATGGAGAATTACTCATGTCTCTAAATGCCAAATGAATATCTGTTTGTGTAATAATGAGTTGAAGCTATCCAGCACGGTAAACATCTCACTTTTTTAGAACTGCAGTTTAACTAGTTTGGCTCAAGAGCAATTTTTTTCACACATGTAAAAATCTTCATATTTAGCAATAAAATTACTTAAAGGGTAACTACACTTTCGTGGGGAAAAAAAGTAGCAAATAAAAAATATATATAGCGTAATTGTTGCCAAACAAATCATATTGTAATTGAATGTTAAAAAAAATAATCTTTCCTTTTCAATCTGCAGCTCTGTTAGGCCCTTTTTCACAATGGCAGGCCTATCATCTCCACCTGTTCATTTTTCAGGTGAACCCAATCGAACCATCCATTGCCCTCTATGGAGCGGCAGACGAAATGGAGGTGTGTCTCCGTTTACACCTGTCTGCATCCAATCAGATCTGATCCGCTAAAAACAGACGGATGGGGGATCCGTTCCCCATCTGTCAAGTGGATCAGATTGGATGACAGTTAGATGTAAACAGACAGGCAGTCCATTTAAATCCAACCACCCATAGAGGAAAGTGGGCTGTGTCCGTATCTGCTCTGCATGGGTGGAGCGGACACAACCCTGTCATCCTCCTCAGCTGCTGAGCAGGCAGATCCACTGGCAGAGTTAGCCTGTGTGAAAGGGACCTAATTTTCTGTCAAATACGATGCAATATGATTACCTGGACGTGTTCTGTACACAATTGGTGTACAGAAAATCAATGAGCCAGTCACACAAGCAGGAAATGTCATTTCAGGGGGAAAATGGCATTTCCTGCTTGTGTGACTGGTTCATTGATTTTCCCAGAAGTCTGCACTAAGATACAAGTCAGATTCTTGACATTCCCTAGCAACAAAAATGTAGTTTTTTTGATGATATAATCCTAAAGGGAAATCATGTCTAAAGGGATGTAGACTTTGCCAATTTCCTCATTAGAGCCCTGCAGATGCAGCAGCTGACTCACAATTTTAACATCACCCCCATACAGACTCACTCTGCACATGAATACAGACACATACACAGCTATTACTTCAGAATAACAAAAGTTAGGAATATGCAACAAAGTTTGTTAAAAAAACTTTCAATATACAGTACATAGATCATCCAGAGGGGAATGCTTTGTTTTTTCAACAAAAGTGGAGTTACTCTTTAACATTATATATTTTCTGAAAGCAGAGGCCCTATAAAATAAAACGATAGTTGCAAATTTCTATGTCACATGATATTTGCGGAAAAAAATATAATAAAATATATTTCAGTGCAAAAAATTAATATACAATATAATACTGATTTTTTTTATCTAAAAGATGAGGTTTCATTGAGTAACTAGATGCCAAACATTCCAAGTCTTAAAATTGTGTGTGTTTGTGATATTGTAATAAACTATGATATCCAAAAATCTCCATAGGTGACACTTTAAAAGCCTTTACAGCTCATCAGTTTAAACGTTCTTTATTTAAATTTTTTCAAAAAATAATGTTTACAATGACACATAACAAAAATAATACTGATCATATAGGATTATCACAGAAGGTTCAATCAAGACAGATCTTGTACAAATAAATAGTGAAAGCTATGGTAACAATATAAAATCTCGCATGAAGGTTGGTTAAGTTGGTTAGAAAATATTAAACTTTTGACAAGAAGCTGAAAAAACTATTACATGCAGACATGAGAGCTCCAATGTACTTGATTCCACAAATCCTGTAGTGGTACAGAGACAAGATTGTTTAAACTGTCCAAATGAGTTTAAATGTACAGAGGAAATGGGGGGGGGGAGAGGGAGGTTAGGGGGGATAATGAGAAGGAGGGAAATAGAAAATAAAAACACACAAACTCCAAAAAATGTCAAAGCTAAAGTATTGTCAGGTAGAAGAAATAATTATCTTGTATTCCAATCTAAGGAAGGTGACCCAGTAACAATGAAATGAGGGATAAGAATTGGATAGAGAGGGGAAAGGGGAGGTAACTGATGAGGAATGAGAGAAGAAAGGGGGACCAAGATGTCCAGAATATAAGAGCCACATAGTTATTGCATTTCCTTTGGAAATTAATCAAGTGTAAAGTATATGTAAACCCTCAACTTGTTAAACAACCCATTCAGTTTAAAATAGAAATGAAAGGCAAAACATTTGTGTATAGATATAAAAAAATTCTGAAAACATTTTTTCTTGTTTTAGAAGTGATCACATACCCTCTAGGTGTCTTATGCAGCTGAGAACAGAGAGCTGGAGGAGGAGAAACCTGCAGTACACTGAACTTCCCAGTAAAAGGATGTGCAGGGGGTGTTAGCAGAAATCTGATCATTGGAGGAGAGAACACTGAGGTTTATTTATTAAAGCTGGTTCAAACATAATCTCGTGCACCTGTGCACAGTAGCCAATCAGCTTCTAACCTAAGCTTGTTCAACTAAGCTTTAGCAATAAAACTTGGAAGCTGATTGGTTTCTGTGCAGAAATGTAGAAGATTCTGAGTGAACCAGCTTTTGTAAATAAACCCCACTGAATTTCTAGCACAGTCAGTCAGATTTGAATGGGAAGGCAGAAGGACTGGCAGTAACACCAGGGATTTCACACAAAGGAAGCAATACAAAAAGAACAGGATACTGGTTCATACACGTACATGGTATAGCAGGCACATATCATGAATAATAAAGGTTGGGTTTACATACTCTTTAATTCAGTCCTTTTATGGCTTTATAAGTTACAGAGGATTGAAACTTTTTCCATGCCTGCCTTGTGCTATTAAAGTGAGTTTTTCTGCCTTGTTTAAAGCACATAAAGAATTACATTTCATGAATGTGTTCTACCCACTCCTTCAGTGAAGGAACTGTGAGAGATCTCAAAAGTCTGTTTTGGAGGTAAATCCACCAAGGAAGATTTTGTGTATCTACAGCTCATCAGTTCAGAGTTCACCAGGAGCTCTTGTGCTAAAATGTTTGCTCTCACACTTTTCACGATGATATGTCACACGTGTGGAGTGACTGCAGTTTATACATGTCTACATGTTTGCAAATTTGCATGTGCACATGTGTGTGAGGCATTGGAGGTTGCAGCAATTTTTAATGCATTTTATTATAATTTTTTTTACTTTTTTCTGTTATGAATTTATTTTTACATAAATGCTATCAAAGGGGGTTAATTTAGATCTGGTATGGGTTTTAAGGGGAACCCCAAACCCATTTTTCTTAAAAAAATGGCATGGGGTCCCCCCCAAAATATATACCAAACCCTTATATGAGCATGCAGCCTGGCAGACCAGGAAAGGGGTGGATGAGCAAGCAGCCAACCCAACCATATCAGGTCACATGCCCTCAACATGGGGGTGCTTTGGGAGAGAGGGGCTCCCCCCCAAAGCACCTTGTATGTTGATGAGGATAAGGTCCTCTTCCCAACAATCTTGGCCCAGTGGTTATGGGGGTGTGGGGGGGGGTGAGAATCTGGAAGTTCCCTTTAAAAAGATCCCAACTCCCAATGTGAATGAGTATGGGGTACATAGCACCACTAGTCATTCACCAAAAAAAAAAAAGCAAATAAAAACACAAAGACAGTTTGACAAGTCTTTTATTCAAAAAATTAAAATAAAAACATGTCCCCCGCACAAATAAACCCCCAAAAACCTGCTGCCTGCCGAACACGACTGGTTCTGTCTAGAGACACTCACTGAATGACAGGACTGAATGAGGGGGATTGTCACTGGGTAACCTCAACCCCATGTTTATCTTTCATTTGGAGAGTGTCCTGTCAAATGACACTCTCCAAATGACAGGTAAACAATGGGGTGGGATCACCCAGTGACATCACCGGTTGACCAATCCCTCATGTTTACATGTCATTTGGTGAGCATCTCTCAAAGGGACCAGTATTGTTCGGCTGGCTTTTTTCATGCAGTTTAGCATTCATCTTGAGTGATACTGGATATACATTTGGGGACATGTTTTTATTTATTTAATAAAGGACTTATTTTTGTGTTTTTATTTACTTTTTGACATTTTTTTGTGAATAAGTAAAGGTACTATGTATCCCATAATTATTCATATGAAGTTGGTGGGATCTGGGGGCAACCTTGTTAAAAGGGAGCTTCCAGATTCCGATAGGTCATCCCCCTTCCCCAGAGGCCCTTGTCCTTATCAACATGGGAACAAGATGTATTTGGGGGGGAAACCCCTCCCTTAAAGCACCCCCTATGTTGAGGGCATGTAGCCTGGTATAGTTCAGGAGGCAGGGTGCCAACTCATCCCCCCCTTTCCCGCCCTACCAAGTTGCATGTGTGGACAAAGGTCTGTTATGGATTTTGGGGGCCCCATGCCATATTTTTTTTAAATCTGGTGTGGGGTTCCCCTTTAAATCCATACCAGACCTAAGCCCCAAAAAATAATGTAGCTTCCACATCTTAAGACCTGTAAGTTGCAATATTTAACAATTGTGTTCTTGGGTGTATACAGTACTTTAGGGTTAGCCTAGTAAAAAGGTCAAATGAAGCCTGGAGCTTCATCTTCTGGCTGAAAATAGGTAAATATAAGATTTAAAAATGTAATATTTCATAATTGGCCAACTAAACAGTGAAAAAAATTTTTTTATTTTTTTTATTTTCAGTCCCCTGCTCATAAAAGAAAATATATAATAAAATGCTCTTATTTTTAGTCTACAGATTAGCATTTCAAGCTAACTTGAATACTTCAAATGCTGCATAATCTAATGGCTGGGAGAAAGGAAGACATGTTTATTGGGGATATGTCTTGAATCCACAAAATAGATTGCAGAAATCGTTCAACCAATGTTTTATGATGTCTTCTATAATCATCTTAAGTGGATTCCAGTGTTTAATCAAACACATTTACCATGACCTGTTCCAGATAAATTGTCATTGTGTTACATGACAACATTCTGATTTTCATGTTTCATTTGAAATTCCATCATTCTTAGTGAACTGATATGGTGAAACGGGTGCTAAGATTCATTTATTTGGAAAATAACCAAGTATATTTTTGGAGTACATTATTTTAAGTGAATGTCTTGTGACAGTCTTCATCTTTCTGATTTTTCCTCAAACTCCATGTATGATGGTACTAGCTTAGTATGCAAAGTACACATCATCATAATATTCCTGGCACATACCTACCAGAACAAGATAGAGCCAGTTTAATTTTTTTAATATATTATACATTTTATTGAATTTTTATGAAAAAGAACAAAGAAAAAAAGATTATACACAGCCGAAAGACAAAAAGCCCATCACAGGTATCAGTATATTAAATAATTTCAATAATAATTAATTCCTTTGCCACCCAGATTCTTCAAATTATATCTTTTCGCTTCTGTTGACCAATAGAGCCAATTTCATGTTAAACCTCTCAATCTACCACTATGTTGTTGGTGAAGTAGACACTTGTAGCAAAAAAGTACAACATTTATCATCTCATAATCATCTCATACATGGTTAAAATTCTGTGTAACAGCATGAGTGAAATGTGAACAAAAAAATGTTGCGATGAAACGCCATATGTCTTAATTCACAATGAGGTACAAAAGGATGTGCTTGTTGTCATTCCAAACATTTTTGTTTAAGTCCAAAATTCCATCCCATCAATAAGTGCTGAGGAGTTAGAAATTCAAACTCTGTTTAGAGTTCTGGGTGGTCTTAGGGAACAGATGTATTTGAAATGGATCTGAAAGAAATGGAAACATAACACACTCCAAATCTAAGCAAGAAGGCTACGCTACAACGTTGTAATTTAAAACAGTGAAAAATGAATGTTATGAAACTATTTAAGTGCTCCCTGCAGTCAGCTATGACTCAGATTGAGCACTACTCATAAACTGTTTAAAGCAGAACCCTAGGTAAATATAAGACACAAGTAATGCAGTTCTAATTCATTATTATTTTGATTGATCTGAATAGTGTAAGTACCCAATATGATCTGATATCAGCCTCCTGCAGTCCCTGTACAGCAGAGCTTAAAGCTGGAGATGAAGGAGACAGTCAGTTTATGTGCGGACTTTAGACATGCAGATAGGACACAAAAGCAGAATGACAGAGAGCTGATCCCATCACCATACTACTTCATCATCCAATCATAGGCTGGGGGTGAGTTCATGACAGCTTGGGCTCAGAGGAAGTGGGTTATATGATGTTGCCCATCATTCAGCCCTGAAGACTGAGGATTTCTGATGGCAGAAAGGAAATACTCTGTGTGACAGCTTTGGATTGAAGGCGAATATTTTTTATTTTATCTTGAAATTGCCTGCTAATCCCCTATTGCCCGGGGGCCCCATGAGTTGTCAGTCCACCCCTGGCTGGTGCTTGAACTTCTGTGCTTGTGAACAAAGATACACACATGTACAGTACAATGCTCACCAGATTGAGTTCACTAAAGCAGGGTATAAACAATTTTTTTTTTAATTCATTCAACCAGCAATGTGGATGCAGGGATCTCCACTGCTGTGTCTTTTTTTTCTGACAGGGGGGCCTCCCCCCTCTAGAATACACAGATCACTGCTGCGGCCATTGGCTGCAAACACTAATTAACCACTTTCTGTCCACCCTCTAGCAGAAATACTGCTACAGCATGGCATGGGTGCACAAAATCACATATATATACGTGATTTTTGCATTTCAGGGTAGGGGGTGCGTGCGCTCCCTATTCATGGCGCCATTTGCAGCCGCTGCTGTCAATCACCGGGTCCCAACCGTAAATTACTTGCCAGCTCCTGGTGATTTCCAAAGATCTCTGACTGGGAGGAGGACTATTTTGTTTACTAACAGTTCATGGTCATGTTAACCCGTTCCTGCCCAGTGTCATTAGTACAATGTTAATGCTTTTTATTTAGCACTGATCACTGTATTGGTGTCACTGGGGATGTCAGTGACACCAAGTCAGTTCCCCCCCAGTGTCAGAATGTCTTCCGCAGTCCCGCTATAAGTCACTAATCGCCACCATTACTAGTAAAAATAAAAAAAAATTTAATTCCAGTATGTATACTGCCATTTGTAAATGCTCTATCTTTCACATAAACCTTTTAATTTACACATATTGGGTTTTTTTTTTTAGCAAAAACATGTAGCAGAATACATTTTGGTGTAAATTTGTGATGAAATTTGATTTTTTTACTGGACATGTTTAATAGCAAAAGTCAAAAATATTGTTTTTTTCTTAAAATTGTTGGTATTTTTTATTATAGTGCAAAAAATAAAAACCGCACAGGTGATCAAATAGCACTGAAAGAAAGCTCCATTTGTGGGAAAAAAGGACATTTAAATTTAATTTGGGTTCAGCGTTGCATGATCACGCAATTGTTAGTTAAGGTAACGCAGAGCTGTAATGCAAAAAATGGCCTGGTCAGGAAAGGGGCTAAATCCTCAGGAGGGCAAGTGGTTAAATGATGATTTTCCAGCATGACTGTTGAAAGAAGCCTATGAATAGACTGTCTTCTGTTGAACAGACAGTGATTTACATGTACCAAAAATCGGCTAGCTCAGCAGGATGTGCATACCTAGCTTAAAGTGATACTAAACCCACAACAGTAAGATCAGTCTGTATATGCATGTTTGTTATACTCACTGTGGAACCTAAGCATTGTGTAAAAAGGCTGTTTGATTCTGTCTTCTCTGATCCTCCCCTTATTTTTCTGTCCGCAATCCATCTGCCATAGTTAAATCTGCACATGCTCTGTTTGGTGTGCATTACTAGAGAGTTTTGTTTTTTTTTGGGGGGGGGTGCATGTGATCTGCACAGAACCACAGAAGCATCAGCACTGTCTAGACCAGTGGTGGGCAACCTTTTTTTTCAACTGTGCCAAATCTCGCCAAAACCACGATTTAAATTTTATTTTGAGAGCCACATTTTTAAAACTGAAAATACATCCCCCATATAGTAATTCATCCCCATAGTAATTCATCCCCCATATAGTAATTCATCCCCCATAGTAATTCATCCCCCCTATAGTAATTCATCCCCCCTATAGTAATTCATTCCCCATATTGTGTCAATTCACTTATCTTTGCTCCGCGCGTTCCTCTCGCCGTGTTCCCGCGCCGTTCCGGTCTTCAGGGCGGACTGTGAGAGGAGAGGAGTTCGTCACGCTGCCCCGCCTACATCCTGACAGCCAATGTTTGCCACGCTCCGCTCTGCAGAGTCCTGACTTTTGGGGCGGCCGCCCGAGAGGAGGGAGGGGAGCGGGCGCCCGGCACACAGAAGAGCCGCATTAAAGAGTGTAAATAGTCGCGGCTTGCTGACCACTGAGCTACGGCAACCCTATTGCCTGTCACCTGGTGGGCAGTGTGCTCCGGAGCCGCAGCAAAGGCGAAAAAGAGCCGCATGTGGCTCTGGAGCCGCGGGTTGCCGACACCCGGTCTAGACCGAGGGTCAGGGGTCATGCAGCCTCATAGGGCAGTCAAAGGAGAATTCAAACTCCTCCTATAAGATTAACCGGTGTTTGGCTGAACACTGATTGAAGTCACAAGACCAGGGGGGACTGACCATTTGGAAACTCGGGCACCGCCCGAGGGCCCGGGGTCAGTAGGGGGCCCCGTGAGATGCCCCTGGTACCTTTTTCATAGGCTTTTTTGAGTTTGGGCAAGGACACAGGGACCCCATGATCCCCTATTGCCCGGGGGCCCCATGAGTTGTCAGTCTGCCCCTGCACAAGACTACTATATACTGCTGATGAGAAAAGTTATTTAGCAGTTTATATTTACTAACTGTTCTGTATCAGCCACCCCTCTCTGCCAATCCCTCCACTGGCTTCCCATTGCCCAACGGATAACATTCAAAACATTAACAATAAAATATAAAGCCATTTATAACTCTGCCTCAAATTACATCAGCAATCTTGTCTTCAAATATCACCCAAACCGTACTCTCCGCTCCTCACAAGACCTCCTGCTCTCTAGCTCTCTTGTCTCCTCCTCCCATGCTCATCTCCAGGACTTCTCCAGAGCTTCCCCCATCCTCTGGAACTCTCTACCCCAATTTATCAGACTATCGCCTACTCTGCTCACTTTTAGGCGATCTCTGATCTCTTCAGGGAAGCCTATCCTGCCCTCAGCTAATAATGGAATCTTCTACTCTTCCTACCAGTCCATCCCCCACAGTTATTACCTTTTGTACCACTAACCCCTCCCTCCTAGATTGTAAGCTCCAAGGAGCAGGGCCCTCCTATCCCTCTTGTATTGAACTGTATTGTTGCTGTATTGTCTCCCTTTATATTGTAAAGCGCTGAGCAAACTGTTGGCGCTATATAAATCCTGTATAATAATAATAATGTTCTGTGTACTGTGGAAGACTGGATATAGTGACTGCAGGGTCATGGGTTAAGTAACACTTTAAGACTTTCTACAAATCATTTTGTTTTTTTACAAGCTAATTCACAGATAGCAGTGCACAATCAATAAAATTATATTTCTACAGTGCATGTACATTAAAAAATGTTTACAGAGGTTAGATAGACCCAAACATGGATAAAATCAAATATTAATTGCAGTTGGATGTTAAAGTGAACACTCCATTGAAAAATGTCCTTCTTCACTGCTGTAGCCTGTATGCACATATATGGATGCACAGTAAATACGCTGAAGATACTATTTAGCTGTTCATGCATGAATGTTGCACCAGCATACCCTTAGTAAATCAGGTGCACTGGCTCTAGCAATATGTAACACTATACACTGATGCAATATTAAAGTGTATGTTGGTCTAAAAAAATGCCTTTATTGAATTAATTTCTCCCTTATAACATTCATATGTTTTTTTTTATTGCAGCAATTGTGTGTTATTGTGGCCATTTTATAGTTCTTATAAGAGAAGTGATGTAATTGTCTGTTCCAGTAGTCTTTACATCACAGATACATTAAAGCTGTGCTTTAACTAATAATTCAAAATGTGAGGACAGACATGCTTTTTACTGCAGAAGAGATATACAGTACAATGTCTCTTCTGCAATTAGGGATTATTACCTGCATGTTTGCAACCTCTTGAGATGTCCAATGTCCTGAGATGCACACGCGTAACTCAGTGTACCCATGCGAGGTAGTTATCTCATCCCAACATGACTAATCAAGCTGAAGAGCTAAAGATCTTCAATCCAGGAGAAGACAAGACAAAAGTGTCAGCACTGGTGTAGGAGCTCACTGACTTTGCAATGCTGGAAGGGAGGTGAGGTGTGTGTTGTCAACCTAAGACAGTAAGCATGTTAAGACTACAGAACCTGCCCTCATAACCTGACATGTTGCTGGGAACAACAACTAACTGTAAAGAGTACAGCAAAGTTCACAGGAATCTGACAGCCCACTGGACAACCAGCAGGAACAGCAGGTAGTTTTCCCCTTTTGAACAGATATAATCTAAAGCTTTTAATATATTCAACAGACCAAAACCAACAAACAAAAGAAGTGTATTGGACTTTAAAAGGCATTCTGCTGAACTAAGATGCACATTGTCAAAGAAAGTGTCTGTGAGTCATCACTCTATAGAAAACTAGAAATTTTGGATGAACCTTCTGTACGCTGCTATGTACAGGCAGTCCCTAAGTTATAAACAAGATAGGTTCTGTAGGTTTGTTCTTAAGTTGAATTTGTATGTAAGTTGGGACCCACTACCACCCACTGTCCATCAGACCTGTAGCACAGAGCTGAGGAAGTCCGCTTTGGTTATGTGCTACAGATCTGACCAATGGCAGGCTGGCTGGAAAGTTGTATATTATGTACTGTATATTGCAGTACAATGGGATAGGTTTAGAAAGTGTGGACTTTGAAAGGTAGATATGGAATGGAATGAGCATAAAATGAAGTGGTTACCATGTATCATGTTATTATACTACTAAATAG
Source organism: Staurois parvus (assembly GCF_062004578.1). NCBI lineage: Eukaryota > Metazoa > Chordata > Amphibia > Anura > Ranidae > Staurois > Staurois parvus. The sequence continues at coordinate 5,659,136 of NW_028317800.1, read as the reverse complement.
GTGAGCATGCCAGTAAATGGCAGATTTCTCCCCAACAGTAGGTGGGCACCTGCTGCCCTATTCCCTGACCAGTCCTCAGCTTGTCAGACCTGTAGTACAGAGCTGAGGAGGAGTACTTCCTTCAGCTCTTTGCTAAAGGTCCGATAGGTGGTGAGTGGGGAAAAAATACAGCAGGTGCATAAATGATATGCTTGATGAATAGAAACATGAGTGGTTGTGAATTTGGGGCCATTGGCACTCACCAGCAGATGTGGAACACATAAACTTGTCATGACAGTAGCATGTATGATGACACTACAGATCTCTCCTTTTGAAAATGCTAGTTTCCTGGCCATGGATTCGGTGAGACAAGCATGCAGCTAAGGACTTTCAATTTTATTTCAGCTATCCTGATCTGCATGCTTGTTCTAATTTAGTAACTGAAAATTTTGAGATGGGGGACAGAATTACAAGCAGGCAAGATGCAAAATGGCATCCCACATCATGTTTCATGACATGTTTGTCCAGATCTGTTCCAAACCAGTTTTCAGGACCATTATTTGTGAAATAGGTGTTACTAAATGGGTGTACCCAATTTCTTAATGCACTAAGGATCAGGCTTTGTGCTAGAAAATCTATTTTTTTCTCTTGTAAAAAGAAACCTGTAGTGGGGAAAAATATAGACCTCCATCTAAAGATAACATTCCCCTAGCTGTTTTGAGGAAGTTTTGGTTCTAATTTTTTCTAAACACCAACCCTGAATAAACATGCAGTCACTAAAGTCTGAGAGAAGTCACTTTGCAAGATAAGTTGCTGTTTGCATAGGAATTTTCCCCAGAGCTTGGTGAATGACATGAAGTTCTGCTGACTTCCATCGTCCAATCGCGTTCAAGCAAAAATTATGTTTTTTATTTACCTTGCATGCGATCGGTTATTCTTTGCAAAGTAACTTTTCACCGTATTCACTAAACCCTGGGAAAAGTTACTTTGCAAATTTACAAACAGACTATTTGCCTTCAATAAATCCACCCAATGGCGCAGAATATACTAAAACCAATTAACCGACATAACAGCAAGGTAAGTAGAACTTTCAGAAGGAAAGATCAGCAATGGGAGCTTCCAAATTTCTGTCCTGATTGGTTTCTTTTAAAATGGATTTTGTAACAGTAGAGAAGCATATTGTCAAAGCTGATGTCTGCGAGTAATATCTCCATCGTAGAGACACTGATTTTGAACCTTTTGGTTGGTAGCAATGGGTGGTGTCTTCAGCCAATATCCACTTTAGAGTTGACCAGGCCTTCACACTGAGCTTGTATAGCGCAATTCTGGATGCTGAAGGGATGGCTTCATACAAGTCTCAGAGGGCTCTGGCACAGCCAGCACTAAAGGACATTTCTGTCCCAGAGATATTAAGAAATTCTGAAGGACACTCTGCACACTGGTATATACCCTTTCAAGCAAACTATGCAATAAATAGGGATATTTGGTTCACACATATTGCAATACATGCTTAAGCTGGCCAACTGCGTCAAAGTAGTCCCTCTATGGCCAGTCCTACTCTGCCCTGCCTACGCAAGTGCTACTGTGGACACAATGCTAGCATAGGGGAAAAGACACAATGGGGAGAGCTACAAGGTTCAGGTCTGGCTACTGACCCAACAATACAACAAACAAGAGATCCCTGTGCTCAAATCCATACAGCTAGTGCATGCATTTATCCATCAGGTGCTAAAGGGGTGTAACCACCCTAGCTCCTTATTTACTTCTGCAACAGAAACATTTTTGCATATTCTTAATATCTCTAAACAAGAAACAAGAGATCCCTGTGCTCAAATCCATACAGCTAGTGCATGCATTTATCCATCAGGTGCTAAAGGGGTGTAACCACATTAACTCTATAAATTCTGAAGGACCCTCTGCACACTGGTATATACCCTTTCAAGCAAACTATGCAATAAATAGGGATATTTGGTTCACACATATTGCAATACATGCTTAAGCTGGCCAACTGCGTCAAAGTAACTTTGACGCAGTTGGCCAGCTTAAGCATGTATTGCAATATGTGTGAACCAAATATCCCTATTTATTGCATAGTTTGCTTGAAAGGGTATATACCAGTGTGCAGAGGGTCCTTCAGAATTTATAGAGTTAATGTGGTTACACCCCTTTAGCACCTGATGGATAAATGCATGCACTAGCTGTATGGATTTGAGCACAGGGATCTCTTGTTTCTTGTTTAGAGATATTAAGAATATGCAAAAATGTTTCTGTTGCAGAAGTAAATAAGGAGCTAGGGTGAGGATGCTAGTGTAGGTTAATTGCAGCTGTGGTTTGTGAATGGCACAACAGAGGGAGGAGGCAGAGGCAGAACGCTAAAACTTATGCCGCAGAGAGCTGAAAGTGTGGATCCCAGCTGTACTTGCAAGAATCAATCTGCAGATTTTAGATAGCTCATGAAGTAGTAAAAAAGTGTTTGTGTGTGAATAAAAAAAAATTTAAAAAATGAAAAAAGCTGAGGCTGGAGTTTGCTTTAATTGTTTCATTTGTTTACATATAGACCAACCAATGCATTACATTTACTGTCATGAGGAAATGAAATAAGTTATGAATATGAAAGGCCAAACATTAACATTTAGTCTTCCTCTTGGCACCAACCTCTTCCTGTTATTTATAGAACACTGTTAAATGCATCACCAGCAAAATAAACTAGAATACGGCTAGAGGCATACATATTTATGAAAAAGACTCAGCTTACTTTAAAAAGAATAATTTGTATTTTTCATTTTATAGTCTTAATATTCTAAATAATGAGGATTTTATATCTTAGAGTAAATATATTATCCTTGTTCTGGTAAGGGAATGGTGCAAATAAATCACCCTGGACCCTACAACATAATTTCTAGATTGTAGGTCAGTGACTCTTTAGTGCAAAGAAAGCATTTCCTTCCAGTTCACAACAGTTTGACATGTTTCCCATGGGTCTACTACAGAGAAGAAATACCTCTTGGCTTTAATGAGCAGCATAATCGTACACTTCCTTCTACAGCCTTGTAAATAGATCTTCATTAATAGAGGCTTCACATTTAATTTTTTATGTGGAAGTTGTATAGTTTGTGACTTATTACTGGCAAAAAAAAAAATCCTGCTGAGTTTTATTTTTTTTCCTCTTAGCTAATAAGCTGAATGTCTAACACTTTCAGTGGGGTGAGAGGGTTAAGTAAATGATTATTTGTAATGATGTTCAGGCAATTAATGGTCTTATTAACTGACTTCACATAAAAGACCAGAGACGAAGAATAGCTCTGTAAAAAGCAACATTGTAGCTATATTTAAATAGCTGTACCATACTAACTCCAAATTAAATCTACTGGGTTATTTTATCTAACCCACAAACATCAATCAGATATCCATCTAGCTGCTAAGAGATACATTTCTGACTGGCCACCACAGAATCATTATTTTTTGCACCTTGTTAATAAGTAAAAGCTTATTTTTACAATAATTGAAATTAAAAACATTCATATATTTAGATGCCATAAGTTTTCATTTATTAAGGATATGTGAATGAATACTGAATGTATTTCATAAATACATTTTCATATTTGAGTTTGACTTTTAAACCAAGCAATAGTGGATGAACAACAGAACTCCTGATTTCTGTCTATAATTATTCTGGGTTAGTAACTTGAGCCTTGAAGGTCACAGATTATTGTTGGTTTGAGACCTTCTGCTTTCACAACAGAAATGGGGAAAGACATAGCTTTTATTGCAGCTGTGTTATTTTTCACAGAATACCAATTATAGCATTTGAGCCAGGAAGTGACTTTTACAGCTTTGGCATCCGATGCTAAACAGATGAGGTCATATGGGGCAGATTTGGATGGTAGCATTGAAGTACAGTTCCAAGGCTGTAGATAATAATACAAATGGTTCCTGGTAAGTAGTTCATCTGAAATTCCATTATACTTTTAAGTATAAATTAAGGCCCAAAGTAAATAGGGACTTTTGAGGTGCTATGAGATCAAACACACCAGTATAAAGACTCTATAAAACAAGTAATTAATACCAATTGACAGCTTGATTAAGGCACATGAAAACCATTGGCAACAGAAGATATAGATCATACATTAATGTACCACCTCTACATCCTCATATATGTACCCTATATTTCCCACTTCTTAATCAAGTTTACATGTTTCCAAATTTCCAAACAGGGATTTCCCAAATATTCTGATGATTAGTTGTATCCCACTGCGGGGCACAGTCACATTCTGAAAGCTCAGAAATCTGCTTCCTTTGGATATATGGGGACCATATCTATAATATTACAATGAAATTAAAATAATAAATTAATCAATGTACGTATAGAATATACATAGACATATATATTTTTAAAACATACATGAACAAAATGTATGGGCAGAAACAGTGCTGTAACCACCAACCCTGTAAAAAAAATAGGGTAATCTGAAGCCCCCCGTGTGAGATGGCAGTAATCCTAAAGAGTAATAATATCTCATATAAAGCTGTGCATATTAGTTTTCAAGAATATGCAACATAACAGATGTAGTATCCCCTCTATCTGCAGCTGCTTTGTATTCCTTCTCCCTTGGCCTGGTATTATGGGTTTTCCTCTATTGAGCTGTTTAGTCCACATTTTTGAGTTGGTTTCTCCTACACATTGAAAATTGTCAGCATTCAGGGCTATTGAGGACTGGATCGCTACTGCATATCTTCCAGATGCACTGTGAGGATGTTACATGTTGCATTAGGTGGGCCTGTGTGCCACTTATCACAGCAGGAGATAAATGAAGGACAGAGGAAGTCCTCCACCACTGGTTTGTAGAGTGTGCTCTTCACCCTCCTAACTCTAAATCCAAACACACTTTCACCAGATACTATGGTTTCATACATTATTTCTTCATAGAGCCAACTGTAATATATAGCCTATGGAGCTTTGCAGATAAAGTGAACACAAGTGATTTTTTATTTTGGTGTCATTGGATCTGAAGGGATCATTAGACAAACAATGATTGCAAAATACTCATACACTATATCTATGATATCTTGGATTTTATTAGATAGCAGTGCATTTTCACAGTTTCATAAGATCACTGTCACCCCTTTAGGATGTCCTGCTTTGAACACGTCTGTGAAGGTGTTATTAATTATATATAGTAGCTCCTTTGTAGCCATTAGGCAATATTTACATTTTACAACTCTTATGTTGCGTATTCTTGAACACTAACATGCACAGTCTTCAATGAGCTAATATAACCTTTTAGGATTATTGCTGTTTCACACTTTTATCTAATGCTCCAACCTACTGTATATTTTTTATTCCCTTCTATATCCCTCCAGGGACATTTTTAAAAGGTGGTTCCAGCACAGGTTCTCCCCATACATTAGGTTTATGTAAGTTTTGGAATTGACCCATGCAAATAGTAAATATGTTTTATGTATATTGATGAAGTAATCATTTTATTTTATTTGTTTACATGGACATCTTCCCCATATCTCCCGAGGATGCTTATTTCTGTGATACAACTAATTATTATTATTATTATACAGTATTTATAAAGCGCCAATAGTTCACTCAGCACTGTACATTAAAAAGGGGGACAGAACATGCGACAGTACAGTAACAATACAATGCGATACACGAGGGGGTCGAGGGCACTGCTCTTTCGAGCTTACAATCTAGGAGGGAGGGGATAGTGGTACAGGAGGAGATAGCTGTGGGGGATGGAGTGGTAGGAAGAGTGGAGGAGGTCGGCAAATTAGCAGGAGGTGGGGTAGGCTTCCCTGAAGAGGTGGGTTTTCAGGGTACTCCTAAAGGAGAGGAGAGTAGGTGATAGTCTGATGGGTTGGGGCAGGGAGTTCCAGAGGATGGGTGACACCCTGGAGAAATCCTGGAGGTGGGCATGGGAGGAGGAGCCCAGGGAACTAGAGAGAAGGAGGTCTTGTGAGGAGCCGAGTGTGCGTGTTGGATGGTACTTGGATATTAGGTCGGTGATGTAATTTGGGGCAGTATGGTGGACAGCTTTGTACGTCAGTGTTAGGATTTTGAATTTGATCCATTGTGCAATCGGAAGCCAGTGGAGGGATTGGCAGAGGGGGGTGGCAGAAACGGAGCGGTTGGTAAGGTGAATGAGTCTGGTTGCCGTATTCAAGATCGACTGAAGTGGGGATAGCCTGTGGCGAGGCAGGCCAGTGAGGAGGGAGTTGCAGTAATCGAGTCGTGATATGATGAGGGAGTGAATGAGCTGTTTAGTGGTTTCTGGGGTTAGGAACGTGCAGATTTTGGCGATGTTGCAGAGGTGGAGTCTGCATGAGTTTGTTAATGATTGGACTTGGGGCTGGAAGGATAGGTTGGAGTCCAGAATGACACCAAGTACTCTGGCCTGCGGGGCAGGCCTGATAGTGGCATTGTTGGACGTGATGAAAAAGTCAATGGGGGTAGTGTGTGGGCTGGGGGGAAGACTAGGAGCTCGGTTTTGGAGAGGTTCAGTTTAAGGAAGTGGAGCGACATCCAGTCTGATATGTCGTTCAGTAAGTTTGTGATTTGGGTGGAGACTGAGGGGGTGAGGCAAGGGGTTGAGAGATAGATTTAAGGGTCTTCGGCATAGAGGTGATAGTTGAAGCCATGAGAGTGTATGAGTTGGCCAAGGGAGAAGGTGTAGATGGAGAAGAGAAGGGGCCCGAGGACGGAGCCTTGAGGGACCCCAACAGAAAGGGGGAGTGAGGGGGAGGTGGTAGCGTTATAGGTAACGCTGAAAGAACGTTGTGATAGGTAGGATGAGAGCCAGGAAAGAGCAGAATCTCTGAGGCCGAGGGAGTGTAGCTTTTTGAGGAGGAGGGGGTGGTCGACTGTGTCGAAGGCCGCGGAGAGGTCAAGGAGTAGGAGCACTAAATAGTGGCCATTAGCTTTGCGGTTAGAAGGTCATTGGAGAGTTTGAGTAATGCAGTTTCGGTGGATTGTAGGGGACGGAAGCCGGACTGTAGGGGATCGAGGAGGTTGTTGTCGTTGAGGTGAGAGCTTAGGCGAGTGTAGCCTAAGCGCTCGAGGTGTTTGGATGTGAATGGGAGCAGGGAGATGGGTCTGAGGTTGTTCGGGTCATTGGGGTCCAGGGAGGGCTTTTTAAGTGTAAGGGACCGCCCGGCGGTACCACTAGCACTCCACTGATCGGCCGTTCCCAGCGTACGGAGTCTAAGCCCCAGAGTACTTGTTCACCAGAGCCCCTGATGGTGGGGATGGACTTGGAGTACCCTGGGACCAGGTCGTGACTACTGAGGACACCCGTCAGTGGTAGGGGTATTCGCCAGGGGCTCCCACGGGAGAGAGCCAGGTATGAGGAGGTCTGGAGACCCCGTTGAGAGGGATGGATGGATGGCTGGCTGAGCAAGTGCAAGGTCATACAAGCCGGGTCGGTAACTATGGGGACGGTGCGGTACAGAGCAGCGGGCAAAGAATAGTCGGGTAACACGCCAGGTCAGCAACAGCAGGTCAGATCCAATAGGGGGCATTCAGGAGAGAGGTCAGGCAAGCAAGGGTCGAGAACAGGAGAAAACAGCAAGGTCAGGGCACAATCCGGGTCAATAACTTACTACAACAGGTTCACAGGTTCACAGGATACAAGGAGACCAGAAGGCACTGAATGACAGCTCAGGGCCGTTTAAATATCCCGCCCTGCGCTGTCATTGGTGCCAGGTGCGCGCCTGCGATCTCTACTGCGCATGCGCGAACTTGGTTGCCGGGGTCGGCCAGGTCCCGGCGCCCGCGTCCCTGCACAGGGCGGTGCACTGCGCCTGCGCCGAGCCCAGCGGCGCGGCGATCCCCGACATTGCCCCCCCCTACGGGCAACCTTTCCACCACGGGTGATCGCGAAGAAACTCCCAGACTAGTCTAGGTGTGTGGACATTATGAGCCGGTTCCCAGGAATTGTCCACTGGAGCATAGCCCTTCCACTTAATTAGGAATTGGGTCTGGCCCCCCCTTCTTCGGCACTTAAGGATTGTTTCCACCTCAAATTCCTCTTGTTCTTCGACAGTTATGGCCTCCGGGGGTCTGGATTCTCGTTCTGGGAAGGCATCTGGGATCACTGGTTTCAGCAAGGATACGTGGAAAACTGGGTGAATTCTGAATAAGCTCATATGCTACTTCGTTGACCATCCGCTTTACCCGAAAAGGCCCCACAAATTTAGGTCCCAATTTTTTCGAGGGACAAAGCATCTTTAAATTAGTTGTGGCCAACCACACCTTCTGCCAAATCTCCTCTTCGTTTCTTGTTAAATGCTTTCTTATTGTCCTCTTGGGCCCGAGCGATGGCTTCCTGGAGTATTTTGTTATTGGCGGAGAAGAAGGTTAATGCATCCTGCGTCGCCGGAACTGGGCATTCAGAGACCAAATCAGGGAGAAAGACAGGGTGAAACCCATAACTAGAAAAGAACGGGGACTGCCCCGTTGCAGAATGGCTTGTGTTGTTATAAGCGAACTCCGCCAGGGGTAAGAGTGACACCCAATCATCCTGCAGGAAAGACGTGTAGCAACGCAAGTATTGCTCCAGGGTCTGGTTCGTCCTCTCAGTCTGACCGTTGGTCTGAGGGTGGAACGCAGAAGAGAGAGACAACTTGATGTCCAGGGCCTTGCACAGAGCCCTCCAAAATTTAGATGTAAATTGGACCCCTCGATCAGAGACAATGTCCTCAGGTACTCCATGAAGTCTAACGATCTCCTGGATAAATATTCGCGCCGTCTCGGCTGCTGACGGAGTCTTCCTTAGTGGCACGAAGTGAGCCATTTTGGATAGGCGATCAATGACCACAAGAATGGCTGTGTGATCTTGCGACGGTGGGAGCTCGACTATGAAGTCCATCGCGATCCTCTGCCAAGGCCGTTCGGGAATCGGCAAAGGTCGCAACAGCCCCCAGGCTTTGCTCCTCGATGGTTTGCTGTTCTGGCAGATGGTACAGGATCTCACGTAGCGCTTGCAATCCCTAGCCATGTTTGGCCACCAAAAAGAGCGCCGGAGAAGCTCCAGAGTTTTGACTGGGCCAAAGTGTCCAGCCAGCGGGTGATCGTGGCAATGCCCCAAAACCAGGGTCCGGACCTCCTCAGATACTATGATTGAATCTTACTTCCACAGGAGTCCCCCCTTGTTCTGGAGGGATATCCCAACTGGGGTTGATGTAGCCGTAGATGCTTCTATTAGCTTGGAGCGAAGGTCCATCTGGAGCGCCAAGAAGTTCCCTGAAGACAGGATAGTGTCGGGTACCAGTTCTTCTTCGGAGTCCTCATACATACGGGATAGCGCGTCGGGCTTCGTATTCTTAGATCCGGGCCTGTAAGTAATATGAAAATTAAACCTGGAAAAGAACAAGGCCCATCTCGCCTGCCGTGGGCGTAGACGCTTGGCAGTCCTCAGATACTCTATATTCTTGTGGTCTGTGAAAATCAATATGGGGTGTGAGGCACCTTCCAGCAGGTACCTCCATTCCTCTAACGCGGCTTTGATAGCCAACAGTTCTCGATCACCGATATCGTAATTTTTCTCCGCTGAGGTGAGTTTCCTCGAGAAGAATGCTACGGGATGGAGTAATTCTTTGGTGCCTTTCCGCTGAGACAGGATGGATCCTACCACATTCTCCGATGCATCTACCTCCAAGATGTAGGGCAGGGCCGCGTCCGGATGGCCCAGAATGGGTGCCGAGGTAAAAAGCTTTTTCAGGGCTTCGAAGGCTTCTTGAGCCTCTGGTGTCCATTTGAACCGGGTTCCAAGTTTGGTTAGTTGAGTAATGGGGGAGACCAGACCCGAGAAGTTCTTGATGAACTTCCGATAAAAGTTTGCGAACCCTATAAACCGTTGGACGCCTTTTTTGTCCGTGGGTTCAGGCCAATCTAAAATTGCAGAGACCTTCTGGGGGTCCATCGCGACCCCCGCAGTGGAGATAATCAGGCCTAGAAACGTGATGCTAGATTGCTCGAAGCAACATTTCCCGCCTTGGCATATAACCCATGCTGCCGCAACCGCCCCAATACCTTTGCCACATGCATCCTATGATCCTCCAGGGAGGGTGAAAAAATTAGTATGTCGTCCAAGTAGACGATAACGAAGACATCCATAAAATCCCTGAAGATGCCGTTCACGAAATGTTGGAAGGTGGCTGGTGCATTGCACAGCCCAAATGGCTTGACCAGGTATTCAAAGTGGCCAAACCGGGTACGGAAAGCCGTTTTCCACTCGTCCCCCTCCCTTATGCGTACCAGGTTATAGGCTCCCCTTAAATCAAGTTTTGTGAATATGACCGCAGCCTTTAGGCTCTGAAATAGTTCTGGTACCAATGGCAACGGGTAACGATTTTTGATCGTGACCCTGTTCAGCTCCCGATAATCGATACAAGGTCTCAGGGTTTTGTCTTTTTTCTCCACGAAGAAGATTCCCGCTCCTGCTGGAGAAGTGGAAGGGCGGATGAATCCCTTCTGGGGGCTGTCCTCAATATATTCTTTTAGGGCCCCTAATTCAAGCTCAGATAGGGGGAAAATTCACCCAAAAGGAATCTCAGAGCCTGGTAATAGGTCAATTGGACAGTCATACGGGCGGTGGGGGGGCAGAGTATCGGCTCCCCGCTTACTGAATACATCCAGGAACCCATGATAGGCTGCGGGAATCACCTGTTTCAAATCGGAGTCTCCTTCAGAGCATAGGAGAACTTGGGGCCCTGCAGGGCCCGAAGTGCGACAATGTTTCCGACAGTATGGGGAAGGGAACGAGATTGACCCAGTTTCCCAGTCAATTTGGGGGTTATGGGCCCGTAGCCATGGGAGCCCCAGAATGACTGGGAAAAGAGGTGACGCAATAGCATCCAGGCGGAGGAATTCCTGGTGTTGGTTGGCAATGGTAGTGGCAATGGGGGGAGTTTCCTGATTAACTACCCCTGATTTTATCTGGGAACCATCGGCCAAAAAGATGTTGAAGCCCTTCTGTCTGTGTTGGAGGGGAATGCCCTGCTGGTGAGCAAAATCTAAATCCAGGAAACAGCTGCAAGCCCCCGAATCAACTATGGCTGTCACCTCCACGGTCCTTTCTGGAAGCTGAAAGCAGAGGGGCACTGCTAAGTATTGCGAAGGACAGGTATTGCTAATAGATAAAGAAGAAGAACGGGTGCACTTACTCATTTTCTGTGGGCAGGATCGCACCATATGACCAGCTTCACCGCAGTAGAGGCAGAGGTTCTGGGCTCGTCTGCGCTGGCATTCCTCCGGTGGTAATTTAGGCCGCGCCAGGCCTAGCTGCATAGGTTCCGGAACATCTCCTGGTGGTGGATTCTGGATGCTTTGTCGGGTTGATTGGCTGGGGCCTAGGAATGGACCCCAGGCATTTCCGTGACCCTGGCCGGACCTCTCGAGCCTGCGTTCCCGCAGTCTTCGGTCAATTTTAATTGTCAGGGCAATAAGGTCTTCTGGAGACTCGGGAACTTCCACCCGGGCTAGCTCATCTTTCAAGGGATCGGAGAGCCCCATACGGAACTGGTGCAGCAGAGCAAACTCGTTCCAGCGTGTGTCCCCCATCCACCGCCTGAAATCAGAGGCGTATTCCTCTGCTGCCCGCCGGCTCTGTCGGAGCGCATACAAGGTCGCTTCGGCAGAGGCTGCCCGCTGTGGGTCATCATATAAGATGGCCATCGCTTCAAAAAAACTATTGACTGATCCCAGATGAGGATCATTGTTTCCCCTTAACCGGTGGACCCAATCCTGGGGTTCACCCTGCAATAGTGAAATGATGAATCCTACTTTCACATTTTCAGTCAGAAAGGTACGGGGTTGTAGCTCAAAGAACAAGAGACAGGAATCACGGAATGACCGGAAGCGTTTGCGGTCCCCGTGAAAGCGCTCCGGTAAGAGTACTCGGGGTTCCGCCATAGGGAGCGGGGCGGAAGCCCCTGAGACTGGCTCCTGAGCTACCAGGGCCGGGGGTGCAGAAACCGGGGCCTGTGGGGCCGGGTCAGAGATAGAGCAAGTCTGGAAGCAATTTTCCAGCTGCATACACCTGTCCTGCAGGGCCGTTACGGCCTGCGTCAAATTAGCTAGGTGCCTGCAAATTTCCTCTAGCGGGGAAGGCCCTCCTCTAGGCTCAGTCATGGCCTTCTGGTACTGTAAGGTACCACTAGCACTCCACTGATCGGCCGTTCCCAGCGTACGGAGTCTAAGCCCCAGAGTACTTGTTCACCAGAGCCCCTGATGGTGGGGATGGACTTGGAGTACCCTGGGACCAGGTCGTGACTACTGAGGACACCCGTCAGTGGTAGGGGTATTCGCCAGGGGCTCCCACGGGAGAGAGCCAGGTATGAGGAGGTCTGGAGACCCCGTTGAGAGGGATGGATGGATGGATGGATGGCTAGCTGAGCAAGTGCAAGGTCATACAAGCCGGGTCGGTAACTATGGGGACGGTGCGGTACAGAGCAGCGGGCAAAGAATAGTCGGGTAACACGCCAGGTCAGCAACAGCAGGTCAGATCCAATAGGGGGCATTCAGGAGAGAGGTCAGGCAAGCAAGGGTCAAGAACAGGAGAAAACAGCAAGGTCAGGGCACAATCCGGGTCAATAACTTACTACAACAGGTTCACAGGTTCACAGGTTCACAGGATACAAGGAGACCAGAAGGCACTGAATGACAGCTCAGGGCCGTTTAAATATCCCGCCCTGCGCTGTCATTGGTGCCAGGCCGCGCCCACGATCTCTACTGCGCATACGCAAACTTGGTTGCCGGGGTCAGCCAGGTCCCGGCGCCCGCATCCCTGCACAGGGCAGTGCACTGCGCCTGCGCCGAGCCCAGCGGCGCGGCGATCCCCGACATTAAGTATGGGGGTGATGTGTGCATGCTTCAGAGGGGAGGGGAATGTGCCAGAAGAGAGGGAGAGATTAAAGATGTGGGTGAGGGAGCATAGGATGAAGGGGGAGGGAGGTCGTAGGAGTTGTGAGGGGATAGGGTCGAGGGGGCAGGTGGTGAGGCGGGCATCAAAGAAGACCTTGGAGACCTCCGCGATGGTAGTAAGGTTGAAGGTGTGGAGTGTTGAGGGGGCTTCAGTGTGAGGAATGTTGGGTGGGGTGGAGGTCAGAGCAGTGGTGGGGCCGTGGGAGAGGGGTGATGAGGGGGTAGCTGTGTGAGAGGGGACGGGGTTGGAGGGAGTTTGAGCAGCGACGAAGTCTCTGCGGATTGTGTCGAGGGAGAGGGGTGAGGAGGGGGTAGTTTTGTGAGAGGGGATGGGTTTGGAGGGAGTGTGAGCTGCGGCGATGTCCTTGCGAATTGTGTCAATCTTGTTTTTGAAGTGATTGGCAATCTCAAGGGCGGTGAGTGAGGTGCTGGGTGGAGGTGGAGGTGGAGGTGGAGAGAGTAGAAAGTTAAAGGTGAAGAGTCGGCGAGGATTGGAGGAGAGGGTCTTGATGAGGGTCAGGAAGTAGGATTGCTTGGCGGCGTGGAGGGAGGAGGTGTAGGTGTGGAAGGCAGATTTATAGCGGGTGAAGGCTTGTTGGGATCTGGTTTTGCGCCATAGTCGCTCCAGGGTGCGACTGTGTCATTTGAGAGTTTTGGTGTGATCAGTCTGCCAGGGCTGGAGCGGTCGGGGTCTGATGTTTCGTGTGTGTGGTAGTATGACATTTGGAGGGGTAGGCGTTAGAGGACGAGGAGATAGAGAAGGTAATAAGGTTGTGGTCAGAGAGAGGGAAGGGGGTGTTTGTGAGGTTGTGGGGAGCGCAGCGGTTGGAGAAGACAAGGTCCAGGATATTTCCGTTGGAGTGGGTGGTGGATTGTATGCACTGTGCAAGTGCAAAGGAGGAGGTTAAGTGAAGGAGTTGGGATGTGGCTGGGTTGTCAATGTTGACAGGGATGTTGAAATCCCCAAGGATGATAGTGGGTAGCTCGGAGGAGAGAAAGAAGGGTAACCAGGAGGAAAAGTCATCAAGGAAGCGGGATACGGGTCCAGGAGGCGGGTAGATTACGACAATCTTCAGGGGGGTTGGGGAGAATAGTCGGATGCAGTGGGCCTCGAAAGAGGAGAAGGATAGAGAGGGGGGGTTTGGGAGGACTCGGAAGGTGCTCTGTGGTGACAGGAGCAGACCAACCCCACCAACTTTACGACTGTTGGGTCTGGGTGAGTGGGTTCAGGTGAGACCTCCGTAGGAGAGTGCTGCAGGGGAGGTGGAATCAGTGGCCTGGATCCAGGTTTCTGTGATCGCTAGGAGGTTAAGGGAGCGGGAAACAAAGAGGTCGTGGATGGCGGTGAGCTTGTTGCACACCAATCGGGCGTTCAGGAGTGCACATGAAAATGGGGGGTGGTTTTAGGGAGCAGGGGGACAGATCCTAAGTTGCAGAGGTTGCTGCAGGACGTGGAAGCGGGAGGGTGCTGTGTGGGTGAGCGAGGTGGTGGAGGGCCAGGGTTCGGGAAGATGTCACCCACGGTTAGGAGAAGAAGAAGGGTGAGAAAGGTGGCATGGGAACGGGATGTGCAAGAACATGTGGGTCTGTTAGTGGTGGCATGTGGGTCAGTGGGAAAGTGGAGTATCAGGAGGAGGTGGTAAGAGCCGTAGTGGGGAGATGGAAATAGTGAGGGTCCAATGTATAGTTGTATTGGGGGAGTAGGGGGGTAATGGGAGGAGATTTTGTGAATGGAGGAGAGGAGTACGAGGAGGAGGAGTGCAGGTGGCATATTGGGAGAGTGAGCGGAGTGCTGGTCAATTGAGGGAGGTGAAAGGTTTCACATCAGGGCGTATAGATGCAGAGAGTCTGTCGCGCAGTGGCGGAGGAGTTCATCTGTGTACAAATTGTATTTGATGAATCCCTGTCTGGGAATTTGGAAGTATACATACTAGTACTCTAGACTGCACAGCTGGGAATAGAGGGCACATATATTTATGTATATATTTGACATGAATGTCATATAAATATATATATATATATATATATATATATACACACTATATGTGCCCTTGCCTAACAACATATACTGTATATTACAATAGGATAATTTTGCCACAGAAAATCTGCTGAACAAAGCTTTAGCTGAGCGAACTATTGGCGCTTTATAAATACTGTATAATAATAATAATAATAGGCCCATCAGGGCACTTACAACAATACTGCTGAGTACTGTCCATGACACTATTTCTATTTGAGCTCATTTTCAGGGCAAGCTTTTAGAGCTCTACCACCTTCATATGCGGTACTAATACTCCAGATACTATGGTTTGTTCTATAAATATAACTGTTAGGATCAGGGACAGTCCTTAGCTGAAGGCAAAGGAATATTTACCAAATATTCCTTATGATATGCATATTGCATAAATATAAGATGATGAGAGCACTATGTACATAAAGCCAAGTATTGTCTTTTTGGGAAAACAGAAAAAACGTAGTTGTTCATTAAAACAAAACAAAACAAAAAAAACATAAAACATACATGAACAATATTGTGCTGCCTTTTGTTTGTCTTTATAAAAATGACAATTAAAATATTGAAAGTAAAAAACATAAAACACCACTAAGTGTAAAACCATATACATAAAAATTGTAAGTAAATGCCCAAGCATAAATACTCAACAAAATTCAAGGTAATAATTTCAGGTGTTTCTTTACAAGTAATAATGTGGAATTTCTATTTAAAGTTTGCCATTTTATTGGTCAAAAATGCTAAATCTAAATAACAAGTGGAAATTTAATATACGCGTACCTGTTAAAAATTGTGTGCTGTAGTAAATGCTCTCTGGGAATTATATTTTTGTGATGTCAACAGATAGCGATGTTTAAAATTCAAGATTATATTCTGCTCCATATTAATACATGCAAGCTTCTTGTTTCCCTGGCCATGTATTTTGCTTCAGGTAGTGTTCTGAATTGATTTTTTGATCAGTTCAGACCACTGCATATGTGGCTATTGCAGAGGTACAGTATCTTTAAATATTTATATTATGCTTCTGGAGGTAATTACTATTCTATTGCTGTAGAGTTCTAATACGTTAAAATGTCAGTGTTGCTCAGTTTAATTCATCATGCATATATTCAAGGTGTCTATACACATATACCCTGTATGCATCTCTAAGGACTAAAAAAATACTATTCATATTTTATTAGCTGTAGGAAAAGATGGACACATTTTTTGCACATTCCTAACAGTAAACATTAATTAGATCTTTGACATTCACTAATGATTTCATTTAAAAAGCTTGCCTTTGTAAAAAAAAAAATGAGAAAAAAGTCAATCTGCCATAATTATTTCATCACTATGCCAACCAAGAAAGCTATATATTCATCTGCATTTTGTTGTTTATAAAGCTGCAGAGCAAAACCAGCTTGAGATGAAAAGAAAAAAAAATCAATCTACTGTACCTCTTGTTTCCAGGTGTTAAAAAATAGCTTAAGTGTTGTGCTACGTAAATAATAACTACACATTAAAGAATATAATTCTGATTACAGCTTGTGTATATAATAAAATTTCAAAGAGAAAAGATGTGAAGCAGAATTGTGCTAAATGCCTGTTCATTATTATTTATGTCACATTCGGAAGGCACCATTATCATATTGTTGTATCACATCTGTATGCATAATGCACCACACTGCCTAATCACACAGGAGTTGGAGGCAGTAGCCTGACTACATTCAGGAATTTTACAATTACTGTACTTAGGTTTTCATTGCACATGCATATATAATTGCAGAAAAGTAATTTGCAAAAGCAGTGTGAATTGTAAAGTGTACTGGCCAACTGCAATATGTCACCGCCACTTAGAGCTGATACTGTATGTACAAATTAGATTTATGGAAGACAGTGACTACAGTGGTTGATATGGGCTACAAACTGCTACCGTTTATACTCACATCAATAAAACAAATTACCATACCTTTAATAATTAAACAGTGCTCATAGCAAACTCATTTTATAGATTAATATAAGAACAAGCACCACGGTTTTAAATGCTTTTATATACTTATAAAGAATATTGTTTGTACAATTAAATATGATAATGCAAAATTTATTATAAAGACTTATTTCTTATAAATAAAACAAATAAATATGTATAACTTTAGCCCTTATTCAAATGTTATACAGTTTTGTTTACTAGTGTGTGGAGTGGGGCAAAGTACAGTGATGAGAACCTATGTGTACTTGAAACACCCAATCAAGGAAAGGAGAAACTTTGTGTTTTCATTTCCACTACATAGAATAGTATAGCCTTTTTAAATGTAGGGCATATTCACATATCTCACTTCCAGGGGCGGACTGACAACTCATGGGGCCCTTGGGCAATAGGGAAACATGGGGCCCCTGTGTCCTTGCCCAAACTCAAAAAAGCCTATGAAAAAGGTACCAGGGGCATCTCATGGGGCCCCCTACTGACCCCGGGCCCTCGTGCAGTGCCTGAGTCTCCAAATGATCAGTCTGCCCCTGCTCACGTCATCAAAAATACCAAAAAGATAAGATTATCCCATATTTCAGGACAGTGGTTGGTACATGCCAATCATGCCCTTATGCTCAAGTTTCCAACCGTATTTTCAATTGGAAATGATTGGAAAATTTTATTTAGTTAATTGTAGTAAGGGTCTGTATCAACGGGCGTTGGGCTTATGTTTATGGCATCAGTTTGGCACACTTCTAGGATCATTCAGAGTTCATTGACAAATGTATTTAACCTGGAGCTAACCTCAATCTGATCTGCAGTGGAGATACTGTAAGTGGGTTTTGCATTCCTAAAGACTTTGTGGGTGTGCAAAACCCAACTGAAGAGGACAAATACCCATCAACACAGGCCCATTGTTTGAAAGAAAAAAAAACATTGGACAGGGCACATGCGCAGACATTTTTACTATGCTGTAAAAAGCAGAAAACAATCCTTAATGATGAACATCAGCTCCAACTGTGATTTGCTTCTTTTTTAATAATATAAAAAGTTACCCATGAATGATAGTGGTTTGGAACACCATGCATATAGGCTAGTATCCCAGTGGCAGAAAAGTCATCAGTGTGGAGGCCCTCATCATGATGATACAGTTCTATGGTATTGATTTACTAAAGGCAAATAGACTATACACTTTGCAAGTACAGTTGCTTCAAAGCTTAGTAAATGAGGGGAAGTTCTGATGACTTCCACCATCCAATCATGTGCAAGCAAAAATGCAGTTTTTTTTTTATACTGATTGGGTATTCTTTGTAAAGTGAAGCTTACCACTAAGCTCTGGAGCAACTGCACTTGCAGAATGCAGCTGAACTTCGCACAGTCTATTTACATTTAGTAAATCAACCTCTATATGTCCTTCAGCAGAGATGTAGAAGCATACTGGGTGGTGTAAGGGCATGTAAGTTCGGTTAATCATTTCTCCATTGGTGTAGCACTTCCTGATAAACTACTGTTTCTTATCTCACACGCTTGCAAGAAAACCACAAATATCAATCAATTGAAATAAAGCAAATAAAGTGCAAATAAATATTATTCAAAAAGTCTCTCAAGATAAAAGTCCTTTAACTGCTTCCCATCGCCCTATAGCAGATATACTGCTACAGGGAAAGCAGGGGTGCACAAAATAACGTATCTATACGTGATTCTGCATTTCCGTGTAGGGGACGCGCACACACCCTACCCGCGCCACCACTCTGTCAATCACCGGTTCCCAGCCAGTATTTACCTGCCAGTGTCCAGTGATTACCGAGCATCTCAGCGCTGAGCAAACCTTTTGGCGCTATATAAATACTGTATAATAATAATAATCTCAGATGGGAAGGAAGACTGTTTTGCTTACTAACTGTCAGCTCGGGCACACTGCATCCAGAGCAGTGTGCTTACAGTGAAGCACACCCCCCCGCCCCTTGGTAAAACACTCCCTACACATAGTTAACCTTTTGATCGCCCCTCATATTAACCCCTTCCTGCCCAGTGCCAATTAGTACAGTGTCAGTGCTTTTTTTTTAGCACTGATCACTTTATTGCTGTCACTGGGGATATCAGTGACACCAAGTCAGTTCCCCCCAGTGTCAGAGTGTCTGCCTCAGTCCCACTAAAAGTCTCTGATCGCCGCCATTACTAGTAGAGAAAAAATCCCAGTATCTATGCCTCCATTTGTAAATGCTATAACTTTCATGTAAACCAATTAATTTACACGTATTAGGATTTTTTTTTAGCAAAGACATGTTGCAGAACAGATTTTGATGTAAATTTATGACGAAATTTGATTTTTTAATTTTTTTTTTACTGGACATGTTTAATATCAAAACGTCCAAACTATTGTTTTTTTTCTGAAAATTGTTGATCTTTTTTTTTATAGCGCAAACAATAAAAACCGCACAGGCAATCAAAAACCACTGAAAGAAAGCTCAATTCATGGGAAAAAAAGGACGTAAATTAAATTTGGGTGCAGAGCTGCATGAACTTGGGCATATAATAACTCAGTGACTTTGCTGATAACTCTCCCTTGTAGTGGTCTCACTTTCTGGGCTCTTTATGCAAAAGTCAGATCCTCCTCAAGATTATTCTGTTACTGCCCCTTTAAAGAGGTAGTAAAGTCTATTTTTTTATGATGTATCTGCAGGTAAGCCTTTAATAAGTGATGTCTCTGGCACATACACAATACGCTCTCATTGGACCACGTGCCATCCATTTAGAGAGTTGTGCTGCCGCCTAGACTCCTTTGCACATGCGCTGGAGTGACATCATCATGGCTAGGCTAGTCAAACAGCCGCAGCCCGCAAACCTGGAAGGAAGACCGGGTGAAGATGGAAGCCCCAGGGAGCCATGACAGCGCTCCGCTGGAGGGCTTAGTTTTCAGGTAAGTCTTTCATAATGTGCTAGTATGCATCGCATAGTAGCACATTCGGACATTACCTAGCAGGGAGAATTATTATTATACAGGATTTATATAGCACCAACAGTTTGCTCAGTGCTTTACATTATGGTAGAAGACAGTACACGAAACAGTACAGTAACAATCCGATTCAATACACGAGGGGTTCGAGGGCTCTGCTCCTTGGAGCTTACAATCTAGGATGGAGGGGATAGTGGTACAGGAGGAAATAGCTGTGGAGGATGGAGTGGTAGGAAGAATGGAGGAGTTCAGTAATTAGCTGAGGGCGGGGTAGGCGTCCCTGAATAGATAGGTTTTCAAAGTGCGCCTAAAGGTGAGCAGAGTAGGTGATAGTCTGATGGATTGGGGTAGGGAGTTCCAGAGGATGGGGGAAGCCCTGGAGAAGTCCTGGAGATGGGTATGGGAGGAGGAGACCAGGGAGCTTGAGAGTAGGAGGAGATTTTTTGTTTTATTTTTTGTTTTATTTGTTTTATTTTTTGCAATTTACTACCACCTTAAGACACTATCAACAGCTTTCCACCACTCAGCAATGCATAAAGAAAAAAAAAACTACATAGTGCCTTATCCTTTATACATTATTTATTCATGCACTCTCAAACTACTGTACAGGATGTCATTCATATTCACAGGGTGCTAAACTGCACCAAAGATAGCCAGCATGTATATACAACAGATTTCTTTTACATAGATGAGGTTTTTCTAAGTGTATTACAGATCCTCTGCTATTTTGCCATAAAGTCACCATTTGTACATGGTTTTGTAAATGAAATGAAATAAACATGAAAAATCCGCTGTATATTGCGTGATTATCAATAGGAGAAATATATTTCAGAGAGACTGATTGATTATGGCTGACCAGTATATAAAATAAGGAACAAAAAGTAATAATGGATATTTTAAGCCTAATATCTGGGACCAAAACTTTTTTTTTTTGCTATATTTTTTTTCCTTGTGTTACATAACTAGGAGAACTCAAAAGAGATTAGTCCATTAAGCAATTAAAACAAAAAAAAATTGTTGCAACAAATTCTAACACATTTAAGAACTAAAGAAAAATTCCACCACTCAAAAAATAGATAGTGAATCATAATTTTACTAACCTAATTATATTGGACCAATGTTCAGGGTGCATACACTTAGGCAGTAAACCAAATCCATTATGCAAATATGTATATAAATAAAATAAGGAAGAGGCCAACCAGAAATTATTTATATCATCTTCAAGTCAATAAAATCATATAGGCAGAGGAGAACATAATGAACAATGAATGCTGAAAGAATATTGGAAAAAAAGTCTACATCTGTCACCACGTAGAGATAACATCCCAAGAACAACATCCTAATGACTATGAGAAACATTCTATTACCACAATAACAACAATCAGACTCATTTTTTCGGAGTCTTTACTGGAGACGATAACAATAACGCCAAGTGGGGAACCAATCATCTGGCACACACAGAAAGGTAGAAAAAAATCCCTGTCACAGAGTCCCTTTAAAACCTACAACATTTATTTACTCCCATTATTTTTTAGATCTATTCACATTTTAAATTGACCATTTTAAGTCCCATTGATTAATCATATAATTTCCAATGTGTAATATTTTCACCTTTTATCCAATTATACTGTACTACTTAAATGTTGGTCCTTTATAAATAATAATGATTATGCATAGTGGCTTTATTTGTGTTATACAGCACATGTAAGAGCTGCATGATTGCCTATACAACTAATTATACTAAAACCATGAAGTAATTTCCTGTTGAAAGTGCCTCTTGCACATTTTCCCTCTTGTCAAGCATTTGAAATTCAGATTAGAAATATGTTCATTTGGATAGCATGAAAAGAAAGCTTTGTTGTCAGCTTCGTCTTATGTTCTGCCAACAACCAAATCCCTCTTCATTGCCAATCACAAGGCAAATAACAGGCTTTTACTATTTGGACATAACTCTCTCAGGGCACATATTCATGCATTTAGCCTTTTAAGTCAAAACAAATTGCTATATTTACTAGTGTAGTGGAAATATTATTTTAATTTTGTACCCAAATTACAGGTGAACAGCTGATTTGAAAGCTGTTTATAGAGAGCCATTACATGATTATAACAATTGTGTTATTAGAAAAAAGAAAGTTATAATCATATCATGCACAATTATAAATCAGAAAATATATAGGCTACATTTTCTTAAATTTAGCTACTTAACCCCCACTTCCCTGGCAGCATGCACTCACCTTTTCTCAACCACACGCTGGTCCATTCAGTAAGAATACGCAAAGTGAAAAAATCTACAATTCCAGGTAAGGCCTGGAACAGCTAGCTAGTCTGCCACTGGTTGGCTTTGTTCCTGAATAGGTGTCATCAGGTGCTAGGCCCCTTTTAGTTGGAGCCCTCCTCTAGTGATGCCATGGGTGAGTCAAGACCCAGATATGAGCCAGGTTTGGAGGAGCCCTAGTGCAGCTGGGGCATGGGAGCCAATCAACCCACACCAGTAAAGATGTAGCCAGCATGTGGAGGCCCTATACAGGGCTGGAGGCCTGCACACAGGAGAAACAGCTGTAGACTTCCTAACCCTTGTGGAGGTGGGGGCTAGGGCATATTGCAAAAGGCCTTTAAAGCTAGGCCAAGAGTTCCCTGAGTGAAGCTATTCTCCTGGAGAGTCCCAGGAGAGGTGTACCTATGGAGGAGGGGACTACAAAGATCTAATTCCAGTGAGTACTATTGACCCATTGTGGAGGGAGAGACTATTAGAGGAAAGATGGCTGCTTAAAGTGCTGCATATGCTTTCACACGTGACTGCTTCAGACCTCCCACTAAATGTGATTCGCAAGATACTGTCAAGTGACTCTAGAATGTATGTTGATGTGGCATGACTGTTGTGCCATTTTCCAATTATTGCCAATAAAGTGCAGCAATCTTATTTATGTGTGGACATTCCTTCTTTTGGGAACATAAAGGTCAATGCCCAGGAACTGGAGGCCTCTGGCATAGAGTGAGGCACAATATGGCAGGGTATAGCCTCAACAGGAGGGTTAGTATTTTAGAAAGCACAGGAGCTGGGAAAAGACTTTTGTGTTGGTGACAACATCTAACTAATCACAGAGTCCTTCTTACACATGGCTCACTTACCTTCTCCCATGTGACAACAATAGGTACCTCATAATTAACTCAGCACTCTCACATGGAACCAGAGAAGGAGTGCATATACCTGTGTGTGCTCCATTAAGTCTTGTTGGAGCTTACACAGGGCTTTCTTTTCCCTGTCCAAATAACCCAACAAAGCAGCAAAAGAGAAAGAAACGGTGTGTACATTGCTGCTGTATGTGCAAAAGAAATGGTCACTTTAATGAGACTTTAAGGCCCCTTTCACACGAGGCAGATTCCATTCTGATCAGCTCACAGAGCAGAGCCAGCAGATGTCACATGTGTGTCTGCTCAGTTTCTGCCAAGTAGACATGAACAGAACCCATTCTGCTTTATGGGCTGCTAGAGAGTAAATGACCTGCACTGTCCCTTTACACCCAACTACTCTCCGATCTGATCCACCTAAAGAGAAGAGGACAGATCCCCTTTCATTTTTTTAGTGGACCAGATCAGACCTGGAGGTAGGCAGGTATACAAGGACATAAGTCAAGTTATACCCGCCTGCCCATAGAAATGCATGTACTGTGTGATCTGGTCTGTCTGAAAAACTGACAGGTGGACCTGAACAGATTGCCTGTGTGAAATGGGTCTAAGAGTTCAGGGAATAAAAAGACATATTTAAGGTTAACGTGTTAGTTAGCCTTTACAGAATAACAGAAAAATGTTCCCCACCCCCCTGATCACTGCTGTACTTACCTCTGGGGATGCTGAGCTGTCAGTACCTGTGCAACCCATCCAGAGGTTCGGGTTCTTCTCCCTCTTCTCTGTGCAGCACTTCCAGGATGGACCAAAGCAATTCTGATTGGTCAGTGCCTGCACAATGATTCACTCCTGTCAGTTCCAAAAATGTTGTATAGAGAAGAGGGAGCAGAGTGGTGATTTCAAATTTCCAGACCGCTGGACCAGCTGCGTGGTCACTGACAGCTCAGCATATAGAGAAAATTATAGCAGGGGCTGGGGGTGTGGAGGGTGTATGGTGTTCGTTAACTTTTTCTTTTTTTTTTGTAAAGGTGAACACTTTAACAATTTACATCCTATAGTGTAAATATTATAGTTGCACTCCTAGGTCTGTGAGTCTGCATTATTATTCAGTAGTAAAATAGAAATTTTCCCAAATTATTTTTGTACCAGAACAAGCTTTTTCCATTGGTCATGGAAATATACAGTAGACATGAAAAGGACCAAACAGAGGTGTGTTAGGGGTCCTCTAAATAATTTTTCAAACAGAATATGAAGACATCTTTCTTTAGAAGGTAAACCTGAAAGCTGGGCTATATTTGGCATGTTGGCCATAAGAACAAAATCAAAGGGCTCAAAAGTCCTGAGACCAACATTTTTTTTCTATACAGTGTCTAGTTAAAAAAAAAGAAAAACTCCACTTTAATTAAAAATTATATAACACATAGGAAATTTTCTAATTTCCACTTGAATCTGCAATTTTTGCAATTTTCAAAGTTGTCAAAAATTTAAAATGTTGCTTCCATGAACTATCGCTACCAAAAAATATTCTGTACAGTTTAAATGTTCGGATCGCCCCTTGGAATGTAATTTTCTGAATTTGGGGTGGAGCCAGCTGACGTCACTTCCAACCGGAGATTGAAACCAGTAAATGCTGCTGTACATGCTGTGTTTGAGTCTGGTTGACTCTTTTCGATCTGTGAGTGCTTTTCTTGTACAGTAATTTTAATTATTATAATAAAACATTACTGCACTATTGGGGCCTTTTTACTCTTCTGAGATACATTGCTTTTTGACCAAGTTGATTACTATGACCTCATAAAGGAAACTACACTGTTCCTATTGTGTCCTCACTGCTTCCTTCGCCCCTCTATGGCACCCACCACCTCCTCCTATTACTCCACTCTCCCACTGACCCCTACACCTCCACTAGTAGTTTCTCACGCTCCTGCACATCCCGCTCCCATGCCACCTTTCTCACCCTTCTCCTCCTCCTAGCCGCAGGGGACATCTCCCCGAATCCTGGCCCTCCACCACCCTCACCCGCTCAACACCCTCCCACCTCCTACTGCAACCCCCACAACTTAGTATCTGTCCCCCTGCTCCCTAAAATCTCCCCCCCATTTTCATGTGCACTCCTGAACGCCCGATCGGTGTGCAACAAGCTTACCGCCATCCACGACCTCTTTGTTTCCCGCTCCCTCAACCTCCTAGCGATCACGGAAACCTGGATCCAGCCCACTGACTCTACCTCATCTGCTGCACTCTCCTACGGAGGTCTCACCTGGACCCACTCACCCAGGCATAACGGTCGTAAAGGTGGTGGGGTTGGTCTGCTCCTGTCACCGCAGAGCACCTTCCGAGTCCTCCCAAACCCCCCCTCCCTATCCTTCTCCTCCTTCGAGGCCCACTGCATCCAACTATTCTCCCCAACCCCCCTGAAGATTGCTGTGATATACCGGCCTCCTGGATCCATACCCCGCTTCCTGGATGACTTCTCCTCCTGGCTACCCTTCTTCCTCTCCTCTGAGCTACCCACCGTCATCCTTGGGGATTTCAACATCCCTGTCAACCTCGACAACCCAGACACAGCCCGTCTCCTCCACCTAACCTCCTCCTTTGCACTTGCACAGTGCATACAATCCACCACCCACTCCGACGGAAATATCCTGGACCTTGTCTTCTCCAACCGCTGCGCTCCCCACAACCTCACTAACACCCCCTTCACTCTCTCTGACCACAACCTGATCACCTTCTCTATCTCCTCGTCCTCCAACACCTACCCCTCCAAATGTCACACTACTACCAGCCATAACCTCCGCAAACTTAACCCTGCCTCCCTCCACTCTGCAGCTGATCAACTCCACGACCGCATCCTCCCCCTGTCCTGCCCCGACTTGGCTTTGACCGCTACAACAATGCGCTCTCAACAGCCCTTGACTCACTAGCGCCTTTAACCACACGCAACATCAGACCCCGACCGCTCCAGCCCTGGCAGACTGATCACACCAAAACCCTCAAACGACAAAGTCGTGCCCTGGAGCGACTATGGCGCAAAACCAAATCCCAACAAGCCTTCACCCGCTACAAATCTGCCTTCCACACCTACACCTCCTCCCTCCATGCTGCCAAACAGGCCTACTTCTTGACCCTCATCAAGGTCCTCTCCTCCAATCCTCGCCGACTCTTCTCTGCCTTCAACTCTCTACTCTCTCCACCCCCACCTCCACCCAGCACCTCACTCACTGCCCTTGAGATTGCCAATCACTTCAAAAACAAGATTGACACAATTCGCAAGGACATTGCCGCAACTCACACACCCTCTCAAACCGTCCCCTCTCACACAGCTACCCCCTTACCCCCCTCCCCCTCGACATAACCCGCAGGGACTTCGTCGCTACTCAAACTCTCTCCAACCCCCTTCACCCTCACTCAGCTACCCCCTCATCACCCCTCTCCCACGGCCCCACCACTGCTCTGACCTCCTCTTCCACCCCACCCTACATTCCTCATACTGAAGCTCCCCCCACACTCTGCACCTTTGACTTTACTACCATCGAGGAAGTCTCCAAGATCCTCTCTGATGCCCACCTCACCACCTGCCCCCTCGACCCTATCCCCTCACAACTCCTACGACCTTCCTCCTCCTTTATCCTACGCTCCCTCACCCACATCTTCAATCTCTCCCTCTCCTCAGGCACTTTCCCCTCCCCTCTGAAACATGCACACATCACCCCCATACTTAAAAATCCCTCCCTGGACCCCAATGACCCGAACAACCTCAGACCCATCTCCCTGCTCCCATTTACATCTAAACTCCTCGAGCGCCTAGTCTACACCCGCCTATGCTCTCACCTCAACGACAACAACCTCCTCGATCCCCTACAGTCCGGCTTCCGTCCCCTACACTCCACCGAAACTGCCTTACTCAAACTCTCCAACGACCTGCTAATCGCCAAAGCTAATGGCCACTATTCAGTGCTCCTACTCCTTGACCTCTCTGCGGCCTTCGACACAGTCGACCACCCCCTCCTCCTCAAAAAACTACACTCCCTCGGCCTCAGAGATTCTGCTCTCTCCTGGCTCTCATCCTACCTGTCACAACGCTCCTTCAGCGTTACCTATAATGCTACCACCTCCCCCTCACTCTCCCTCTCTGTTGGGGTCCCTCGAGGCTCTGTCCTTGGGCCCCTTCTCTTCTCCATCTATACCTCCTCCCTTGGCCAACTCATACACTCTCACGGCTTCAACTACCACCTCTATACCGACGACACACAAATCTATCTCTCAACCCCCCACCTCACCCCCTTGGTCTCAGCCCGAATCACACACCTACTGAGCGACATATCAGACTGGATGTCACTCCACTTCCTTAAATTGAACCTCTCCAAAACCGAGTTTCTTGTCTTCCCCCCAGCCCGGACACCACCCCCCATTGATTTCTCCATCACATCCAACAACGCTACCATCAAACCCGCCCTGCAGGCCAGAGTACTGGGTGTCATTCTGGACTCCAACCTATCCTTCCAGCCCCAATTCCAATCTTTAACAAACTCGTGCAGACTCCACCTCCGCAACATCGCCAAAATCCGCACGTTCCTAACCCCAGAAACCACTAAACAGCTCATCCACTCTCTTATCATATCACGACTCGACTACTGCAACTCCCTCCTCACTGGCCTGCCTCGCCGCTGGCTATCCCTGCTTCAGTCAATCCTGAATACGGCTGCCAGACTCATTCACCTTTCCAACCGCTCTGTCTCCGCCACCTTCCTCTGCCAATCCCTCCACTGGCTTCCGATTGCGCAACGGATCAAATTCAAAATCCTAACGCTGACGTACAAAGCTGTCCACCATACTGCCCCGAACTACATCACTGACCTAATATCCAAGTACCGCCCAGCACGCACACTCCGCTCCTCACAAGACCTCCTTCTCTCTAGTTCCCTGGTCTCCTCCTCGCATGCCCGCCTCCAGGACTTCTCCAGGGTGTCACCCATCCTCTGGAACTCCCTGCCCCAACCCATCAGATTATCACCTACTCTCATCTCCTTTAGTCGCACCCTGAAAACTCATCTCTTCAGGGAAGCCTACCCCACCCCCTGCTAACTTGCCGACCTCCTCCACTCTTCCTACCACTCCATCCCCCACAGCTATCTCCTCCTGTGCCACCATCCCCTCCCTCCTAGATTGTAAGCTCGAAAGAGCAGGGCCCTCGAACCCCTCGTGTATCACATTGTATTGGTATTGTTCTGTCACATGTTCTGTCCCCCTTTGTAATGTACAGCGCTGAGCGAACTATTGGCGCTTTATAAATACTGTATTATAATAATAATAATAATAATAATACACATTTATTTCCAAGGATGATGAGCATACTTCCAAGGATGAGTGAGCACATAGATGTTCTTAAGCACATATGACCTACAGGTATATTATGTATTGGTCTTTTGGTGAGGTGAGCATGCATTTTGGAAGGCAATAGATTACTGTTCGTTTTGGGGTGTGTATGAACACTATCAAGATACAGCATGGATACACTTATCAAAATAATTTGACTTAAGTCTTGGGACTTTATCACTAAAAATATATGAAAGCTTCATGGAATGGGTTTTTATGGCCGAGCAGCTGCATTCAAGCCTCGCATGATCAAATGCAATGCAAAGTGTCGGATGCAGTGTAAAGCAAGCCTCCACTGGATTCAAGAGCAGGGGAGACATGTTCTCTGGAGTGACAAATCATGCTTCTCTGTCTGGCAATCTGATGGATGTGTCTTGAATTGGTGGTTGCCAGGAGAACGGTACTTGCCTGACTGCATTGTGCCAATTGTAATGTTTGGTGTAGGTGGGATTATGGTGTAGGGTTGTTTTTCAGGGTTTGGGCTTGGCCCTTTAGTTCCAGTGAAGGGAACTCTTAAGGTGTCAGCATACCAAGACATTTTGGATACGTTCATGCTCCTAACTTTGTGGTTAAAGTTTAGGGATGGCCACTTCCTGTTCCAACATGACTGTGCACCAGTGCACAAAGCAAGGTCCATAAAGACATGGATGAGCGAGTTTGAGGTGGAGGAACTTGACTGGCCTGCACAGAGTCCTGACCTCAACCCGATAGAACACATTTGGAATGAATTAGAGCGGAGACTGCGAGCCAGGCCTTCTCATCCGACATCAGTGCCTGACCTCACAAATGTGTTTTTGGAAGAATGGTCAAACATTCCCATAGACACACTCCTAAACATTGTGGACAGGCTTCAAAGAAGAGTTGAAGCTGTAATAGCTGCAAAGGGTGGGTCAACTCAATATTGAACCCCACGTGCGTGTAAAGGCAGGTGTCCCAAGACTTTTGGCAATATAGTGTATATTAATAAATATCATATTTTATATAACCACGTGCCCTGCAGATGATTTACTCCCCCTTCCTGACCAGGCCATTTTTTGCAATACTGCACTGCGTTATTTAACTGACATTTGGGCGGACATACAATGCTGTACATAAATTAAATTTCTGTCCTTTTTTTCCCACAAATAGACCTTTCTTTTAGTGGTATTTGATTATCTCTGTGGTTTTTAGTTTTTGCATTATCAACAAAAATAGACTGACAATTTTGAAAAAAAAACCCAATATTTTATATAATTTCTACTGTAAGACATATCCAATAACAAAAAATTTTAAAAATAAAATTTCTTCATAAATATAGGCCAAAATGTATTATTCTACATATTTTGGTAAAAAAATCCTCATAAGTGTATATTGATTAGTTTGCGCAAAAGGTATAGCGTCTAAAAATTTATATACATATACTGGACTTTTTTTTTCATACTAGCAATGGCAGCGATCAGAGAGATTGCGATATTGTGGTGGACATTTTTACACTAACTGACACTTTGTGGGAACTAGAGACACCAATACAGTGATCAGTGCTAAAAAAATATGATCTGATATGCACTGATCACTGTACCAATGAAACTGGTTAGGAAGGGGTTAACATCTAGGGCAATCAAAGGGTTAAATGTGTGCCTAGCTATGTGCTTGGTGTACAGTAGGTGGTGCTATTACTATAGAAAGTGAAGGATTGTGTTACCAGCTTTGCAGGGACACACAATCCTTTAATTCACCAACTGTCAGAACAGAGCTCTGCCTGGTTTACATAGATGGGGCTCTGTTCTTTCTCCTGCCCAACAATCGGTGCTCGCCGGTACTCACAGATCATCTTCTGAGTGTTCATAGTAGAAGCGAGCTCCCACCGGCGAGTGCACCCCTTATGGTGGAAGTGCAAAATAACATATATACATGTGATTTTGCACAGGAGGGCTGCCCTGTAGCAGTAAAACTTAAGTGGACTTAAAGCACATCTGAATAGGTTATTATCCTTAACTTTGTCAGAACATTATTTCATTCATAACATGGACACCCTAAAGCTCTAGTAAACAATCAAACAAATGTCACCTATCCACCATGTAGGCCCCATGTGGGGTTATTACTATGAATGTGATTATATAGCTCAATGTGTGCTGGTTTTTATATTTATTTTAACTTGTGTATTTATAATGAATACAGAATGTTAAAAATAACAAGTTCACAATCAAAGGTCCCTACCTGTGACATTCGGTATAAGTATACACTAGTGCCAGTTTCATAAATAGTATATGTTTTGGGTTGTGAACCGAAACCAATTAAAATAAACAAAAAACAAAACAAAAATGGACTCCATGCTGCTGGAACAGTGAGCCAACTGCTTAGCCACTATGCTGTCTATAAATAGAAGAAGGATTTGGGTTCGGTGACACTAAAACACTCCTATGCACAAAACACCAGCTGTACAAAATCATTTATTTTAAGACCACAAAATACCTTCAATACTTTTATTATTATTATTATACAGGATTTATATAGCACCAACAGTTTTCGCAGCGCTTTACAAAATGAAGGTAGACATTAAAGTTACAATATGATTTGGTACAAGAGGAAACAGAAGGCCCTGCTCATTAGAGCTTACAATCTAAGAGGAAGGGTTGAGTGATACAAAAGGTTATAGCTGTGGGGGGAATGGGCTGATGGAGGAAATAAATGGTGGTTTACTAGGTAGAAGCAGAATAGACTTCTTTAAAGAGAAAGATTTTCAGGGATCGATTAGGTGGATAGATTAGGAGACAGCCGGACAGATTGGGGTAGAGAATTCCATAGGATGGGAGAGGCTCGGGAGAAGTCCTGGAGGTGAGCATGGGAGGAGGTGGCACGGGAACTTGAAAGCAGAAGGTCTTTTTTACAGGCCAAAAAATGTTTGTGGAGTAATAGTGTAACATAAGCAAATACTCAACACAATGCCTTGTTCCAAGTAGCAGTTTTCAAACTATCTATTTTTCTTTCCTTTTCTGCTTCACTTCACTATAGTACATGATAACTGTTATTTGTGATGTACTTGCAGACAATGTGTGCTATCTTTAAGGCTAAGATTAATGTGCAAATTCTGGTAACACGTTAACAACCAATTAGATTTTTGATTTGACTTCATCATATTATTTGAAATCCTTTTAGGGGCAATGCTACACTTTGTACATCATCAGTGCTTGCAATGCTGCTTTGGATTGCTTTATGTTTAATGATCTCAAACTTAACTAAATTAAAAAAAGAAATCTTTCTGCATAAAATCGGCTCAGAGATATAATAGATTTGAAAATATGGAACAGACTAGAGGGATAAAGTGTTGCTGTATTGCTAGGGGAATTCTGCAAAGTATCCAAACACAGCTCTGTATGCCATGTCATATAAACTGTAAATGTTATATTTTTCACAGCTGCCAGCTTTGATTTATTTAAGTGAAGATACCGTCATCGGTAATTTCACAGCCTTTCCTAAATTTGTCACACAATACAAAAACAAAATGCATTTATAATGCAAGGTCTGACAATCATTTACTTACAATTTCCTATAAGCAAATTGTTACAGTATAACACTATGTAACATCTGTAATGATGTTATTGGATGAGAATAGGAATGATGATTTAAACAGAAAAGAAATGATTCAGAACTAGAAGCAACATTTAATTAAAATCCTATTAAGCTGATATACAATCTTCTGGCAGAGAAGATTGCTCTTTTATTTTAGAGCTGCCAAATTTCATTTCTCTTCTGCTTCAAAGATTTTACCTATACAGTTATTTTAACCACTTGCCCTCCTGAGGATTTAGCCCCCTTCCTGACCAGGCCATTCTTTGCGTTACTGCGCTGCGTTACTTTAACTGACAGTTGCGCAGTCATGCAATGCTGCACCCAAATTAAATTTACATCCTTTTTTCCCATAAATTTAGCTTTCTTTTGGTGGTATTTGATCGCCTGTGCGTTTTTTATTTTTTGCGCTATAAAAAAAAAGACTGACAATTTTGAGAAAAAAAACATTTTTTACTTTTTGCTATTTAACATATCCAGTAAAACATTTTTAAAAATCAAAATTCATCATAAATTTGCACCAAAATGTATTCTGCTACATGTGTTTGCTAAAAAAAAAAAAGTCCCAGTATGTGTAAATTAATTGGTTTATGTGAAAGTTATAGCGTTTGCAAATGGCAGTATATATACTGGAAGTTTTTTTTTTTACTAGTAATGTCGGTGATCAGTGACTTATAGCGGGACTGCAGGACTGTGGCAGACATTCTGACACTGGGGGCAACTGACTTGGTGTCACTGACATTCCCAGTGACACCAATACAGTGATCAGTGTTAAAAAAAAGCACTGACACTGTACTAATGGCACTGGGCAGGAAGGGGTTAACATGAGGGGCGATCAAAGCGTTAACTGTGTGTAGTGAATGTTTTACTAGGGGGCCATGTCAGTGCACTTCACTGTAATCACACTGCTCTGGATGGCTGGTCAGTGTGTCCAAGCTGACAGGGAGAACTGTCAGTAAACAAAACAGTCCTCCTCCCCATCAGAGATCTTCAGAAATCACCAGGCATCCTCATGTAATTACCGGCTGGGACCTGATGATTGACAGCCATGGCCAGAAATGGCAGTGCAGGTAGGGAGTGCACGTGGCTCACGCATGCCCCCTACTCAGAATTTCAAAATCACGTATATATACGTGATTTTGCACAATCGTGCTGCCCTGTAGCAGTATTTCTGTTATAGGGCGGACAGGAAGCGGTTAAACAATTAGGGCCTATTCACATCATGTTATTGTGGTAACAAAAGCCATACTATCATTCTCAATGATACCGTCAATGCTTGTGTTGCAGCGCAATGTGCAGTATAAGTGGCATTGTGTTGTTGAAAAATAATGCATGCATTAAGCAGCACATTCGCTGGACAAACTATAACTTTAAAGTGTTATTAAATCCACAACAGTAAAATCAGTCTGTATATGCAGTAAAGCATGCTTGTTATACTCACTATGGAACCTAAGGGGTTAATCCTCTGCACTGTGTGAAAAGGCCATTTGATCCTGACTTCTCTGCACCTCCTCTTGTTCAAATATGCACGTCTTTTCTCCTAATAGACTGACAGACTGAACCTGTAGCTACATGCACATGCTCAGTTTGGTGTGTATTGCTAGAGAGGTTTTTTTTTTTCTTGGGAGAGTGCATGTGATCAGCACATGGCCAATCAGCACTGTCCAGACAGAGGATCAGAGGTTTCACATCCTCCTAGAGCTTTAACCAGTGCTATGCTGAAGTCACAAGACTGCTCTAAATGCTGATGAGAAAAGGTATATTTACTAAAATAACTGCACTTCCATGTTGTGTGTACTGTGGGAGACCAGATATAGTGAATGCAGGGTCCTGGGTTTAGTAACACTTTAAATATTATAAACTGAAGCTATTATTGTAAACTTACTTCAGTTTGATATAATGTACCCCCCTAGTTCTGTATATTACACTCTACCCTTGAACACTATATAGTATGCTCTAGCATTATAGGGTATATTATACTGTATATAATGTTGAGGTTAGGAGTGATAATATTCAATGAAACTGGAAAAAATTACATAATGCTGAAGCATATTACACATTGGTGGGAAAATGTCAGGGAGCTATCCAGAACAAACGTGAGCATGTGCCAAGAAGAAGACAGAAAAACAAAAATGTGCATGTGCTGAGGAAAAGACCTGGCATATTTGTCAAAACTATACATTGCCGCTGCCTGAACCGACACCAAACATCCTACATAAGGACAGTGACTGCACTTAAAATTTGCTGGATGATCTTCAGCTACCAATACTCCTTGCTCCTGTGTATCCTATATTCCTTGGACCTCCTGTTAATGATCCGGCTTGTCATTGGATTTTCCTGCTGTCTGACTCCTGGTGCCTCTCCTGCCTTACCATGTATGACTCTGGTCTATTCCCTGACTACTCTTCTGCCTGCTCCGCCTGATTCTCATGTATGACCTTGGCTACTGTTCCTGAGCATGCTCCAACCTTCTCTGGCTTGCTTCTCCATGTATGACCTCATCTTCTGTCCTGACTTCTTCAGCCCAGCCAGTCTGACCATGCTTCTACCTCGGGTGCCATCTTGCTTTTGGCAGCTGCCTTGGTCCTGCTGCATCTCCAAAGGCAACAGAGGTGCTGCCATGAGTCCTGACAGATCAGCTGACAGCTATCAAGCAACCTTCAGCATAGCTACTTAAAAGTCTTGTACTGCCTGTTCTCACCTTCAGGGGTGCTCATCGCTCAGCCGCAAGAGAAGCCCTCTTTTTAATTGGGCCTCAGACCCGGTATGTGATACTGGACTTGATTTCGCTGTTCTTCCAGGAGGATTCCTAAGGAAATACAGAGCAGGGGAATTAAAGAAGACTCTCCAGTCCATTTAAAAAGCATGTCCTGCATTGTCCCCTATTCCCTAGGATCTAGCCGGAAGGAATGTGACATCATCCTTGCCTAGAAATCATGGGCAGGGAATGGGGTAAACTAAGTATAAACCCTCATTTTTGTTTTACATGTAAATTTTACACCTACTAAAAGTAGGTAATTTGTGAAGAAAGAGGGGAAACGGGCAGTATGAGTGGACCTTTCATTTTTCTGCAAGTACAGCTTTAATTGTATGTTAGTAAAAGTAAATCTGCTTTCCCAGTTTTTTTTTATATATAAGTAACTTATAAAAATATCAAATGACTTCTGTTAAAGAATGTATCAGCTTACAATTTTAACTGCAGTAGAAAGTTTAAAAATTATTGGTTGCCTGGATGCCTCTGACTTCACAATTTTGAATCACTGACCTGGAACAAACATGCAGGCACCAAAGAAAACTTTTTAGGGCCATTCCAAGCCCAAGGTATAGTGTGCTGCACACCGGAACTCAGGAATTGTGGTGCTCCCTCAAGATCAACTCATCCAGAAGTGCTGGTAAATGCATATAAGATGTAAGACACAGGTCACCCAGCTCCGTACATATGAGTGTAAGTGATGGCCTCAGCCAGTGTCACTCCACTGGCCATGCCCACTTATGTGTTTTGTCCCACCAACCGGGGTTTAGTCAGAGGTGGAAGGCTAGAGCAGGACTAGAGCTTTTATGCATCATCAGCTGTGAAAGAAAAAGGGTAAACAGGTGTGTGTGATTGAAGTAAAAAGGAAAAAAGGAGTATGAAAGAAAGAGAAAATAATTAAAAAAGAGAAAAATAAGACATTTTTTAAAATTTATTTTTATTTCCTTTTTCCTGGGCAGGGAAAAATGCATCAGAGGAACATGGCCAGTGGGGCATCAATATACAAGCTAACTATAGATAAGAAGATGTTGCACAACTCCCATTACACCTCTAGTGCAAACTTAACAACTACTACAAGCCAGGAGTAAACACCCGACTGAACTCCTCATCTCAAAATAAATAACTAAATCCTTAATAACATATAAATAAAGATGAAGTGACAGTGAGTTCAAAACACTGAATGGTAGAGTTCATCATAAGTAGTGCTCCTGTGCTCCGTGTCTCATGATGAGAAAATCCAGTACAATAATGTACTTACCAGAAGTACATATAATAAGGGCATTATATGTATATGATATATGCGTTGTCATCCAGGCCTGGTCTGTGGTGACTGGGTCATCAGGCTCAAAATAGGACTCCCAGAGATGAAGCGATTCACACTCAGGGATCCCCTTCTGCTCACTGAATCCTATGTCACTCGACAATCCTCACGGAAACTCAGCACACCAGTAACAACTTCCCAAATGGCTCCACCTTGTAGGCTTGAAATGACCAAGCCAAGGGGCAGAAATGGTACTAACAGTGTAATACGTTTATTGCAGTGTAACAGAAACTGAGAATAAAACCAAACAATAAAACTCACATGCGATCAGTAATAATGGTCGCCAGGTTTACCTCACGGCCGTGTGCGGCTTAGGCATCTATTGGGTAGGTTCCCCTGACATGTTTCGTGCACCAAGCACGTTTTCAAAGGGGTAAGGATTGTAGAATAGTCTGTGACAACTGGGACAACCAAAAGCAGTTATGAAAACAACTTACCAAATATCGAGAAGGACATTTCAAGTACAATTACATACAATGAACCCAGTGATTGACAAACTCCTAGAGGAAACTAACAATTTGAAGGAGAATCATCCACCTTAAGGGAAAAACAGGCAGAATAACATTAACTAAAAATGAAAATTAACCAGCAGTAAGGTGGCCAACCAAAATAAATATATTGGTGTGAAGGCCCAACCTAGTATACCAAACACTTGATTTCAGGGAAAGAATGCTAGGACAGATTAAATAATGCCACAAATATATAAGCCAACTAAAAAACCAGTAGGAATCTTAGATAGAGGTATCCTTAAGCCTTGAACCTAGGAATATACTGTAGATTTTCCTTGTTCTTGACATTAGGACAAGAAAGATCTACAATTTGAGGGTTGTCCCCAGATAGGAAGTAATCTCCAAAGGAGATATGCATGGATATAAGATCTTTCTAGATAAATAAATACATGGAGAGAGAGAGAAGAAGAACAGAAGAATAGTAAAGCACAATACTTTATTAGGTGAGAGTTGGATAATAAACAATACCTGTAGTAGATACTGGTGAAGTTAAATTGTAACATAAGTAAGCAAACAAAAGTGGTAAATGGATATGAAGGAATACATGCTATTTATATACAAAATAGTTTGAGAAATGCAATATAATATTAAACTCTGCCTGACCGAGTATAAATTACTTGAATCTAAGAATCCATTTATCTTGGACTGTCATGAACAGAATCCACCACAGAGGTATTAGGGTTAGGAATCTACTTTGGAGCACAAGACAAGGAAGGTGAGGAACTATGGTCAAGGAATCAGGTGTCATTAGGGATATTGGTTAATAATATCCCACCAAGGAAAAGGACCATGGAAATAAATTACAAAGTGTTGACCAGATGGTGTTCCTGCCAGAATCTCTAAATTTGTTCCAAATTACACAGCAATTCGTTTTTGTGGTTGCAGAGGCTTGAATAAGCATTTGCACATGTGGTGGTTCTGCAAACATTCCAAACCAGTTCTGGATGGAAATATTCCTCATTCTCTCCATGTTATTTTTGACATTGATCAACCCTTACCCACTCATAGCCCTTTTTAGTT
Source organism: Staurois parvus (assembly GCF_062004578.1). Classification (NCBI taxonomy): domain Eukaryota; kingdom Metazoa; phylum Chordata; class Amphibia; order Anura; family Ranidae; genus Staurois; species Staurois parvus. The sequence continues at coordinate 5,621,664 of NW_028317800.1, read as the reverse complement.
CCTGCCCCTCGAACCTGACCTCAGCATAATTTAAGTTGCTTCTTCAGGACTTAACACTTCTGTCAAACAGACTGTGTTGAATGTTCGTAAGTCAGCCACCCTCAGCGTAGTGGAGACCAAAAACGGGATCACTCAAGCTATGATTCATACTACAATCGAAGCTGTCCTCTTGAATAGAGTCACAAAATATGAAAAATTATGGCAGCCATGGGTAGATCATTACTTGCCTCCACACTTTGAAACCACTCCATTGCTCCTCTGATTTGTTTACTTTTAAAACTTCCATGGCCTAGCTCAAATGAGTCCAGTTTCAAGTAGACCCCTGGGAAATTCAACCCCCCACCCCTCCCCCTCCCTGTCCCTAACCTATTTTACATATTTACTTGGAGGCCTTAATGTTTCAATCCATCGTTTTGTTCTGTTTTATTTAGCACTGTACATGTGCCTGATCTGTTGTATACCCATGACATTGTTATTTACTTAAAAGAGACAAAGAGTGATTCATAGTAACTCTTTATACTGATGATTCGGCATATCCTTTACCGAACAGCTTTGCCTGCTACTATATTCTCTGATGTTACACTGTAACTTTACTGTATGTTACCTAGTCTGATATATTCTCTTATTCCAAGTGCCTTTTGATGATGAAAACATATTAAAATTTTAAACAAGGAAATCACTGAACTCCTTAAATGTAAGAATGTCAATAAATTCACTTGGTAAGGGAAAGCACTCCTCTAATATTAAAGGATTCCCCTGATTCTAGCAGTGGGTGCCAGTCCTCTTAAAGGATTGTTTTACAAGCAAAATGTATTGGGGAGGTCTTTGCAGCGACAGCTCCATAAGAACCAATGCCTGGAACAGCAGGTTGATAAATTATTTACAAGGTAGAACACACTGCATCAGTCAGAGGGTAAAATACTTCTTGTATAACTGAGTCATATGGAACTGTAGGCTTTAAATCTACGTCAGAGATAGTAATAGCTACCTCAGACACACTAGAGGAGCAGAGATACAGTAGCAGCTTTGAGTGTATTGATTAACAAGTTGAACCCTTTGTAAGTAGATTTTTGTATTAACTTTGTATAGACCGACAACAGTGGGTATCAAGGATCTTGTGGCTGTATGTGAGGGCTGAGACCCATTTTTCAGAGCTGTATAAGACCCTATAGTAATAGGAGTCTCAGGAACTTTGTTGCAGACAATTGTCCCTTCTTGGCAAGCCAAGAAATTACAGCTATTGCTAAAGGGAAAGTATGTACATACAACACCAAAGAATAGCATCGGTCCCTTGGTTCATGCAAACCAGGTTCTTCTTGCATCTCCAGAATATACTAAAGTGTTCTTACAAGCAACAATTACATCTGCTTCTTATTCATTGTACACGCAAATATTCAACCCTGTACAACAGCACTCACTGTCTTCTCTGATTATACTTTTACTTTTTCTCAAGATTTTGTCCACTGTCATAAAATGTCAAAGTCACTGTGCTTTTACAGTACAGTTCACATGACAGTTCTGTAGCTGTAAATTGGAGTAGCATCTAATGTCCACCTTTACGTGTCTGATAAACTTCAAGTTGCAAACCCATCAAATTTTGTTTTAAATCCTGCTCTCTATTTCCGAATTTCAATTCCTGCAACCTCTCTCTCAGTACTCCTTCGGCATTTTTCCACCAGCCTCTTTGTCGTCAGGTCCTCCCACAGCTCCAGAACATCACACGTATTTCTGCAATTACAGAGAAGTTTGTCACCATCCTTACAAAAGAGAGAAAAAGCAAACAACTTGTTTATTTTTTGCAAAAAAAAAAATGCTCACAAACATAAAAACACCATGACACATTTAAAGGTCAGACTACCACTACTCATATCCATCTATGGGCAGCACCAAATAATGTACTTACCTAAATGGCAACCTTTTTCTCAATGGGGATTGGCTCCTACCATAGAGCAACCAGCATGTTTTTGAAGACTAGACAACCTTCTTCATCGGGGGGAATAAGGAAGTATGGGTGAGGTCATCCATTATAGCATGGCTGTCCTGTGCATCTATGTAAGGACAGGTTACACTGCAAGGCAGAAAGCAACTAAGTCAAGAGTGAGGCAATGCTTCCTCACTCACAAACCCAAGCAATTGGTGTTAGTGGGAGAAGGAAGTTATCAAGTTACTATAGGTAGGCAGTGGAACCACCCAGGGAACTGGATAATTCCATAGTCATGCCCAAACAGAAGCTTAAACAGGAGTGGGATTCTTCCAGGCTGAAAAGGTGGGAGAAAGAATACAGAAGCTTTGCTATGGTTCAGGTCTGGAAAGTACCACTGGCAGAGTCCAGTGTCCTGAGGGCATATTCAAAACTAGCCCTGCAATCTTTGGTCCAGCAAAGTCCAGATTGGGCTTCCAAGGAATCGCAAGGACTAGCCAAACTCAATACCTGCTTTGAAGAAATGAGCTCAACCAGCTTTGATAAAAAAAATCTGTGGTGTAATAAATATCTTCAATGAAGAGAAAAAAACTGTAGAAAAACTGATTTTGGGTTTTCCACAGCAGAGTTGAGGTAAAAGCATACAACCTCTTATGACACTAGCAAAAGACTGAAGCCTAATAGCTAGGGAGAGGTTATACAGGAGGCTGGCCTGTAATGTTTTTTTCGGTTTGTCAGAAGCTGAATGTAGTTAAATTGTAATAGGCTACCTTGCAATCCTGTGCCCCTCAAAGGATGATAAAAAAAATATATTTCAGTGCAGTCTTCTTTAATTGGCATATTAATGTTGATTTGCTAAAACTGGAGAGTGCAAAATGTGGTGCAGCTCTGCATGGCAGCCAGTCAGCTTTTAACATCAGCTTGTTCAATTAAGCTTTGACAAAAAACATGGAATCTGATTGGTTTCTGTGCAAAGCTGCACCACATTTTGCACTCTCCAGTTCAGTAAATCAACCCCATTAAGTATACAGTGGGGATCGAAAGTTTGGGCACCCCAGCTAAAAAATTTGTATTAATGAGCATAAAGAAGCCAAGGAAAGATGGAAAAATCTCCAAAAGGCATCAAATTACAGATTAGACATTCTTATAATATGTCAACAAAAGTTAGATTTTATTTTCATCATTTACACTTTCAAAATAACAGAAAACAAAAAAATGGCGTCTGCAAAAGTTTGGGCACCCTGCAGAATTTATAGCATGCACTGCCCCCTTTGCAAAGCTGAGACCTGCCAGTGTCATGGATTGTTCTCAATCATCGTCTGGGAAGACCAGGTTATGTCAATCTCAAAGGTTTTAAATGCCAGACTCATCTGACCTTGCCCCAACAATCAGCACCATGGGTTCTTCTAAGCAGTTGTCTAGAAAACTGAAACTGAAAATAGTTGACGCTCACAAAGCTGGAGAAGGCTATAAGAAGATAGCAAAGCATTTTCAGATGTCAATATCCTCTGTTCAGAATGTAATTAAGAAATGGCAGTCATCAGGAAAGGTGGAAGTTAAAGCAAGATCTGGAAGACCAAGAAAAATATCAGACAGAACAGCTCGCAGGATTGTGAGAAAAACAATTCAAAACCCACGTTTGACTGCACGATCCCTCCAGAAAGATCTGGCAGACACTGGAGTTGTGGTCCACTATTCCACTATAAAGAGATACTTGTACAAATATGGTCTTCATGGAAGAGTCATCAGAAGAAAACCTCTTCTATGTCCTCACCACAAAAATCATCGTTTGAACTTTGCAAATGAACATATAGACAAGCCTGATGCATTTTGGAAACAAGTTCTGTGGACCGATGAGGTTAAAATTGAACTTTTTGGCCGGAATGAGCAAAGGTACGTTTGGAGAAGAAGGGGCACAGAATTTATTGAAAAGAACCTCTGTCCAACTGTTAAGTATGGGGTTGGATCAATCATGCTTTGGGGTTGTGTTGCAGCCAGTGGCATAGGGAACATCTCACGAGAAGAAGGAAAAATGGATTCAATAAAATTTCAGCCAATTTTGGATGGTAATTTGATGCCATCTGTGAAAAAGCTGAAGTTAAAGAGAGGATGGCTTCTACAAATGGATAATGATCCTAAACACACCTCGAAATCCACGGTGGATTACATCAATAGGCGTAAACTGAAGGTTTTGCCATGGCCTTCACAATCTCCTGACCTCAACATAATTGAAAATCTATGGATAGACCTTAAAAGAGCAGTGCGTGACAGACAGCCCAGAAATCTCAAAGAACTGGAAGACTTTTGTAAGGAAGAATGGGCAAAGATACCTCAAACAAGAATTGAAAGACTCTTGGCTGGCTACAAAAAGCGTTTACAAGCTGTGATACTTGCCAAAGGGGGCAGTACAAGATATTAACTCTGCAGGTTGCCCAAACTTTTGCAGACGCAATTTTTTTGTTTTCTGTTATTTTGAAAGTGTAAATGATGGAAATAAAATCTAACTTTTGTTGACATATTATAAGAATGTCTAATCTGTAATTTGATGCCTTTTGGAGATTTTTCCATCTTTCCTTGGCTTCTTTATGCACATTAATACAAATTTTTAGCTGGGGTGCCCAAACTTTCGATCCCCACTGTAAAGTATTTGTCCACAAAATATTTGTATTTACATATTTAATTGCAGAAAAAGGCATACAGTAGTATTAGAGCCATTGGAGATAACAAGCACAATAGTAATACAGGAATATAAAGGAAACATTTTGCTGTAATCAGTAAATTATTATAACATTATCTAGACGATGGTTTTTTGGTCAAAGCAATAACATGTAAAATAACTGAAAAAAACATTAGTGTTATTCCCAGCTGAATCAAACAGAATGCATTTTATTTGAAAGGATCATAGAAGCCAAGGGAAATATGAGTTCTGAAATAACTTTTAATTAATGTTTAAAAGGAAGTTATTCACATTTGTTAGAAAAAAATAAACACAAAGTCAAGCCAGTGAGTGCATTACTAATTCAATTTATTACTTCTTTAATTGATTTTGAAATCTATAACATCATTATCAGGCACATACTATGAGATTGTGTTTTTGTAGTCACACAATATTAGTGTTATCAAGTATGTTCTCTATTAACAAGAAGAAAATGAATGCCAAATTATACTATTGGAAATAGAATGCTGTCTAATTTGTGCAAAGAACATTCTTTAAGACTAAACAGCTCACCAATTAAGAAGCTGTAGACAAAGAGATAGATACAGATTACATTCTGCAAAGAATCTTGTGACTCTTCTTAGCTGCCATTTCACTTAATTGTATGTGTTTACGGCCAAATGTGATGTGTTTTGGGAAAAAATCTTTAAAGTCGTTTTTTTCACTTGTACCTACAGGTAAGCCTATAATAAGGCTTACTGGTATGTACTGCAAATATTTACTAAAAGTGCAATGTTTAGGAAATAATTACCTATAAAATACACCGATGCATGCGCTCTGAAGAAATGGAATGCCCATGCCTTTCCTTCTGCCCCTTGTGCAGTAAAAAAGTGACTCCCATGCGAATGGCTAGGCCATTCAAGCCACCGGAGTCCGCAAACCCTGAAGAAGGACTGGGTGAAGATGGAAGCCCTATAATCGATGACAGCGTGCCACTGGAGGGCTTCATTTTAAGGTAAATTACACATAATGTGCTAGTATGCAATGCACATTATGCCATTGTCTTGCAGGTTTAAGGTTGTGGTTTACTACCACTTTAAGTGCCCTTTTGTCCAGAATATGGGCATTATACAATTTAACTATTTGACAACTGCTCCCAGTACTTTTACTGTGGGCAGGCCAAATCATGTACATGTACGTCATTCAGCCTACTCTGGGTTAGGGGTGTGCGCATGCCAATCCCATAACCAATGGGTCCATAATCACAGTGTCTATAAAGCTGTTATGAATGAATTCATTCAAAAAAGCAATGTTTCATATGCTGAGATTGGCCCTCAGCTATCACATGGTACCTGGGCCAAACACAGCACCCTTTACCATGTGATTAGCTGTAGCCAATTACAGATCACTAGTGATCACAGCTGTCATGAATGCAGCCAATTCATGACAGTTGAAAACGTTGCTGTTACAATGATCTTCATTGCAACAGCAAGCAAAGGGAAAAGAAATCCTGATCATCCCCTCAGTGGTACTATGGTGATAATAAACTATTCTGATGAAAGCATGTAAAAAAAAGTAAAAAATTAAACAAAAATGATAAAAAAATAAAAAAAAAGCTTATTAAAAATTTTCTAATTTTTTTTTAACATACTGTCACCAATCAGTGTCCCTGATCACTGCCACTTCAGTCATATGATGATGCTGTACTGCACTGGTGACAGTATGTAAAAAAAAAGTGAAAATAAAAATAATTTTATTCAATGTATTCATTTAAAAAAAAATATGACAAACAATTACAACTTCAAAAACTCCCCATGCCTCCTATTAAATGCCTCAGACTGTCTACTTTCCAAAAAGGGGTCATTTGGGGGAAATTTGTACTGTCCTGGCATTTTAAGGCCTCAAGAAATGTCAGTGCATCAGAACTGATCAATTTTATAAATAAATATACCATGGTTTGTAGACGCTATATCATTCACACAACCAATTAATATACACTTATCGAGATTCTTTTTTACCAAAGACATGTATCAGAATACATTTTGGCCTACATTTATGATGAAATTGGATTTTTGTTGGATATGTTATATAACAGAAAGTAGAATTTTTTTTTAATGTTCAGTCTTTTTTGTTTATATTGCAAAACATAAAAAAGCCAGTGGTGATCAAATATCACGAAAATAAAGTTCTATTTGTGTGAAAAAAATTATAGCATTGTATTTGCATATAGTATCGCATGACCGCACTATTGCCAGTTAAAGCAGTGCAGTGCTGAATAGCAAAAATGCCCTTGTCATGAAGAGGGTAAAATCTTCCGGATCTCAAGTGATTAAATATTCCTAACAAGAACTATAAAAGCTTTAAAACAAGCCATCACTCACTGCTCTGTGTGCACTATGCTAAGTTATTTATTCTCAAAGATCCTCAAAGCATCAAAGACCCTAAAGTCAGGTTTGAAATGATTTCTAACAGCTTAACGACCTCAAGTCCGCACACTTTCACCCCCTTCGAGTCTGGGCCATTTTTCCAATTCAATTTTGCAAATAAATACTCTCTCTTCATAAATTTAGACCAAATACAGTATATTCTGCTACATTTCTTTGATTAAAATAACCCAAATCATATTATTTAGTCTTTTTTGTGTGAAAGTTATGAAGTCTACAAACTACTGGTATATCTATATATATATATATATATATATATATATATATATATACATATATATATATATATATATATATATATATATATATATATATGCTTTTTTTTTTTTTTTTTTAAACTTGATCAGTCCTGATGTATCAACTGCTTATCTGATTTCTTAAAGCCCTAAAATGCTAGGACAGTACAAATACCCCCCAAATGACCCCTTTTAGGAAAGAAGACAGTCCAAGGTGTTTAGTAAGAGGCATGAAGTTTTTTTAAATTGTAATTTTTTATGTCACAATTATTTGCAAAATGAAGAAATTAAATACAATTTATTCCAATAAAATTTTCATTTTAACAAGTTATTTCTCAGACACAGCATGGGTATACTGACAATTACACCACAAAACACATTTTGTTATGCCTCCTGAATATAGGAATAACATTTTCACCTTTAGGCGTTCCAGAGGTATAAATTTTGTACCTAATTTCTTGACTACATTTTTAGAGGTCCTGGATCACCAGGACAGTGGAAACACTCATAAAACGACCCTATTTTGGAAAGCAACACTCCAACAGGCTTGGTGAGCATTTTTAAGACTTCATTTTTTTGGCAAGTTTTGGAAAAATGCAGAAAGAAAATGAAAATATTTTTTACAGAGAGTTGTCAATTTAATAGGATATTTCTCAAACACAGCATGGGCAAACTTAGAATTAAGCTCCAAAACTCATTTTACTATGCCTCCTGAGTATTATGATTCAACGCGTGTGAGACTTTTTCAGGGTCTGGACTGATTATGTACCAAACATTGCATCTTATGTATCACACAAATCAACCAATTGTGTCAAAAGCAATGCACTGGTTGCCCTCTGTACGAGTGGTCAGGGAATATAGATTGAAGTAGCACCACCTATAGCAGTCCCAGTTCCTATAAGCCAAGCAAATCTAGCCTTCTGATACATGGCTCCCCTCATGTTCACTGGCCAGGAAGTACAGGAGGCTGAAGAAAGGAAGAACAAAAGAGTTCCTGTGGTTCCAGGAGTGTAGTTGTCCACAGGGGATGGCTTGAACTGGAGTCTCACAGGAATGTAGTCAGCAGAATGTGCAGATTGGTCAGATCAGGCACAGGCAGAGACATGGTCAGGAAGCAGGCAAAGGATCAGTCCAGGCACCAGGCAGAAATGTGGTCAATAAACAGGCCAGGATCAGTACAGGCAGCAGGCAGAAACAACACTGCAGAAACACCATACCTGGTATGGTGGTGATCATGGATACCAGTACTGGTGTGGCAGTGATCATGGATGTAGTAACTGGTGTGGTGTGTGACGATCGTGGAGTCAGACCCCAGCCCTTCTCACCAAACTCGTGACCAAAGGACTAGCCAATCTAAAACTGTAATGTCACGTGCGTAACAATGCCACACCCAGCTGCACCCTGCACACAGATTTTCCAGCTAATGGACCACAACCTGTGTGCTTGCAGCCTGAGCACGATTGTTACTGGGTCAGGTTAATTACGCAATTAACCCTTCACACTGCCACCACCTCCTTTTTGTACAGAGAAAGAGGAAACTCTGCAATATCAGCAATACACTATGATGGTTGAAATAATCGTCTGTATACCACTGTCACTGCAGACAGGTTATACAGAGGGTTAAACACACACAGTAGCGTTCTTCAGCGACATGAATTCGTGTTTGTATTAAAGAGCTTTAGAAACAGTTCAACACTATCAGAAAGTAAGATTTATTACTAAAAGGTCAAAAGGGTGCCAAATATTTACAGAAAAAAAGATGTAACCAATATATATATAAATATACAGAGAACAATAGCACATCAAAGAGATAACAGAAAGGAGTTTAAAGGGTTAAAGCACTTGCCAGTTAGCCTTGGTTTTAAGCAGCTTCAAGTTTCATGACCAAAAGGATGCTTTGATCTCCCACTGCTAGTTTCAATGTTAAACGCAGGGAGATCTTCTTCTCTCACACACCACTCCAAGCATAACAGCCCTTTTTCTAGAATCTCAGCAGGGTGTCTCTTTGGAGTAGTAACCAATGGTCTCCTATTGGGGAGGGAAGTATAGGTGGAGACTTAAGTTATAATCAGAACTCTCATAGCTTATATTTTGGCCCATAACTTTTCCTAGGTACATGTAACATCCCACCCACGGGTAGATTAATATGTAGAATTGTCTGCAGAAGATCACATATGAAATTTAACATACCTGCTGGGATGATTAAGGAGATTTTATTTTCTGCTCTCCTGTTGATCTCAGCTAGGGAATGTAATATACCAAACGGTTTGTCTTACCATGACCAATCTGAAGATATGCCTGTTTTTTGTGTAAGTCCCTCATATTCCAAGATATGAAATCATAGGGGGAAAATGGATTTTTGAATGTGGTGTCTAGTTGATTACTGCTCTGGAATGTCTTTGAACTCAGTGAGGGACTCGGTTTACACTTTTACGATATGCCAGATTGCACAGTTTCTTAGGCAGCTAGGCTCCAGCTCCCTTGGGGGTTTTATAGCTCGGAGCCCCCTGCTGTGCTTTGGCTGCTGGTGACCTCTGTCATCACTCAGGCCATATGTCAGTCAACAGAGAGGGGGAGGGGGGTGATTAGAGGAGGCAGCCTGCTTTGGTAGTGATAAATGGTACAACATGGAAAATTCTTAACAAAATGGAGGACTGCGTCCTTCTCTGGGGGCATGATTGCTACATGGTGGTGATCATGGACACTGTAACTGATGTGGCGGTGATCGGGGACATTTAACTGGTGTGACAATGATCAGGGACAATATGAGTGGTGTGCCAGTGATCAGGGACACTTGGATTGGTGTGGCAATATTTAGCGACACTGCAATTGGTGAGGAGGTTATCAGGGACAATTTGACTGGTTTGGCGATGATCAGCGGCAATATGACTGGTGTGGGGGTAATCACGGCCATTGTGAGTGGTGTGGGGGTGATTAGAGACACTATGAATGGTTAGCAGTGATTAGGGACCATATGAGTAGTGTGACGATGATCAGGGATACTGGGACTGGTGTTATGGTGATCACAAACATTGTAACCGGTGTAAGGGTGATCTCAAACACCCTAACTGGTGTGGTGGTGATCACAGACACCATAACTGGTGTGGTGGTGATTAGGGACACTATGGTAAAAAAAAAATTATAATTTTGACATACTGTCACTCTAGCAATATAGTGTTACCATAGCGACACTGTATTACTTTGGGGGGGAATCAGGATTTTTTACTTATACTGATAGTTTTTACAGTCGTAATGGCTATAGAAGTAATCGTTTCTCACTTTCATTCCTGCAGCCATTGATAAATACCATGATAGCTGTCACAGCTATCACATGACAGCTATCACATGGTACAGGGCTGCTGTGCTATGAGCTAAACAGTGTGATGGGCACAAAGGCCAGGGAGAAAGCACAGAGGAAACAATAGGAATATGGACACTCTGACCTCAGTGCCAGGCACCAATAGATTTATGAAAGTGTCTCTGACAAGTACATGAATCATGCACAAGCGTCAACAATTTCAGTGCAGGACCCAACAGCATTCTAAATGATGTCTGAAACATTCTTTATGAGTCAGTCCCCCCCACCACCAAATTTGTTTTCTGCTCCTTTTTATCAGCACAAGTCAATGGGTATGGTCTAACTTGTTTGAAAACAATAGACTCACTTTGGAGCCCAGGCCAGCCCAGATTTGGTAAAAATGATATATTGAATTCCTTGCACCAGTTCTAATTTAAATACCCCCTTCTCTCCAGTGCTGTCCCCAGAAAACGTACCCACTCCTTGATCCTGAACCTTTCTAAATTAAAAGATGGCCATCTCCATTCAACTCTGTGACAGACCCAACCAGGACAGGGGCTTTTAGAGGGGACTGCAGTATAGCCTCTTGCCTACTGACCATGACCCTGGCATCTGAGGGGGCTCTATTCTTTGATGTGAGCCTGAAGGAAACCTTTGGAGTAGTTTACTTTGGATTCAAGTCTATATCTCCCCAAAACACACAGACTTTGAGAACTAGAGGACCAAGATACAGATTTGGGGTCTCTGTGCTCAAACTAGCATTGACTGCTTCAGCTCCCCTCCTTCCTAGACTCAGAGACTCTAAGAAGATGCTGATATAATAAGCAAAACAACCTCATGCTGAGGACTCTTGCTCTAATCTGTTTATTAAGGTGTTATGCGTTTACTATCTTCTCCCACTGTGTGCCTCCTAGGTGTGCATTCCCATTGTTAATTGAGTTAATTGAGTCACTTATTATTTGTTGGCAAGTCCTTCTGGAGATGCCTACATGATAGGATTAGACTGATGTCGGCTTCACCTCATTATTTAATCAGTGTGGGATGTTTATCCCAAAGTGTAATTATTGTTTTATTGTTCATGAGGGGATGGGCCCTATTTCTGGAGTGTATAAAAACCTGTATTTTCTGTTCAATAAAGAGTTCCAGTTTGGCATCTAAGCTAGTCTTGTCTACTCTTGGAATCACCCAATGTGGGTGACAGGCATTCCGTCACATTTGGTGGCAAGCAGTGGGATGCTTCCTGCAGTCTGGGAAATTCAAACCACCACCGGGATCTGAGGTCTGGTTAGCAGAAGAGGAGAGGTACAGACACCAGTAGCCATGGAAGAGGAATTTGTAAGGAGGCTGCAAGAGATGCAACTGTAGCACAGAGGACCAGTGCCAGTGCAGGTCCTGCTGGGATGATATGACTCTGTCCGCCGGCAGCTCTGGAAGAAGAGCTAGACCGAGAACAGTGATGCCAAGGAAAAATTCTCCTCTCCATCAACGAAAGGTACTGGTTGCAGTATGAAGTAAGGGTGCTGTTATTGGGGGTGCAATCACACAAGGACTGGACAGCTGGGTTAAGTAGGCTGGTCCGGGCAGAGATGCAGCTGGACAAGAGCTACAGAGCCCTCCGCTGGCATGTAGCCCAAGCATGCCCTTGGACAGCAGACAACAACCCGATGGAGGGCATTGGCTATGATGGCTTGGGGCTGTTGTACTGGAGGCCGTCACGGAACCCTGACTTCGGGAGTGATCTGGAATGGTTTTTGGAGGAAATCATTGATTACAGAGACCAGATGCTGAACATCTCAGAAGTGCGCTGGGCACAGGAATATATGGAGTTTCTAGCCCTTCAGGAATGGGAGCTGGAACAAGCATATAAAAGACTGTTCGACAAAGCTCAACAGTATGCCCCAGCATCCATGGAGGTTATGGATCATGAATTACCCACTGCAGTGCTGGCACTGGCCCCAAGTACTGCCAGCCTGTGCCCTGGATTTTCAGCAATCCCAGAGACTGGGGATTTAATAGACTTTTCTGCTGAGGAGGAACAACCCAGTGAACTCCTGCAGAAGAGCTGGCACCAGGCAGAGCACAGCTGACCTCTGCCTACAACAATCAGTGGCCCTGGAGGATTTGTGCGAGGCCACCGAATTTTAATTTTACTTCCCAGCGGAAGAGCTAACACCAAGGCAGATCATCACTGACCTCCGCCCAGCACCAACAGCACTTTCAGAGCTGCAGGGAGCCAGGGTGAGCAGTCCTTCTCCCCAGCAACAGGCCAATACAGTTAAACATCTATCCCCAGCTTAAGGGGTCCAATACATCTACCCATACCCACAGCAGTTACTGTGCCCCAGGGAGAAGAGGTGGTTGTCCTCCATCCCCAGCAGCAGTTCAGGGACTCAGGAGTGAAGGAAGTCATTGATGCTCTATAGCAGGAGTCCGGGAATCCAGGAGATGGAGCAGCCAGCTCATCTCCCCAGCAGCAGATCAACAGTCCATGAGAGGAGTTGGTCATCCTCCCTCCCCAACAGTCAGCCAAATCGAAGGATTTGGGGTCCCCAGCTGAAGTGCTGGCAACAGGGCAGAGTGCCATTAGCCTCTGTCCAGCACCTCATGTGTCTTCACAGCTCCAGGGAGTTGGGGCAGTCGGCCTCTCTCCCTAGAAGGTGACCGCACCCCAGAATGGTAAAGACCTCCCAGCTGAAGTGCTGCCAGCCAGAAACAGGGTCCACAACCTCTGCTCCTCACCTACCAATTACAACTTTTCCCTGCTGCCAAGAATGGATATTATGTGGACCAACTATGTGAGTTCACTCTACCCTACTAATGCATGTTCAAACCAGGTGGAGGTCTGGAACTTGGCTAGTCGACTTTTGAGGGGGGAAAAATGTTACAGACCCAACCAGGACAGGGGCTTTTGGAGGGGGCTGCAGGCTAGCCTCTTGCCCACTAACCATGGTCCTGGTCTCTTACAGGGCTCTATTTCTTGGTGTGTGCCTGAGGGGGACTTTTGGAGTAGTTTACTTCAGATTCAAGTTCATGTCTCCTCAAAACATACAGACTCTGAGATACAGATTTAGGGTCTCTGTGCCCACATTACCATTGACTACTTCAACCCCTCTCCTTCCTAGACTCAGAGACTCTAAGAAGATGTTGATATAATCAGAAAACAACCTCATGCTGAGGACTCTTGCTAATCTGTTTATTAAGGTGTTATGTGTTTACTCTCTTATCCCATTGTGTGTCTCCCAGGTGTGCATTCCCATTGTTAATTGAGTTAATTCAGTCACTTATTGTTTTTGGCAAGTCCTTCTGGAGGTGCCTACATGATAGGATTAGACTGATGTCAGCTTCACCTCATTAAATAATCAATGTGAGATGTTTATCCCAAAGTTTAATATTTGTTTTAATATTCATGAGGGGATGAGCCCTATTTCTGAAGTGTATAAAAACATGTGTTTTCTCTTCAATAAAGAGTTCTAGTTTGGCATCTAAGCTAGTCTTGCCTAGTCTTGGTTGCAATGCCCAGCTATAATAGTTTGGTCCTGTGTCCCAGTGATGAGGGAGCGGTTGTCTGATGGAATCACCCAATGTGGGTTACAGGCTTCCATCACAAACCCTTCTTCTGCATGCCCAGGGCAATAAGGACCTACATCCTGGCATAGACTCACAATAGAATACTGCAGGAGCTGCCAACTGCTAGCAAAACAAAAAAAAAACAGGGTGTCACCAGACCAGACCAAAAACAACCTAGAAACTTGGTATGTATAGAGATCTGTTTTTAATGAGCCAATGTGTGCTTAAATGTGGATGAAAGGGAAAATGGGGGTATGGGGGATCCTGAGCCTATAGTTGGGCTTTAACATTAACTAAGTTGGTCTCTGCAATTGTTAGGTAACAAGTAGCAGCAAGCAAATAAACATATAAACATTATTTTTTAAATATCTTTTAGTAATTGTTACAATAATAAAAAGTGGAAATTGGAATACAGGCCACACAGGAACCTTAGGTATAATAATCCAATTACCATAGAATGTGTCAAGACAGATGCTGATTGTCTAAGAACAGCTTTTCTTCTGTTCTTGAATAATCAGCATGGGCCTTGACACTCTCAGCAGTGTTTGGATTGTTGTGTCTGAGTCACCTGTGAGGAGATGCATGTTGGGGTATGTTCCTAACACTGTTTATAACTGGAAAAGTGCTTTGCATAAACTGTTAAACATCTTCAAGATCATAAGTCCAGTTAAATATAACTAACTACTAGTAGCTGCCTCACTGCTTCTATTTTACACTGCCTGGCTAAAAAAATGTATACAATTTACCCACCAAATTCCGGAGCTGTTTCCTTTTACCCTGCTGTGCTAGGCAATATTTTAGCAGGATATACAACTGTAATCATTTTGCTTTAAATTGAGCTGCAAAGTTGGTTACGTAATAATAATACAAATGTCTTTGATGACAACTTTGTTCTGCCGTGGTTGACTAAAGGCAAATACATTGTTCACTTTGTAAGGCAAGTTGCACTGTGCAGAGAGAATTTGCCCAAGAATTTTGCTAAATTGGTGAAATTACACTTTGTAAAGAATACCCAATTACATGTAAGGAAAACATAGGAGAACAGCATTTTGCTTGCCCATGATTAAACAATAAATATCAGCAGAACGCCCCCTAATTCACTAAGCGCTGGGGAAAATTCCTCTGCACAGTGCAATTTCCTTTAAGTGAACAGCGTGTTTGCCTTTAGTAAATCAACCCCAGTGTCTCAAAGTATTTTACCACAACAGCCAGCCAGATGACTAATATTTTCAGAAGTAGGTCAGAAATGTCAGCCCTGATCTCTAAATGGCAATTGGATAAATCTCCATATCAACAAACTAGTGTATATTGTTAGGTGTTTATTTGTAGTTTAGTCAGTAGCCAGTTTTTGTAAAAGAATATGATGCAGCGACACAGCTCTTAAGAACTCCCTAGAGATAAAGATTAAACTTCTTTTCCATCTAAAAGTAGTGCCATAACATCTTTTACAATAACTTGAAAGCAAACAATTTGTCATGAACTTTCTATATGGATCATTTATATATTTATATACAGTGATCCTTTCCATCCTGTGTGGGGAAAAATACATCTTAAATGTGTGTAGTGTCATGAGTTCAGCGGTACAATTCAAAAGACCAAAGTCTTAAATACACACTTGGATTCTTGGATTATATGAGCATTGATATTGTATTTAAGCTGTTGTAGAAAGGACAGAGTAGTCAGATGTTTGATGTCAATATATAGCAACAGTGGGTAGCATAGATGTAACCAAGTGATACAATAGAGAAGGGCAGAAGATTCGTAATAGAATTCAATTCATTTTTTCAAAGGGAAGTAAAAACATTAATAAGAACAAATCACTAGGAAGCTTTAGGGCATGGTACTCTCTTGGCTTCACTATCCTCCGAGTCATGTGGCTGTAACAGAAAATATCAAAAGCTTATGCAGCCCAAAAATAGGCATGCAGGCAGTAAAGTCAAAGTGAAATCAAAACTCCTGAGCTGCATCCTCTGGATCATCAAAAGAGTCGGCTGATATGCATTTTCAGAGGAAAGCAGTTTTTATCAAGAGCCAGGTCACTTGTTAGCGGTAGCATGTGACCAGAAGCTCCAGCTTACTGCACAAACTCACAACATTTCAAAGTCCACCAAAGCACCACAATATTATTCCTTCAATCTACTGCAATAGCTGATTATAAAATTATCTAGCTAGTAGAGAGTGAGCGAGTTCTGCATCTTCAGGCCAAAGCAACGGCCAGGCTCCAAGTTTAAAAGACTGGGTATGTGGAGGAGGTGGCACAATGGATAACCACGTCTTTATCATCATCTTCTTTCTCCTAGGTACAGAAAAGCACAGTGTCATCAGCAGCTGCAAATGCATCCTATTCTACCTACTTCTGCAGCTAATTCCCCATTGAAAACTGGTATTGAAGAGTTGATCAAATTATTTAAGTACACAACCAGTAACTTGCTGCAGGAGGATGCACAGGAGTTCATTTAATCAAATATTGAGAAAGAGAGCACCAAAAGCATATATTGTGGTACCACCAGACAGGGAAAGCACATTCCACTGATATTTCTACAGCTGCAGCTTACTGCCAGGTAGGCTCAAGTGGTGAGTACATGATGGGTTTGGCAGACCATACCTGGGTTACAGAGATTGCGGTGGAGGAAGAGGCATAACATCATTGAGGCTGGATGTTATTCATATTCAGGTTGCAAAGGAGTGGAGAGAGCAGCCTCCCTATTCTACTGTATTGCACTTCTCCACGGATGCAGGCCACTGGTATCCCCAGGTCTGCTATTCAGACCTCAACAGTTTGTGCCTTTTTTCACACATCTGCTGCAGACAGCACCATAATGGTTTGCAGCCTCTGTCTTCAGCATATCAAGCATGGTAAATCTACCAATCATTTGCATACAACATGCATGAGGCGATACGTAACTGTTTACCACAAAGCTCAGTGGAAGCAGCATGACTACAAGTTGGCAGCAAAAGGATTGCAATCCCAGTCCTCCATTCCCAGCTCTCCCTCCACTACACAAGAAGCTCAATCTGCCTCTGCTGTAACTTCTGCGGGCTCAAGTGATAGGGATGTAAGTCTTACAAGGGGTTTGAAGGTCTTACCCTAGGGCACATCAAGCAGGGAATAGGGTCAGCTTAAGGAAATGCAAAGTAGGGCCAATGAATAGACTTAAACCTCACCTGTAAATTTCCTTACCCCACCCCACCCCACTGTCCCCAGCTGTTTTCTTGACCAGACAGGTGTCTCTTCCTCTTTTGCTAGAAAATATCAAAACATATTTTCCCAGGCATCCCCATTCCTAGTGTCTTAAATTAACAAAATGTCTGGCTTTACAGTCTTCCCCCTTCCATGACTTTGTGGTCTACAGAGCACCACAGTGCAAGCATTCAGCAGCCATGTTTTCACATAGAAAGCTATGAAAATTAGGAAGCTAACGTTCCCATGCCATTGGAGCACATGGTCAGCAGCAGGGTATACTTGTTCACAGACACATTTCCCAGCAAACATGCATGATGGGGCATGCCATTGGAGCTGATGGTGCAGTCCCATGTTTTACAACTTGATGATGGTGAAAGCGCAGTCATCTCTACCATCTCCTAGTCATTGGCTTGTTCTGGTAACTTGTCAAAACCACCAGTCTCCCTTAAATAACAAAAAGCCTATGCAACAGCCCAGGCAAAACACTCCCATGCTGTTTTGCAATTGACAGCTGGTATGAGGGGAACAGGAACCACACTGGGGTATAGAATATATCAACTCTTCTGGGGCAGGCTAAAAGGTGACTAACTCTTCTTCTTCATTCTTGTGCCTGGAAAGGCCACATGTGATAACAGCACCAACTAACTGTCCACCTTCTCTGGCACAACATGTCCTCCTGGTGGTGGACCAAAAGAGCATGAGGCTATTTCAGGTGGTTGTATCCAGCCAGTTTTCACCTGGCTGAAATTCAGTGGCAACACAAGTTGCCTATCATCCATCTAATTTGCAATATGCCCACACACTGGAAATTAACTTGGCCTTATGCAGCAGCTGTATCAGTGGACAGTCAATGAATATTTGTTGTAGTAAGGGACAAGGACCAGCTCTGGGCTCTGTCTTTTTTGTTCAGTAAATATACTATTTCATTTTTTTTTCAATAAAAGTTGGCTGCTGATCCTCCCTCCTGTTAAAAATGCAAAATAATACATTTGCTTAAATATTGTCCATAAGAGTTATTGAAATATTTTTGGGATGCAAAATTGCATGTGGTTTGTCATTTTCAAAATGTTGCCTACAAGAAATTGTTATAATTCTGTTTTTGAAGTATGTACAATATTCCTTTATTTCAACTGTGAAAAAAATTTGTTTTTGTTTTTTCTGCCCTGAAAAACTGCATGAGGAAAGTGTTTTATCAAATGCAGCTTTCTAGAATTTCTTTTAATTACGCCTATGCAATATGTACCATATACCTTTCATTTTAATGTGAAAAATGTAAACTATATATTTTTTGTGACATCCATAGCTAAATGTGGATGTGATTTAGGTAATGTGGACTCCAAGAAATTGTAAAAATACTACATATGTTGTTGGGTGTAACATATTACTTCTATGTAAAACATAAATTAAAACATTTTTTGGGCCTACAAAGCTATTTCAGGATGTGGTTTGGGCAAAGAGACCTATAATGAGTTGTAGAATTACAATGTATGCTGTCAGTAGCATATAAAACATATAAACTTTATTTTGTATTTTGATCTCCAAAGTTAAATGAGGATGCAGTTTAGGCATTACATTAAATTATAAAAATATACAAATACTGTCTGTAGACTTTTATTTATCATTTTAGTAAGAAAAATATAAATGTTAACTTTTTTTACCTCCTAAGTTACATGGGGATATGTTGTAGACAATGAGGCCCACAAAAAATTGTATAAATACTATGTATGATGCCTGTAGGATAGACATCAATGTAAAATAGAAAAATAAAAACTTTTTTTTTTTCTCTTAACCTCCAAAGCTAAATGGGAATATGGATTAGCCAATACGGCCCACCAAAAATGGTAGAAATAATTCCAATGCATTGTTCAAAATATTATTTCCTTTTTATAGTGCAGAAATTACACTTTGTATTGTATATTTGACCCAAACAGCTGCATGTATGGTATCAGTTTTAAAATGTAGCCTACTCTAAATGCTGACATGCTGTTTATGTAGTCTGTACAATATTTCTTACCTTTTTTTATGGGCATGTATAAATGTAGATTTTTTTTTTTATTTTATTTTTTTTATGAAATGCTGCATGCCGTGTGTTCTTTTCAAAATGCAACCTACACCAACTGCTTCATTTATGACTATGAAATCTGTACAATATCTCTGGCCTTTACTCAAAAAGAATACAATCTATATTGTTTTCCATGACAAAACCTGTCTCACCTCTCCCTCTTTCATTGTGGCATATTAAAATCACTTCTATGATGCAATTTGCAATAATTTTGGCTCTTGTCTCTGGCATAATACACTGTCGTTTTTACTTTATAATAAAAACTGGCTTTTTTTGTTCCTCCTCCATTACAGCCAAGTCAAACTGCTTACAGTGAATGCAACATGTGTGCAATGTTTCTGGCTCTTTTCTCTGATAAAGTACACAAACATTTTTATTTCTTGATTAAAAACGCCAACATTGCTTACATGATTTGCATTTTGTCTGTACTATTTCAGGGTCTTGTCTCTGACATAATACAATGTAAATTTTATTTTACAGTTTATTTTCATGTCTCTTTATGCTTGCCAACTGTCCTGATGTGCTGGGACAGATCAGATTTAAGGTTGAAGAAAGTTGAAAAATATCACTAGACCCATAAAGTTATCTTATTTGCATTCCTATATTAGTGTTGATGTTGAGATAAATAAACTGATTCCCAAGAAGGCATCTTATACAACCCAAAGGAACACCACGGTCTCCTTGGCTTGCAGTGCAATATAACAAACAGTAGTCAACTCACTTCAGGCAGTCGTCTTTAACATTTCATTGGAACGGATTTGTGATTCATCACTGAATATCACTTTCATCCAGTCATCCACAGTCCATGATTGCTTTTCTTTAGCTCACTGTAACCTTGTTTTTTGATGTTTAGGTGTTAATGATGGTTTTCGTTTGGCTCTTTTGTATATGCCTTTAGGAGATGTCTTACAGTTCGGTCAGACATTGACTCCAGTTTCTGCCCATTTGTTCCTTATTTGTTTTGTTGTGCATTTTGTGTTTTCAAGGCATATTGCTTTAAGTTTTTTATCTTGAGGCTTTGATGTCTTCCTTGGTCTACCAGTACGCTTCCCTTTTACAACCTTCCCATATGATTTGTACTTGATCCAGATTTTAGACACAGCTGACTGGGAACAACCAACTTCTTTTGCAACATTCCGTGATGATTTACCTTTTTGGAGATGTTTTATTATGCTCTCATTTGTCTCATCTGACATCTCTGGTGTTGGAGCCATGATTCATGTCTATCAGCTTGGTGCAACAGCTCACCAAGGTGTGCAAGCACTCTTTTTTAACTGCAAGCTAATTAGCAGAAGTAATTTGATGCAGATGCTTATTTTAGAACTGCAAAGTACATAGTGATTCCATAATGTTTTCCTCAGAATTGAGTGGTTCCATATTTTTTTCCTCTGCTTGCTCTGCAAGAACAGTTGCATTTGACTACAGTTTTCTTTGTTTTTTATTTTTTTAAGTGTTTCTTAAAGCCAGAAGGTTGGAATGTTAAATAAAAATAGTTTTGAGGCATGTCTGTGATTGGTTTTTTTTTCTATATAATTAAGCAATTGAATTAACATTTTCCAAGAGTGGTGATTCCACACTTTTTTCCAGGGGTTGTACTTACCAGCTTCCCTCATCCTCTCAAATCCCCCACCGGCACTCTGCACTCCTCCTTCTTCCAAGCAGCTGCATAGCAAGCCAGCTGCTGAGGGGGCACCCCCAAGCCAGGCTGTGTGCGACCATCAGTGCCGGATTTATAAGGGGGAAATAGGGACAACTGCCCCACGCCCCCCTGCCAGAGGGGGCCCCAGACTTCCTTTTTTTAAAAAGGTAAAAACTACAAAATTATTTCTAATTTTTAAAAAATCAACAAAGTGTATCTGGGTGTCAAGACACAGAACAGCTTAAATGTACCAAGTGCAGTAGTGAAGTCAACTCCTAACCAGTCGGTTTGTTCTGTGTCTTGAATCCTTCAACCAGACATCACACAAGTGATTTTCCATTTCACGCCACCACCTATGAGTCAGTCAACACCATCCACTCAGCAAAAGTAGAGGGGACTTGCCATAATGCTCGTAATGATTTTACAGGGAAATATTGTAGTGTGATGCATAATTGTGATGTATTGTTTGCCAGTTCCAACTACCTGTGTAATGTGAATTCTTACAATCAATAAAACTGAGAAAAAAAAAATCAGACAAGTGTCTTCTTCGGAACCTAACTTATGTGGTTTATCATTCATTTCAATTAACTTTTTATTTGTCATATAATTTAATTTCTATATGAGGGGGTCCCCAAAGCTGAAGTTCCCTGGGCCCACAAAGGTCTAAATCCGGCACCAACGACCATAGACAAACACAGTGTGGCTTGGCCTCACACTCCACTTTGTAATGGTCGTGCATACTGGGCACACAAATAGCTGTGTGTGTAGCAGCCATGTTGTTCCTTATTCAGCCATTACATTTTACTTATCACTATCTTTTCTGTGTTGAACACAGCTGTAGTAATCTTCCCCCTCCCTCCTCCTTCCATTCATGGAATCCACTATTAACTGATGCCAGGACCTTCTTATCAGTCTATTGATTGGACACACACTGACCCTTTCCATTAACCAATCAACATTTCCTCTGGAAACCCTAATAAAACTATTACCCTCACAAGCTTGAATGACTGGTATGTTACCAGACACTTGCAGCTCTTCCTCCTATCGTAAATACCATAGCAATCAGTCCACATTTCTGATAGAATGGTTATCAGCCAACACTCCAAAACGTCAGAATATCTCATAACTCATGAAATAAAAACAGCACAGCGATATTAAGGACACTTTTATTTTCCTCAGTTAATTTGTAACATTTCAAGTCCAAACATCCCTATATGAGACAATATGGGGAACCAATGGAACTGTTTAGCCTCCTAGGTAAAGTAAACATCTTAAACCTGTCGTATAAATATGATAGGTACATTCCGAAGCTAAGCTCACACTAGACAATAATTTGCACTTTTGCAGTCTATAAAAGGTAGGTATTTAGAGATATGAATACTTATAGAAAACTGTATTTCAGACTTGCTTATAAGTGTGGTGACATCCCAGCAACTACACCTGGAATGCCACCACATTTTGACAGCTCTCCTTTAGCATCAAACCAAGGAACACCTAACTGGACTTGAGAGAGCCACTATACCATCTTTATCTATCCATTGGATTCTGCTGAAACCAGCACATTGATAAATATTCTCACCCCCAACTCCTTTTTATTTCTCTGTTGCCTTGTCATCTCTTTGTTACTTTGTAATATATTTGGGGTTTTTTTGTAACTATTTTATTTTCACCATTTTTACCTTTTCATTATTAGACCCTATTTTGAAAAGTGTTGAAATTGTTTCTAAGTCTCTGATGCAAACTAAAAGAATCCGTGTTTCTTGAAGAGCACTAATTTATATTATAAATCTCTGAATATACCTGACTGTGGTGACAGTGTGTGTACAGACATTTATTTTAAAAGTGTTATTGCTAATAATGTGGAAGTTTACGACTCTTCGGTAAAAGTCGGTGGTGGCAATATAAAGAGGTAATTGCTTAGTTAATTAAACCCAGTATCAATTGCTCTCAATCTGTTGGCACCTAGCTTGTCGTCCTGCAGGCTGGAAAATCTTTGTGCAGAGTGGGGCTGAGAGTGTCATTGTTGCATAAGTGACAGCATGAGGTGAGGTTGACCATTCTTTTTTCACACATTGGTGAAGAGGGCGGTGGTCAGACACTTGTGTTTGTCACACACTTTTTAAAAATGTTTTGGGCATGCACAACCCTTACATATGAGTTTATACATAGGTAATACTTGATTAATTAAGCGACAAACATATGTCAACGTAGCTGGAGAGGGGTCTTTCCAACACAATAAAATAGCCTTTTTTGCATAAAAAAAGATCAGATGAAACATAATATGGTTACAGGTGAGGGGGTCATATTCATCAAGAACATCCAACAGACTCACCACTGGAGTCCTAGGAGCCCTCAGGCCCTGGTGATCTGTCACCATATCAAACAATTCAGCCCAAAACGGAGACAGTTTAGGACAGGACCAAAACTAAGGATATTAGCAGAGACCTCCCCGCATTTAGAACAACAGGTTTGATTCGCAAACCGTTTACGATTCAGTTTAGCTGGGGTGTAGTGCAGCTGGTGAACAAACTTAAATTGTACATACTTATCCACAGTACTAATAACATCCTGAAAGATAGTTTCAGTAACCTCTTCTCAATCCTCTTTAGTGAGGTTAGGAAAGTAAGCATGCCATTTCTTATAGGATGAGGCAAAGGGATCTGACCCAGAAGATTGCACAGCAGTATAAAAAGTGGTCACCAATTTAGTAATATCTGGAACTGCCATAAGTTGTTCTAAAGGAGAAGTGGCAAGAATAATTCCCTGCAGCCCAAACTGGGCCTGCATGGTGTGGCGTAGTAAAAGGTATTTAAAAAAGAACTAATTTGTCACACCACTCCGTTTCTTAAGAACATGAAAGGAGATAAAGACACCATGCACATATACAGTTGTGGCCAAAATTATTCAACCCCCAATGCTGTAAAGGGGTTTAGGGACTATAGTGTACATTTGGAATTGTATTCAGAATCAAATCCTACAAGGACGTTGTAACTACCCAAATGCAACTAAAATGACATCAATTGTTTATGTAATACAGTAGTAAATGGTTCTTATGTGGTTTCTTCATTGCCACAATTATTCAACCCCTTAAAGACTACCACTCTGAAGAACAGAGGTTCATACAGGTGCTTTCCATCAGGTATTGAAAACACCTGTGGATGTCACCGAGCAGCAATCAAGCATAATAAGCACCAATTAGGCAGCTTTAAAATGACTGTGATACTCAGCTCCTTCTAGACATTTACTGGTGTGGTTACAAACATGGTGAAGGCAAGAGAATGGTCCAGGAAGACAAGAGAAGAGGTGATTTCTCTTCACAGGAAGGGCAATGGCTATAAGAAGATTGCAAAGATGTTAAACATACCAAGAGACACCTTAGGAAGCATCATTCGCAAATTCAAGGCAAAGGGCACTGTTGAAACGCTACCTGGTCGTGGCAGAAAGAAGATGCTGACTTCGACTGCTGTGCGCTACCTGAAGCGTAGAGTGGAGAGAAGTCCCCGTGTGACTGCTGAGGAACTGAGAAAAGATTTGTCAGATGTGGGTACAGAAGTTTCAGCCCAGACAATAAGACGCACACTGCGTAATGAAGGCCTCCGTGCCAGAACTCCCAGGCGTACCCCCTTGCTGTCTCCAAAGAATAAGAAGAGTCGACTGCAGTATGCCAAAAGCCATGTGGACAAACCACAAAAGTTGTGGGATAGTGTTCTGTGGACTGATGAAACAAAATTAGAACTGTTTGGGCCCATGGATCAACGCTATGTTTGGAGGAGGAAGAACAAGGCCTATGATGAAAAGAACACCTTGCCTACTGTGAAGCATGGTGGAGGGTCAATCATGCTTTGGGGCTGTTTTGCTTCTGCAGGTACAGGGAAGCTTCAGCGTGTGCAAGGTACCATGAATTCTCTTCAGTACCAGGAGATATTGGATGGAAACGTGATGCAGTCCGTCACACACCTGAGGCTTGGGAGACGTTGGACCTTTCAACAGGACAATGATCCCAAGCATACCTCCAAGTCCACTAGAGCATGGTTGCAGAGGAAAGGCTGGAACATTTTGGAGTGGCCATCGCAGTCACCAGACTTAAATCCGATTGAGAACCTCTGGTGGGACTTAAAGAAAGCAGTTGCAGTGCGCAAGCCTAAGAATGTGACTGAACTGGAGGCCTTTGCCCATGAAGAATGGGCGAAGATACCCGTAGATCGCTGCAAGACACTTGTGTCAAGCTATGCTTCACGTTTAAAAGCTGTTATAACTGTAAAAGGATGCTGTACTAAGTACTAAGATTGAATGTCACTTGGGGGTTGAATAAAACTGATAATGCTGTGAGCACAGAAAAGACATTTGTGGTTATTTCATTATAACTGTTATGTTATATTTGTCTGACCTACAAGTGCCTCTTTAATGTAAATGTAAGCAAGATGACTGAATGATCAAAAGCAATGTCAAACTGGCCAAAACACTCAATTTCAGTGGGGGTTGAATAATTTTGGCCACAACTGTACTTGAGTAACATATTTAATTCCCCTATTAATCCACAACGGCGCATCTGCTTTCCTTGAAGTTAGGATTTTGCCACAGCGATGCATATGGACTGATAGATACCATACCCTCTGACAGAAACTTTACCTTTGCAGACCAAGTTAAAAAGCATAAATCCATAGGAGAGGATTTCTGGTACATAGATGGTACCTGGCAATAACCTGCATCCTTAAGTCCCCTGGGGGAGCCCCAGAGAGCTGACATAAGGGTGGTGGAGGGAGTGGGAACACCCACTCGCCTCCAGTGTTAGACATAGGTCAGTTGGAGGATAGAAAGTAATTGTAAAAATTGGGGCAGGCCAGACCTCCACGTGAAACAGAAGCCTGTAGGGAAGCCCTGGCAAACAGAGTATGAGAATTACTCCAAATAAAGGTGAATATAAAGGAGTCAATACGTCTGAACAGATGCTTCGGAGGAAATACGGGTGAATGTTGGATTTTTAGACACATATAATACTTCTTCTAGTGTCTTGAGGCGATTATGAATGAAAGAGCCATTGAAATAAAAAATGAAGTGTGATTTTATTCTATCACACAATGGTGTAAAATAACAATGTAAAGCGTATTATGAGCAGTTCCATGTATAAAAGGCTACTGTAGAAATAACAAGCAAACGTTTAAAACAAAGTCACCATTATCTGTCATGGCTGTCCTTGCCATGTGCGATTCTCATGTCCTTCTCCAACACAGAGTCCGAGAAAGGAAAAACCGGACGTGACGTTAATGATGATCTAGCAGCAGTATGCACCTGTTCCAGCATCTCATCCGTGTGTGTACGTGTATGTCAAAGTGTCAATATTAGTGTGTGAGCGTGAGTGTCTCCTTGTCCGTTATCTGATGGTCTTTTATGAGGCAAATGTACGTCATAGTTAGTGATCTTAATACCTTCTATGGAAATTATTACTGCTTAGCAAAGCCATTTCATATAAGGAAAGGATGCTATACATATGATGTTTGATGGACAGGAACATATGTATGCTGATGAACCCTCAGCTATATATTTAAAGAATATTATAGCTTAAGAACATATCAATGTATAATCACTAAACTATATATGTATCAATGTTAGAGACGTATACTAAATACACACAGATACTATTAAAATACATAATGTAATAGTAAGTCACTACTAATAACCTTGACATAACTACCAGATACTCCTATGCCTAAATATAGTATACTCAACTTTCAACTGGTTAGCTGTCTCAGCTTAACTTGTATATCTTTTGGTCTCAGCTATAATTGAAGAATAGTAAATACTACCATTTGTCAAAGACCATTCACACATATTAATATTAATTATGACTAATCATAAAAACCAAATATTTTGCAAGCTTGCCATCAATATAAGTGCCGAATCATAATTTAGATTTAACAGTGAAGCCCTAAGATAATTTTTACTGATGTAGCCCAGGGCTGGCTAACTTACCTGTGCCATCGCAAGACATTCATAATAGGAACTATGCTGAACTAGCGCTCCTTCTTGTGTTTAGCTGTGATAGTGAAATATTGTTCAGAGGCACAGAGAGAGAGAGGAGGGCCCAACAAAGGTCCTAGGATTGTGGGATAAGCAGAGGAGCATGTAGTTCAGAAGGCTGAATTTGCAGAGGGACCAGTACTGTTGTGAACTACAAGTTCCAGCCAGCTGGAAGAGGAAATGTCATGCTGGGAGAGGATATACAGTCAGGTCCATAAATATTGGGACATTGACACAATTCTAACATTTTTGGCTCTATACACCACCACAATGGATTTGAAATGAAACGAACAAGATGTGCTTTAACTGCAGACTGTCAGCTTTAATTTGAGGGTATTTACATCCAAATCAGGTGAACGGTGTAGGAATTACAACAGTTTGCATATGTGCCTCCCACTTATTAAGGAACCAAAAGTAATGGGACAGAATAATAATCATAAATCAAACTTTCACTTTTTAATACTTGGTTGCAAATCCTTTGCAGTCAATTACAGCCTGAAGTCTGGAACGCATAGACATCACCAGACACTGGGTTTCATCCCTGGTGATGCTCTGTCAGGCCTCTACTGCAACTGTCTCCAGTTCCTGCTTGTTCTTGGGGCATTTTCCCTTCAGTTTTGTCTTCAGCAAGTGAAATGCATTCTCAATCGGATTCAGGTCAGGTGATTGACTTGGCCATTGCATAACATTCCACTTCTTTCCCTTAAAAAACTCTTTGGTGGCTTTTGCAGTATGCTTTGGGTCATTGTCCATCTGCACTGTGAAGCGGCGTCCAATGAGTTCTGAAGCATTTGGCTGAATATGAGCAGATAATATTGCCTGAAACACTTCAGAATTCATCCTGCTGCTTTTGTCAGCAGTCACATCATCAATAAATACAAGAGAAGCAGTTCCATTGGCAGCCATACATGCCCACGCCATGACACTACCACCACCATGCTTCACTGATGAGGTGGTATGCTTAGGATCATGAGCAATTCCTTTCCTTCTCCATACTCTTCTCTTCCCATCACTCTGGTACAAGTTGATCTTGGTTTCATCTGTCCATAGGATGTTGTTCCAGAACTTTGAAGGCTTTTTTAGATGTCGTTTGGCAAACTCCAATCTGGCCTTCCTGTTTTTGAGGCTCACCAATAGTTTACATCTTGTGGTGAACCCTCTGTATTCACTCTGGTGAAGTCTTCTCTTGATTGTTGACTTTGACACACATACACCTACCTCCTGGAGAGTGTTCTTGATCTGGCCAACTGTTGTGAAGGGTGTTTTCTTCACCAGGGAAAGAATTCTTCGGTCATCCACCACAGTTGTTTTCCGTGGTCTTCCGGGTCTTTTGGTGTTGCTGAGCTCACCGGTGCGTTCCTTCTTTTTAAGAATGTTCCAAACAGTTGTTTTGGCCACGCCTAATGTTTTTGCTATCTCTCTGATGGGTTTGTTTTGTTTTTTCAGCCTAATGATGGCTTGCTTCACTGATAGTGACAGCTCTTTGGATCTCATCTTGAGAGTTGACAGCAACAGATTACAAATGCAAATAGCACACTTGAAATGAACTCTGGACCTTTTATCTGCTCATTGTAATTGGGATAATGAGGAAATAACACACATCTGGCCATGGAATGGTTGAGAAGCCAATTGTCCCATTACTTTTGGTCCCTTAATAAGTGGGAGGCACATATGCAAACTGTTGTAATTCCTACACCGTTCACCTGATTTGGATGTAAATACCCTCAAATTAAAGCTGACAGTCTGCAGTTAAAGCACATCTTGTTTGTTTCATTTGAAATCCATTGTGGTGGTATATAGAGCCAAACATTTTAGAATTGTGTCGATGTCCCAATATTTATGGACCTGACTGTATAAATCAGCCACCGGAGGATGTGCTTACTCTTCGAACCACTGGCTGAAGCTGAGAGGAGAGAACCAGCTGCTTGTGAGAGTTTAGCAGGCCATGCGGTCCGGACGGTGTGAAAGATCTTCAGTGGGAGAGTTACATACCTACAAGCTGATCGTCAGTCTCAGCTTTCTGTCAGCAGAGTGACTGTCCACAGTTGGTTAGCAGCAGCACCGCCACATTCACAGTGGAGTCTCAGTGTTGCATGGGGCTAGGCCTGACACCCCTAAGCTGGTGCAGATTCATTGGAAGCCCTTTCAGGACATCCTGAATCCTTTGAGCCACAGGGTCATCGGGATTGGTGAGCGGGCTGAAGCCCACACTGTGCATACTCTTCACTAGGGACACTGCATGCAGACACCTTTACGATATGTCTGATTGTAAATCTTTCACCTTTATTTGGAGTAATTTACCTACATTATCAATGATTGCTGGCCACCATTGCACAGCAATCTCCTTGGGGATCTATTGAACTAGCTGGATATTTAGGATGCACGTTTTTTTTCAAGACTCTCTTTCACTACTCTTCAAGCCAAGGACTCACATCAGTGCTTATATTAACTCTATTCAGAACTTGTTAATAGCATATAATATACATCTAGCTCTCTCAAAGTGTGTTGATATTTTCGTACCTGTGGCATCAGGAATTTAAGGGAGCAGTCTGACACTGAAGAAAGGTCTTTCCTCTCCCTTTCATACCTGAGGTCAAAGGCTCACTTTGCCTATATTTGAAATACTGTTGACTTGTGTTCACAACTGCATATAACTTTGTGTTTCACTTTGAGATTAATAAACAGGTTACATGCCTTAAGAAATGCCTGCTTTAACTGTCTTCAACTAAAGAACCATTAGTAAATGCTCCATTGTTTACTGCAATTTGGTGTCTTTGAAATCATGACTTCTTGTGCATTATGTCTGAACCCAGGTGTAGCAATCATGCACACAGAGATGGATGTGATCACCCATTTTGCTCCAAACCCCTCCATTTTGTATCTCTCTCTCTCCCAAATCAGATTCCACCGATATCCCCCCTCCCTCTCTGTTGAGTGACGTGGTCTGGATGATAACAGTGATCACAGGCAGCAAACTCATTCGGAGGGCGTCATGGCTATAAACCTCACTAGCTGGTGCCCCTATGTCTGCGAGACTCTTGCTGGAGAAGGGATCGTAAAACCATAAACCCAGCCCTCAGGGAGCTTCAAAGACATTCCAGGTAGTCGTAAAAACAGACTTACATTTAAAAACCCACTTTTCCATATAGTTTTATTTGTTCAAATAGAATATAATTACATAAACCTGGAGCACATATTTGGACGGCTCACTTTAAGACAAGTTGCCTGGTATATTACTCCCCCTAGCTGGCATATACAGGAGAGCAGAAAATTATATCTCCTTAACCATCCTAGCAGATATATCATATTTCATATGTAGACGTTCAACAGAAGATTCTACGTATTAATCTACTCGTGGATAGAATGTTATATGTATTCAGGGTAAGTTATGAACCATAATATAAGCTAGGAGGGATTTTCGGTCATAGCTTGGGTCTCCGCCTGCCACACCCACCCAAATGAGGCAATTGGTTCTCTGCTTCAGGGAGACACCATGCTGAGTTTCAAGATAAAGACTTGTTTGTTTGAAGTTAAGTTAAGCTGAGTTGAAGTTGAAGAATCTCCCTTTTAACATCGGAACTAACTTTGGGAGATAAGACCCTTTTGGCTCTGAAACCTGACCTGCTTAACCCAAGGCTGACGGCAAGTACTTTATCCCTCTAAACTTCTTTCTGTTATCTCTTTGCTGTGCTATTGTTCTCTGTATATTTATATATATATATATATATATTGGCTACATCTTTTTCTGTAAATATTTTTATTGCACCCTTTCGACCTTTTAGTAATAAATCTTACTTTCTGAAAGTGTTGAACCGTTTCTAAAGCTCTTTAATGCAAACTAAGCACCCCTACCTCTGAAGAGCGCTACTGTGTGTTTTAAACTTCAGTATATCTCTGCCTGCAGTGACAGTGGTATACCGATGATTATTCAAACATCATAGTGTTATTGCTAATATTGCCGAGTTTCCTCTTTCTCTGTACAAAAAGGAGGTGGTGGCAGTGTGAAGGGTTATTTGCGTAATAAACCTAACCCAGTAACAATCGCTCCTAGGCTGCCAGGACACAGGTTGTGGTCCATTAGCTGGAAAATCTTTGTGCAGGGTGCAGCTGGGCGTGGCATTGTTACGCACGTGACAGCACAGTTTTAGATTGGCTAGTCCTTTGGTCACGAGTTTGGTGAGAAGGGCTGGGGTCTGATGCCGCGATCGTCACACCAGGGTGTCAGAAGGTTTGCAAGGTCAAGGCAACCTAAGGGGATAGTCATCTTACAGCAGCCTTCATGATGGTAGTGCTACACTACAGTATATTTATGTGCCCAATAAGAGGTAAAGAGGTTCATGCATGGGGCTTCAGTTCCATAGAGTGTGCGTAGTGTGAAATTTTCTCCTCCAGCGTGTCCCAGCAGATGCCACCAATCACTGGTGTTCCCCTAATGGAGATAGCCAACATTTCAATGACCAATGTGAACAAAAGGTGTGATAGGGGGCAGCCCTCATGAGTACCATGCTGGAGAGAGAAAATAGGGGAGATGTCCTGATTGGTACGTACCCTAGCACAAGTGTTAGTATAGAGAAGTTGAATCCTTTCATTAAATGAAAGGCCAAAACCAAATTTGGACAGTGTTTCCCACAAAAACTACTACCTAACAGTGTCAAATGCCTTCTTGATATCAAGGGTCAATACCAATCTGCTGTGTTTATGGTGTGCAGCACCAAAAGGCTTAGTGCATTTAACTAATAAGCTAAACTTTTGCTTCCTCCATCAGCTCATCCCTCACAGTTATTACTTTTTGTATCAATTGACCCTTCCTTTTAGATTGTAAGTAGGGATGCACAAATACCCTTTTTTGATCGGTTAGTATGAGTACCAATACTTTTGGTCAGTTACTCGCCGTTACCGAGTACTGATGCTTTGCGGAGCAATTTGCGTCCATATAAATTGTATGGATGCAAATTGCACTGCAAAGAATAGCATGCAATTTGAACAGGAATGCGACTCCTGTTCCAAATTGCATGCAGTTTCCCCACTGCTCCTGTGTGAACCCAGACCTGTCTTAGCCTGAGTTCATACAAGAGTGGTGCGGGAAACCTCCCTGCACTGATCCCATGCTATCAGAAAAGGTAAAGCTGCTTCACAGGTCTGGGGATTTGAAATCCCTGTGGCTTTCTCTCCTCTCCATGCCGGAGTGACAGTATGGGTTTGACAGCTTCTGACTGGTCAGTACCATGACGGAGAGGAGTGAAAGTCATGGGGATGTCACAGACCTGTAAAGAGGCTTTATTTTCTGTGACAGCATTGGATCCGTGAAGAGAAGTTTCCCGCACCACTTGTGGGTGAACTCAGGGTGACAAGCCTGGGTTCACACAGGAGCAGTGGGGAAACTGCATGGGATTTGGACAGGAATCACATTCCTGTTCAAATTGCATGCTATTCTTTGCGGTGCAATTTGTGTCCGTACATTTTGTATTGATGCAAATTGCACAGCAAAGTATCTCTTTCAGGTATCGGGAGCATTGTCCTGAGTATGAGTACACAGGAAAATACTCGGTATTGGCACTGATACCGGTATTGGTGCATCCCTAATTGTAAGCTCTGACAAGTAGGTCCCTCTGATTGCTCTTTTATTGAATCATATTGTAACAATACTGTCTCACTCTATTTTGTAAAGTGCTGTACAGGGGCGGACTGACCATTTGGAAACTCGGGCACTGCCCGAGGGCCCGGAGTCAGTAGAGGGCCACATGAAATGTCCCTGGTACCAAACTGTTGGTACTATATAAATCCTGTATAATAATAATTTATATACTACACACTGTATAAATTTTAGTAACATAATGATTTGCATGTATTGACTTAAAGTATATGTTTTGCTATGCCATAGTAATCTGTAACCAGATTTTTCTTACAATGACAGCTGCTATGCAGTTCAGGAAGTAATTTGGATCTGATATTCCATGTCACATATTTTTAATACCAATTAACTGCATGATTCATAAACACCTGTGGATTTTCCTAGTGCTGCAGTGCTAAAAAAACACAAAGGTTCTGAAACGCATTGCAGTGGTCTGTTATCTTATTTCAAGTTTGAAATAAAGTGCCTTTATCTGCAGATGATACTACATGCTGGATTTTTCTGATTACCTATAATACAACTATACCTTTTTTATTTTTCTATTTAATAATAGGTTATTCTTTGTACCAGCAGCACCATCAATAGGCAATAGAAATGTTGCAAATAATCCATCCAGGAAGAAACCAGCAATGCTCATTATAAGAGAAGGCCTAAAATTACTGACTGCTGGCCAGTAGGCAAGGGCTATTTTAGAGGAAAATGGTCTTTCCAATTTTTAGATTATATTCCTCCTAATATATATTTAATTTCTTTCTTTCAGAAATGTTTGAGCAGTAAAATCTGTTCATCTGTTTTATATATTTTCCCAAGGTATCACCATTTATTTATATTGCAGCATGTGCTTACATGATTATTTAAGTACCTTAAACCACTGACTGAAACACAACTCTGACGCACTATTAACTATAACAAGCTATAAGCTTCAACGCAGTTAATGAATCAACTCTCTATAAAACAATACTCATTTGCTTCTATGTTCTCTGTTACTGATGATATTAATTACCAACGGCGCACCAAACGCACTTTTTTTTCTAAAGGCAAACATTTTATTATATTACTTGTTTTACGTCAGTTTGTGATATTTAACCTTTCACCTTTAATATGCCTGTAACAAAGATCTAGAGTAGGACTCACTTCCCTTTGCTGTCATATAATCTCTTCATCCTCTACCATTTATTAAAGTGTACTGCAGGTGTTCTCTAGTAAATGAATGGTCATATTAATACCTGTCACATATAATCACAGTCTATTCATCATGTTCAGCGGGCTGCATGCAGGAGAGTTTCCAGCAGTCCCTTTCTCTAACGCCTTGCTCAGATTTCTATGAAGCTTCTAGCCCATCTGTCAGTGCTGTCATTTGGAAGGAAAACAGTATCAGCACTTTAAATATAAAGAATTCGGTATTGTTGCTGTGCTGTGATTGAACTGTCAGCAGTGTGTATATCACATCATAGTTCATAACTGGTCAATGCTTTATTTTGGAGATTACTAAGAAAGCACTGCAGGTCATTTCACAGTAATAATTTCTGCCTTGTATTCTATAGTATTTGAGGGATTAGGACATATTTTATTAAATCTTGCTGTTAGTATAAATCAGAAGATCACTATAATACATAATAAAACAATATACATATGCAACAAAGTATCTGTATGCTTACATGGTTTGAAATTAGAAACATGTTTTTCTATAAAAATGTAATTATCTCCAACCATTTGTACAGAAATTTAATGGAATAGTAGTAAACAAATTAAAGGATTTAAGAGGAAATAATCATTGTGATTTGTAAACACGCATTCATGCCACATACTATATATAGCCAAACAAAGTAGCATTAACTCCCTCCTATGTCATATCATAGTCGTCCTATTTCTTAGAAGGTCAGTAAAAAATGGCCATGTTACAGCAGGCAAGTCCTAAATTTCTGAAGCCTGAGGGGGCATAGTTTATCATATACATGTAAAAAAGTGCAGTGCTTAACAGCGTAAATAATAACTCCAATTGTGTAAATCAACAAACATAAAAAAAAACATATAACTGATCAATTCAGGTGCAGAAAAGCACACTGAACTGTCATTGAATGTGAAAAGAAATCATCCATCACAAGAAATATTCTTGTATAACCAAGTTATTATTATTATTATACATGACTTATACAGCGCCTACAGTTTGCTCACCGCTTTACATTAGGAGGGAGACAGTACAGTAACAATACAGTTCAATACACGAGGGGTACGAGGGCCCTGCTCCTTGGAGATTACAATCTAGGAGGGAGGGGATAGTGGTACAAGAGGTACTTAACAGTGGGGGATGTAGTAGGAAGAGTAGAGGATTCCAATATTAGCTGGGGTCAGGGTAGGCTTCCCTGAAGAGATGGATTTTCAGAGTGCACCTAAAAGTGAGCAGAGTAGGCGATAGCCTGATAGATTGGGGTAGGGAGTTCCAAAGGATGGGTGAAGCCCTTGAGAAATCCTGGAGATGAGCATGGGAGGAGGAGACAAGGGAGCTAGAGAGTAGGTCTTGAGTGGAGTGGAGAGTATGGTTTGAGTGGTATTTAGAGACAAGGTCGGTGATGTAATTAGGGGTAGTGTTATGAACGGCTTTATACGTCAGTATTAGTGTTTTGAATTTTATCCGTTGGGCAATTGGAAGCCAGTGGAGGGATTGGCAGAGAGGGGTGGCAGATACAGAGCAGTTAGTAAGGTGAATGAGTCTGGCAGCAGCTTTCACGATGGACTGGAGTGGGTATAGCCTGCGAGAGAGGGAGTGAAGGGGAGGTGGCAGCGTTATAGGTAACACTGAAGGAGTGCAGCCTTATTCACCCCACTCAATGTGAACTGTCCTTGGGTGCAATCATAGATGTTCGAAAACATAAACGTGACCAAACACAATCTAGTGCAGTGCGTGTCACCCCACTCAGTGCTCAAGGGAGGCTTACCGGAAACATTTGACCATCATGGTATAGAATAGTCAAACAAGGCATGTAAAGGATCAAATGTTTTTCACTAAAACTTCCTCCATAGCCTCCAAATACGAGTAGGTATAAGAAGACATTCCCAAACTCCACATGGATCATCGACATCAAAGGTATAATGGGCATGTATGTGAGACAAAAAGGCTTCCCATAGTGTAATATCCTTTAAACATTTATTAAAATCAAGGTAGTGCACTTACATGTATAGAGATACATGACAGCGGAAAAAGCTCCCGTTGGGTGGGTAGAGCCTAATGAGGAACTGAAAGACTTGTTCCCCATCAGATTTTACCTGCTTTTGATTAAGGGAAAATTCATACTGTATGTGATGACAGACGTTGTTTTACTGGACATGTTTAATGGCAAAAAGTCCAAAATATTGTTTTTTTTTTCAAAATTGTCGATCTTTTTTTGCTTATAGCGCAAAAAATAAAAAATGCACTGGCGATCAAATACCACTGAAAGAAAGCTCACTTTGTGGGGAAAAAACAGCGTAATTTCATTTGGGTGCAGGACCGCACAATTGTCAGTTAAAGTAACACAGTGCCATAACACAAAAAATGGCCTAGTCATGAAGGGGAGTAAATCTTCATGGTTAAATGACAACTTTGTGTAAAAAAAAAATTTTTTTCAGCATTTTACAGAAACGTTTGGCAAAAAATAAAATCTTCCATGGACTCAATGGGGTTTATTTACTAAAGCTGGAGAGTCCAAAATCAGACTCCCTTCTGCATAGAAACCAATCAGCATCTAACCTCAGCTTGTTCAATGAAGCTTTGGCAATGAAACCTGGAAGCTGATTGGTTTCTATGCAGAAGGGAGTCTGATTTTGGACTCTCCAGCTTTAGTAAATAAACCCCAATATGTCTCTCAGCAAATAGCTTGGAGTGTCTACTTAGGGGTTATTTTAGGGGCGGTCTGTTATCTTTGCTTTTCAGGGCTTCTGAAACTGTGATAGCTACTGAGGAAGTAAAGTGAGAAAATTATGCCCTTTGAAAGCCTGATGGTGGTCATTGCTTTTTGGGCCTTGTACGCAGCTAGGCTCCCAAAAAGTTTCTCACATGTGGTATCCCCTTACTCAAGAGAAACAGCAGAATGTATTTTGGGGTGTAATTCCACATATACCCATGGTATGTGAGAGCAATAAATCATTTAAGTGACAACTTTGTGTAAAGAAAAAAAGGAAACTTTTTTTTGGTAATTTTTTTAAAAAACTTGACAAAAAACAACATTTTCCATGGGCTTAACATGTCTCTGAGCAAATTCCTTGGTGTGTCTACTTTCCAAAAAGGGGTCATTTGGGGAGTTTTCGTACTACCCTGGAATTTTAGCACCTCAAGAAATGTGATAAGCAGTTAGGAAGAAAGAACTGCATAAATTCCAATGAATATATATACCATAGTTTGTAGATGCTGCAGAAACAATTGAGTACTGTCCGTGATACTTTTTTTATTTGCACTAACATACAATTTTGAGGACAAGCTTTCGGGGTATGTCCCCATCTTCAAGGTCCAAGCAGTAGATGCTATAACTTTCATACAAACCAATTAATATACACATACTGGGAATTTTTTTACCAAAGAAATATAGCAGAATACATTTTGGCCTAAATGTATTACACATTTTGAGTTTATTGGATATTATTTATAACAGAAAGCAGAAAATATTGTTTTTTTTTTATTTTCATTCTTTTTTCGTTTATATTGTAAAAAATAAAAAATCCAGTGATGATCAAATACCACCAAAAAAGAGCTCTGTGTGGAAAAAAAAGGACATACCTTTCATTTGGGAACAGCATTGCAGGACTGCTCAGTTACCAGTTGAAATATTGCAGTGCTGAATAGCAAAAATTGGCCTGGTCATGAACGGGGAAAAACCTTCCACAGCAGAAGTGATTAAGAATGTACAAAATAACGATGAGGGAAGCTAAAGGAAAACAATGGGGATATTTCCTAAAACTGATGCACATAGAGAATAGAGGAGTTGTGTGTAGTAACCAATCAGCTTCTAGAATTTATTATCAAAGCTTAATTGAACAACCTGAGGTTAGAAATGGATTGCTTACCATGCAGAGCTTCACCAGAGTCTATGTGCCCCAGTTTTAGAAAATCTTCCCCAATGTATCAGTGTGGCAATGGTATTCCATTAGCTCAGGAATATCAATTATTTTAATATGAATTTTAATATAAATTAAGCATATTTACAGTGATTTGAGATAAACACCACATATTTTAACCCCTTTCTACTGCTGTCTCCTGATCCTTTATTGGGTTCTAAATCCCAAGAGGTGGAGATGGGCATTCCAATCACGTGACTACTGTGATTGACAATCACAGAGGTCACATAATTGGAAAACTCCCGACTGCAAGTATGCATTGGGGACTCTCTGGTACCCACCGGCGACTGTACTGGGAGTATGTAGGGCATGCGCTCTCAGCACAGGAAGATGTTTACATCGGGCTGCATATATGCGGCCTCTCAGTGTTAAAGCCAACCCGCCGAGAGGCTGCATACATGTGTACCTCTAGCAGGAAGTGGTTGTTATTTTAAAGCAAGGCTTTACTCACTTCAGTTCCAGCAAT
This sequence comes from Staurois parvus, assembly GCF_062004578.1. Classification (NCBI taxonomy): domain Eukaryota; kingdom Metazoa; phylum Chordata; class Amphibia; order Anura; family Ranidae; genus Staurois; species Staurois parvus. The sequence continues at coordinate 5,583,453 of NW_028317800.1, read as the reverse complement.
GCAGTATCCCTCTGCTCCCCTGTCATTGGCTGGGCCAGGATAGTCGTCACTGCAACACATGTTCTGGAGTTCAGTCAGACTCTGCATTGCTAAATTTGTAAAGGGAGCTACGCATGCGCGGCTCACTGTACAGGGGCGGACAGCGAGGTAAGTAAGTTTAATGCAGAAGAGACAAAGAATGTCTGTTCTGCATTAACATTTCTGCCTGTTAGCTCATTTTTATTATTTTACCTAAAGTTCCACTTTAAGGCAAAAATTCATGCAGTATTTATAGCTTAGTGAATTGAACCCTGTGTGAGTTCATTTACTACATGGCAAATATTTTTCTAAGCTGCTCCTCCTTGAAAACATTTACCTCACCCTAATCTTTATCCAGCGCTGTTCCTTTCTGCAGCAGCTCCTCTTCCTCTCTCTCTTCTCACAGGAGACTCAGCAGCAGTGGCATTCATTGGCTCCTGCTGCTGTCAGTCAAATCCTGTGAGGAAGGAGCAAGGGGGCTGGGCTGAGTTGCTCTGGGTGTCTATTAATATTCATTTTTTATTATTATACAGGATTTATATAGCGCCAACAGTTTGAGCAGCGCTTTACAAAATGAAAACAGGTAGACATTACAGTTACAATACAATTTGGTACAAGAGGAAACAGAGGGCCCTGCCCATTTGAGCTTACAATCTAGGAGATGCACAATGCTTGCCTCAGGACTGGGATCAAGCCCACATGAGTGCCCCTATAGCAAGAGGCTTGCTCTGGGAGCTCTTGAAGAAGAAAAGGGGCCAAGATTGTCAGTGGGGACCCCAAAATAAAAGGTTCAAGTGTTATTTTTGTGCAAAATCATTGCACAAAGAAGGAATGTGTACCAAGTTTTATTATTTTCAGAAAAAAAAGCTTTAAAAACACTTTAAAGTTCTACACCAAATCAATTAACCTGGGCAATGATCAGAACCAGTGGTGTAAACATAGCCATAGCATAGCAGCATGGCGCTGGGGGTGGAGGGGGCCTAATTAGGGGGTTATTGAGGCACATTAAGCATAGAAAATCTGTGTGTATACAAAGATATTCTATGGTCCCCCTAAGGAGATCAACACCCTATATCAAGGTCTGCATAATTATTAGGCAGCTTCTTTTCCTCTCTTTTAAAGAGATTTAACTCACTCTGAAAAGGCAATTGTAAAAAGTATTTCATAGGGGTGCAGCAGTCCAGAAATTGCTAAGATATTGGGGCATGATTGTGACGGACATGGCGTCAGACCCCCAGCCCTTCTCACCAACTCGTGACAGAAGGACAAGCCAATCTAAAACCGCACTGTCAGGTGCGTAACAATGCCACACTCAGCTGCACCCTGCACAAAGATTTTCCAGCTAATGGACCACAATCTATGTACCTGCAGCCTGAGAGCAATTGTTACTGGGTCAGGTTAATTACGCAATTAACCCTTCACACTGCCACCACCGCCTTTTTGTAGAAAAAAGGAGGAAACTCGCCAATATTAGCAATAACCCTATGATGTTTGAATAATTGTTTGTATACCACTATCACCACAGGCAGAGGTATATAGAGGTTTAAAAACACACAGTAGCACTCTTCAGAGACAGGGATCATTAGCTTGCATTAAAGAGCTTTAGAAACAGTTCAGCACTTTTCAGAAAATAAGATTTATTACTAAAAAGGTCAAAATGGTGCAATAAATGTATTTACAGAAAAAGATGTAGCCAATATATATAAATACAGAGAGCAATAACACAGAAAGAGATAACAGAAAGAAGTTTAGAGAGGTAGAGTACTTGCTAAAAGTCCTGGGTTAAGCAGATCAAGTTTCAGAGCAAAAGGGTACCGTCTCCCAAGTTGGTTCCGATGTTAAAAGGGAGAATTCTTCAACTTACTTCTCCAAACCTGACAGCCTTTTTCTAGCAACTCAGCAGGGTGTCTCCTTACAGCAGAGAACCAATAGCCTCATTTGGGGAGGGGTGTTTTAGGCGGGGGACTCAGGCTAGAACCAAAATCCCTCCCAAGTTATACCAGGGTCAATAACCTTCCCTAGGTACATGTAACATTCTATCCACAGGTAGGATAATCTGCAGAATGATATTCTGAACGTCCAGATATCAGTTATGACATATCTGCTTGGGACGGTTAAGGAGGTATCGCTTTCTGCTCTCGGGTATACGTAATCCAGGGGTGTAAAATATCAGGCGACTCACATTAAGCTGAGCTATCCGAATATGTGCTTTATTTTTATGTAATTATTTCCTACCTTAAGATATGAAATTATAGGGAAAAGTGGGTTTTAAATGTGATGTCTGTTTTGCGGCTACCTAGGAATGCGTTTGAAGTCCAGTGAAGGACTGGTTTATGGCTTTACGATTATCTCAGATTGAGAAGCTAACAGACACCCGGGCACCAGCTAAATTGGGATTTATAACCATGAAGCTGTCCTGCTGTGCCCGATTGCCTGTGCACTTCTGAACCCAGCACACAGGGACCACGTGTCACTCAAAAGTGAGGGAGGGGGGAAGCTGATTTGGAGTAGAAATGATACAAAATGGAGGGCCTTTGGCAAAATGTAAGTTCGCATCCATCTCTGTACGTACAATTGCTACAATGATCACAGAACCATGAAACATTTTGTTGCAAATAGTCAATAGGGTCGCAAGAAACACGTTGAGAAAAAAAAGACGCAAATTGACTGCCAAAGATTTGAGAAGAATAAAACGTGAAGCTACCAGGAACCCATTATCCTCCAGTGCTGTCATATTCCAGAACTGTAACCTACCTGGAGTGCCCAGAAATACAAGGTGTTTAGTGCTCATACACATGGACAAGGTAAGGAAGGCTAAAACCCAACCACCACTGAGCAAGACACATAAGTTGAAATTTCAAGGCTGGGCCAAGAAATATCTGAAGACAGATTTTTCAAAGGTTTTATGGACTGATGAGATGAAAGTGACACTTGACGGACTAGATGGATGGGCCCGTGGCTGGATCAGTACAGAGCTCAGATGCCAGCAAGGTGGAAATAGGGTACTGGTATGGGCTGGTATTATTAAAGATGAGCTAATTGGACCTTTACAGTTTGAAGATGGACTCAAAATCGACTCCCAAACCTACTGCCTGTTTTCAGAAGACACTGTCTTCAAGCAGTGGTACAGGAAAAAGTCTGAATCTTTCAAGAAGGCCACGATATTTATGCAGGACAATGCTCTATCACAAGCATTAAAGTACTCTACTGTGTGGCTAGCCAGTGAAGGCCTTAAATATGAAAGAATAATGATATGGCTCCCTACCTCACCTGACCTAAACCCTATTGAGAACTTGCGGGCCCTTCTTAAATGGGAGATTTACAGTGAAGGAAAACAGTACACCTCTGTAAACAGTGTCTGTGAGGCTGTGGTTGCTTCTGCACAAAAAGATGATCGTCAACAGATCAAGAAACTGACAGACCGCATGAATGGAAGGCTTATGACTGTTACTGAAAAGAAGGGTGGCTATATTGGTCACTGATTTTTTTTAAATGTCAGAAATGTTTATTTGTAAATTTTGAGTTTTTTCTTTATTACTCTCACTTTAACAGATAAAAATAAACAAGTGAGATGGGAAAATTTAGATTTTTCATTTGTTTTCATAATAATTCTGCACACTAATAGTTGCCCAATAATTGTGCACCCATAGATATTCTCCTAAGAAAGCTAAAACCTCACTTTTACTTTCTTAAACATTCATAAATATTCAGGTTTGAGGTTTATTAACATTTTGGATTGACAGAGAGCACTGTAGTTATTCAATAATAAAATTAATCCTCAAACATACAACTTCTATGTCTGTAAAAATGATGCTTGGGCAAGACTAGGGATTTGAATTTTACACGCATGTGTGATTAATCCTAATAATTTTATTATAAAGTACACAAATCTGTTCGGTGATGTATTCGGCATAATGCTAAGTAACTGTTGTAAGAAGATATATGAAAAGGCACCTGAACCAAGGGTTAATCTTTTTATATTCCTTGAGTTGGGCTTTTATACCCACTGCCTATATTTTTACGTTCAACTGATTATAATAACCTGTTTAAAATCTGAAAAGCACACAATGGTTTATCTCTTATCTCTTTTATAAAGAAACATGTTGGAGAAGCAAAGCATTAGTGATAAATGTAGTACATTATTATATTCTAGGCATGTCAGTGTTTCAAGTGGCCAAATGATCCCTCCTACAGAAGAAATCTGAATAGATTCCAGATATGTTAACAAGTGTTCTAGTCAACAATACCTGAGGATCGGTTCTTTTGTTTTTAGAGTTTTTGGACTTTAGAACAGCTGATAATATGCAATTTAGAAACTCTCGGACTACTGATACCCTAACAGATTAAACATCTGTGTCACCGTGTGTCAAAGTGATTGACAGCAACTCAGTGAAGCAAAGCAAAGGTCAGGGATGCCTGAATTTTTGTGAAAGTTACAGTCTCAATACCCCTTAACAATAGCAGGTCCGCTAGTATCTAATGGAGTTTAGTCCTTCAGAACTAGAAAATGTGTCAGTACAATGTATATAAATTGCTAACATACTGTATGTCTAATCCCAAGAATTAAAATGTAGCATATTGCTGTTTACTAGTCCTTAGATGTAGTGACAGCATTAGTTTTATTTTTGCTGGATTTCTTTTTTTCTTTTATTTTCACATGGTAATCTTACCAATAACACCCTTACTATAGAACACCTTCCCCTTTTTCTCATCTCCATAACAAAGGAGCATGTGCTCTGTAGTTCACAGATGTAAAGTAGGCAGAGTGCACAGGACATGGGACAGCAGCAGCACTGGATTTCTGCCAGAATAAACTGGTATTTTTGCACTTATTGGGTAGATACAACACACTTTAAATGGTATATGTAATTGTTTAATGCAATTGTAATGTAATTGTTCAATAGTATATGAAATTGTATATAGTATTGTTCAAAAGGGAACAAATAAGTAAAGCCTATTGTTAGGGTTACCTTTACTTAAACGCTTCTGGACCCACCGCAGTACTTTTACTGCGGTGGTGTGGCCCATACAGGCACAATAACGTACCTGTATGTCAGAAGCAGTTTCTGGATTAGGGACACGTGCATATTACTGCCCTGTGATTTGACACAGCGGGAGTTTGTCAGAAGATCACGGCCAATGATTCATGGTCAGGACCTGCTGATCAGCTGTGTAGAATCACAGCCCAGTGCCCTGTGTTGACAAACAACACAGAGCTCTGAACAGAGGGAATGATTCCTTTATTTTAAGCAGGGAAAATAACACAAAAGTATATTATTAACACTGATCACTGTATGAATGTCACAGGTGATGTCAGTGGCAGTTAGTCAGTTCCCCCAAAGTGTCAGTGTCAGATTGCCTGCTGCCCTATCACAGTCCCACTATAAGTCACTGATCACCACCATTACTAGTATAAAAAATAAATAAAAATTCCAGTATACATCCCATAGTTTGTAGATGTTTTAATTTTCAAGCAAACCAATTAATATACACGTATTGGGATTTGTTTTACCAAAGACATGTGGCAGAATACATTTGGGCCTAAATTTATGAAGAAACTAGATTTTTTTTATTTTTATTGGATATGTTTTATCGTCGGAAGTAAAAAATATTGTCAAAATACCAACAAAAGAAAACTCTATTTGTGTAAAAAAAAGAAAAAAAGATATAAATTTCATTTGGGTGCAGTGTTACATGACCGCACAATTGCCAGTTAAAGTGTCGCAGTGCTAAATAGCAAAAAATAGCCTGGTCATGAAGGGGCTAAAATCTTTCGCAGATGAAGTGGATCATGAAGCATACATTACTTGAAAGTTTTACAGATCCCACAGCTTAATGCATGTCCACAAATGACAACAGTAAAAAAACACCTCTTTTTGTCTGACATAATAGGCACTGGCCCACTGTGTCTACTGGTAGATCTAATCCAGCTGCTAGCATTTCCAGGAGCCAATGCCAATGACAGCAGCTATTCTTCTCCCATGATAGACTAATCTGCATTTTATATAATACTGAACACATCTAACAACATACAGTGCATATGATACAGGGAACAGTACTCACTTCTTATAACTCATATTTCATATGCCATAAGGTAGCCTGTAGCAAGGTAGGAAAACAAACATGAATTGCTACAGCTATGATTTCAGGCATAATACAATGACACGTCACATTTCTATTTTCACTCTATCCTTGGGATTTCTTGTTAATTGCTTTGGTACTAATGTTCACTGTGAAAACGTAATTACATTTTCACAACAACAATGTTTATCAAATGAATAGACAGGTGTAAAAAGCCATCAAAGGCTCAGCTTTTCTTTATTGGTGTGCTTCATGCTAAGTATGTGATCATTTCATTCAGAAGACTTCAGAAAATCGAAGAAGAAAAATGCTTACGGGGCTAATGATAAATGCGTTCAAAGTAGCCATCTGATTTCTAACAATCTGAACATCTGATCCACAGAAGCCATTGAATATTTTGAAGGTTACTTTTAAAGAGGATGTCATCTCATATTGCTGGCTTTCCACAGTTTTTGCTGCTGATCTAAATTGATTAGGAAAATAATTGATTACCATTTGAAATGAAAAGAAGAAAGAAAGATCCAAACAGGCAAAAAAAGGGAAAATTGGCAACAAATAAAAAAGAAAACGATGAGTTAAAGGATTGGCCAGAGATGGAATTCACACTTGACTAGACAGACTTGCTGAATGTTTGTAGTAAATTCAAAGTTCACAGCAAAGATTGGTTCCATTTTACCTTCATGTGTAGACCCTTCGGGTAATTAGCAGGTCCTTCAAAAAGCATTAAGCTGGCCATAGATGGATCGAATCTCAGCAGGTTCAGCCGAGGTTTGATCCATCTGTGGGCAAGCTGGTTGTACTGAAGTCAATCCATTGATTGTCTTCAGTACAAGTAGCCCTTCAGATTTTGTGTGTTCAATTACTACCAGTGGCTTTCAGTGATCATTATGTTCTGCCATAGGGGAAGGCTCCCTGCTGGCAGAACACAATATCTCTATAACAGGGATTCCCCTGCTAATGTTGATTGTGTTGATGAGGGAATCAAGCGATTTTCTGTCCCACAACCCGCAATTTCAGAAAAGAAAATCACATTATCTATGACTTGCCTTAGATTTGCCCTGTATATCCTTTTACAGCAGATAATCAGCAGTAGTCATATGCTTAAGCTGGCCATAGATGGGTAGAAAATTGCTCACAAATTAGTTTGCATTTGATAGCATACATCTGTTGAATGAGCATGCAATTACACCATCATTGATACAAATTTTTTCCCCTCACTTGATTATGTATTGTTCCTTTATGAGACAAAAGGTACTTTTTTTACCGATTGATTTCCCATGCTGATGCGCAGTATGAATTTTTGTGTTATTCCCGATCAATTCCATTACTCAAGCTTCAAAAATCGTTCACTGACACTACAAAATTCCAACATCCTAGTTTTTTTGCCACAAATCTTTGCATTTGAAGAATTGAAATGAAACCATTAACAGTTAGAAAGCTGAGCGATCTAGCATTTTGAATGATCTTTCAAATGATTTTCTCCCCATCTATAGCCAGCTTTAGTGATTTCCCCATGTAAAAGCAAAAGAGTGGGTGGCCCTTTATCACCAGGGAAAATTAAATAACAGCACCAGTATTTTTTCTTTTGTTAATGTAAAGAGCTTGCTGGGCACCTTTTGTAACTAACAGGTGTGTAAGTGAGTAGCATCAGTGAAGAACTTGATATATAGTGAGTAAGATGGAAAATTCAGGGAAGGATTGTAGTCTGTTGCATTTGTTGTCTACAAGCATTTGAAAGTGCACCAAGCATCCATATCTTACATACTCAGGAAATAGACCAGCAAGCACACCTATATTACATGCGCATAACAAACAAACAAAAAAAGTATTTTTGACTTACCTGTAAATTTGTTATCTTGGAGTGCAGTAAAAGACACAGGACTTGTATTCAAAGACCAAAGAGAGTTATTTGGAGGCTACCTTAGATGACTGGACACTGGCAAAAAAACTTGCTCCTAGTGCACACTCATATAAGAAGTAATAAAGCAATAGGGGCCTGTATCTTGCACTGTACTCTATAATAGGGAATTTACAGGCAAGTAAAAATTCCTATTACCTTGATTATACAGTGCAGAGTAAAGGATGTGTATTCATAGACCATGGGATGTCCCCAAGCAGTAAACTAAGGGGTGGGCAACAACAAACAGAACTGTCAACAGGCCCATAAAGAACTTGAAAACACTCCAGACTTGATAACAGTCCTGATGGAATGAGCTCTGATGGGAAAGGGTGGAAATCTTTCCTTAAAGGATCAGTTTACCATTGGGAGCATGTTACACATTCCACCCATTTTAGGGTGGAACATGTAACTTGTTCCCGATCCTGCAGCCACTGCCTGCTGCCGCCCTCTCACTATGATAGAAGTATGGGGAGAAGTTCCCCATACTAGCTGTCACTTTCCAAAAACAGCATGGCCATGGGGGCTCCGCCCCCTTGGCCGCGTCATTCATTCACAGTCCTCCGTCAATGAATGGAAGGCAAACTTGCATATCAGGTCTTTAATTAAAATGACTCTAATCTGTTCAAAGGGTTGTCTGTGAAGTAAAATGAGCATCACATTGAAGTCTCAAGATGACACAGGAGGAGGAAATGAGTGAATTTATATGAGCAACCTTGTGAAGAAAATTCTCGATTGGGGATTGTAAGGTTAGAGGTTTCTGGAATTTCAAATCTTATGTGCAGCACAATACTAAATATATACAAATACATTATAAAAATAACACTTAAAAATGTATAATGACACTACGCAAACCTCTGCAAAAAAATGCCACCTAAAAATACAGCACAAGCTTCCACATGCTGGTTTCTGGAAGACAATGAATAAGGCAGAAACCTGACTCTGCATGGTACTGAGGGCTAGATGCTGGTCAAAACTAGACTGAAGAAAGGCCAAAACACAAGTGATCATGTGTTGATAATTGTTAGTGGCACCTCTAATAGATACACAACTAAGTGCAGCATTCCTTTTAGCTGGTTCCAGGCACTTGAATGCAGAAGAGCTAATTTGTGTGTATATTTGGTTGCTTAGCAGCGGACAATACATGAAGGTTTTTGCATGATGAATGGATTCTAGCCAGTCCCTCAATTATATAATTTCCAATGAAATGCACAGAGCGTGGCTATGAAGTCTTGAGTTCTGACTGGAGCTAGGAGCCCAGTATGGCTGATTCAGCCTGCTACACTGGAAATCTTGCACATTTACAAGCGCAGCTGTCTCATCCTAATATATGAGGATTTTTATCAGCAGTTTTTGCTCATTTGCATGCTTTTTAGGAATTGTTTTGCACAACTCTGAAAGTAGTTTTTACATACTTCACCATGGGATTTTACCAATTTTATTTTCTTATGGTGTATATCTAATGGAGGTGGAAATATCCTGAGGGAGAACACATTTTGAGCTGGACATTCCGTGTGATGTGGAATGAATTTGAGTGCTATTTGACCATTTATAACTTAATGATCCACTTTCAATGGAAAGAGGCTCCTTAAATGGTGACATGTGGTGGTGGATACACATCTTTTCCAGCAGAAAGGGGTGTGGGGACACTGCCAACAGCACACCAGTTGTTACACACAAGTTGTTATTCTCACAGACTTTTGCTTGATTTTTGTTTGCACTTATACTGTACGTACGGATTCTAAACTCCAGTTAACACGGATTATTGGTGTAAAAATCTTTATTATTCTGTACAATAATTTTCTTATATTATTGCACCTTTGCACAATATTGTGTTTTCTATTTATATATATATATATATATATATATATACACTATATTGTCAAAAGTATTGGGATGCCTGCCTTGACACGCACATGAACTTTAATGGCATCCCAGTCTTAGTCCGTAGGGTTCAATATTGAGTTGGCCCACCCTTTGCAGCTATAACAGCTTCAAGTATTCTGGGAAGGCTGTCCACGCGGTTTAGGAGTATGTCTGTGGGAATGATTGATCGTTCTTCCAGAAGCACATTTGTGCGGTTAGGCACTAATGTCGGACGAGAAGGCCTGGCTCGCAGTCTCCTCTTTAATTCATCCCAAAGGTGTTCTGTTGGTTTGAGGTCAGGACTTTGTGCAGGCCAGCCAAGTTCCTCCACCCAAAGCTTGCTCATCCATGTCTTTATGGACCTTGCTTTGTGCACTCATGCACAGTGTGCAGTCATATTGGAACAGGAAGAGGCGATCCCCAAACTGTTCCCACAAAGCTGGGAGCATTAAATTGTCCAAAATGTCTTGGTATGCTGACGCCTTCAAAGTTCCCTTCACTGGAACTAAGAGGCCAAGCCCAACCCTTGAAACATAACCCCACACCATAATCCCCCCTCCACTAAACTTTTCACTTGTCACAATGCAGTCAAGCAAGTACTATTCTTCTGGAAAGTGCCAAACCCAGACACATCCATCAGATTGCCAGACAGAAAAGTGTGATTTGTCACTCCAGAAAATATATCTCCACTGCTGCAGTGTCCAGTGGTGGCTTGCTTTACCACTGCATCTGAAACTTTGCATTGGACTTGGTAATGTAAGGCTTGGATGCAGTTGTTCGGCCATGGAAACCCATTCCATGAAGCTCTCTAGGCACTGTTGCTGTGCTAATCTGAAGGCAACACAAATTTTGGAGGTCTTTGGCTATTGACTCTGCAGACAGTTGGCGACTTCTGCGGACTGTGCACTTCAGCATGCAATGAGCCCACTCTGTCATTTTATGTGGCCTACCACTTTGTTGTTGAGTTGCTGTTGTTCCCAGTTACTTCCACTTTGTTATAATACCACTAACAGTTGACCGTGGAATATTTACTAGCAAGGACATTTCACGAATGGACTCATTGCATAGGTGGCAACCTATCACAGTACGACGCTTGAATTCACTGAGCTCCTGAGAGCGACCTATTCTTTCACAAATGGAGAAACTCTCTTTTTAATGGGATTTTAAAGGCACAAACAAAGCAAATGTAACTATTGGGTTCATAAACATTTTATAAAACCATCCTTTATTAGACACAGAATATTTAAAAGTTACCACAGACATACATAATGTAGCGGTTATACATTATATATCTGTTATAGTTAATACACAGGCAGGAGACAATGGAATGGGGATCATGAAACAGTACTTGACACGTTTCGAGATGAGACAATCTCTTCCTCAGAAGTGCTTAAATAGAACATAATGCCTATGAAAATAATATATAAGTATGATTATAACACTATGTACATCCATTTATGATTTCATTCACAAATATATGAAAATCACTTAAATTTTCCAACATTGGAACAAACATAGCGGACCGCCACTTGTTATAAAACTAAAGACTGTATATGTAGCCACTGTATCCCAGATCAGTGTTGCCTCCTAGAGTGGCCCCCCAAGGGCACCACCAGGGGTACAAGCCAAATGTTTCAAAACTCCAATTGATCTCAAAAAGATATAATAATAATAATAATGAAAAAAATTAAATAACTAACAACCTGATGCAAAAAATGCCACTACATATTGCCCTTGTTAGGGCAAAAATATGCTTACTAAACAATCAGAATTCAGATCATCTTCCACAAGCAGAACCACAGATTGTTGCTGAAAGAGTGAGATAATCTGTCCAGTGGCCGCATATGCACAATGTGGGCAATAAAGATGGCATCCTATATTGGAAGAGATGACTTGGAATTTCACCAATCCCAGTCCACATAAAAAAAAAGGTGGCCTATCATGCTTCTAATCATCCATGTTAGCCACTCCCCTGCCTCAGGGCATAAGGCACCACCACACCCAGCGTCGCCTTGATGACATCACGCAGCTGCCAAAGCGCAATACAAACCCAGAATTTTGTTTTTCCTACATAGAAACAATTACAGTCATAGGTTAGCAGATAAACCACTCACTTTGTTTTACAGTTACCATACTGTTTAGGTGTAAAATTTTCTCCATTGTGTAAAATGAGTGATTTGTTAGTGTTCATATAGCGAGAATAGTTATACCCACCACATATTTACAGGGGTCATACCTTCCTTGTGATTTACAGTTGCAAGAAAAAGTATGTGAACCCCTTGGTATTACGTGGAGTTTTGCATGAATTGGGCATAAAATGTGCTCTGAACGTCATCTAAGTCACAACAATAGAAGAACACAGTCTGCTGAACATAATACTACACAAACATTAGATGTTGCCATGGTTTAATTGCACATAACATGTAAACATTCACAGTGCAGGAAGGAAAAAGTATGTGAACCTTCGGACTTAATAACTGGTTGACCCTCCTTTGGCAGCAATAACCTCAACCAAACTTTTCCTGTAGTTGCAGATCAGACCTGCACAACGATCTGGAGTCATTTTGGACCACTCCTCTTCACAAAACTGTTTCAGTGTAGCAATATTCTTGGGATGTCTGGTGTGAATCGCTCTCTTAAGGTCATGCCACAGCATTTCAATTGGGTTGAAGTCAGGACTCTGACTGGGCCACTCCAGAAGGCGTATTCTGTGCTGTTGCAGCCATTGTTTTGTTGAATTACTTGTATGCTTTGGGTCATTGTCCTGTTTCATCACCCATCCTCTGCGGAGCTTCAGTTGGCGGACAGATGGTCGTACGTTTTCCTGCAAAATGTCTTGATAAACTCTGGAATTCATTTTCCCATCAATGACAACAAGCAGCAAAGCAACCCCAAACCATGATGCTCCCTCCGCCATGTTTCACAGTGGGGATGAGGTTTTGATGTTGGTGTGCTGTGCCTTTTTTTCTCCACACATAGTGTTGTGTGTTCTTCCCAAACAACTCAATCTTGGTTTCATCTGTCCAAAGTATATTTTGCCAGTAGTGCTGTGGAACATCCAGGTGCTCTTTTGCAAACTTCAAACGTGCTGCAATATTCTTTTTGGACAGCAATGGCTTCCTCCGTGGTGTCCTCCCATGTACTCCATTCTTGGTTAATGTTTTCCTTATTGTAGATGTGTCAACAAAAATGTTAGCATGTGCCAGAGATTTCTGTAGGTCTTTAGCTGACACTCTGGGATTCTTCTTTACCTCATGCAGCATTCTGCGCTGTGCTCTTGCAATCATTTTTACAGGACGACCACGCCTAGGGAGAGTAGCAACAGTGCTAAACTTTCTCCATTGGTAGACAGTCTGTCTTACCGTGGACACATGAACATCAAGGCTTTTGGAGATACTTTTGTAACCCTTTCCAGCTTCATGCAAGTCAACAATTCTTGATCGTAGGTCTTCTGAGAGCTCTTTTCTGCGAGGCATGGTTCACATCAGATAGTGCTTCTTGAAACCAGTAAACCCAAACCAGGTGTGTGTTTTTTAAGGGCAGGACAGCTGTCAGCAACACATCCAATATCATCACACTGATTGGAGTCAAGGTTGGCTCACTCCTGGCTCCAATTAGCTCTGGTAAAAGTCATTAAGCTAGGGACTCACATACTTTTTCCTCCCAGCACTGTGAATTTTTACATGTTATGTGCAATGAAACCATGGCAACATCTAATGTTTGTGTAGTATTATGTTCAGCAGACTGTGTTCTTCTATTGTTGTGACTTAGATGACGTTCAGAGCACATTTTATGCCCAATTCATGCAAAACTCCACGTAATTCCAAGGGGTTCACATACTTTTTCTTGCAACTGTATATTCACTGTGTACTAATTTATATTTAATGGAACTGGCTTGTTTGAAAGTGAACACAGGATTCTCAGATATGAATTTGTTGATGGCTGGGTCGATGGTAAGAAGATGCCAATACTTTTGCACAATCTTTTTGAATTGCATGTGTTGGTTGGAAAATGTTGTTATTATTCAGACATGATTGTTGTCTTTTTTGTTAGTAGCTTGATAGAGTAGGGTCTGTCTAGATTTATTGTATGCTTTTTTAAAAAACCTTTTTAAGACAAGTGAAGAAATATCCTCTTGCCAAAAGACGTTGTTTTAATGTATCTGCTTCCTTTTTGAAGGACTGTCTAATCCGTAAATATTGGCTGTATGGAACAGAGTTTACAAGTGGGCTGGGATGGAAACTATATATTTATATATATATAGTTGGCTGGGATGGAAACCATATAGGTCACTACCTAGGGTAACATTTTCTTTTTTATGGATCTGTACATCCAAGAAAGAGATAGTTTTAATGTCAAAAGTCATAGTAAATTTTAAATTTAAATCATTAACGTTGATTTTATCCAAATATTCTTTTAAATTGGCAATGGAACCCCCCCATATCATGGACACATCATCGATGTATCTATACCAAAGGGCAATGGACTCTACATAGGGGCCAGTTCCAAGGTGTTCATCAAGGTACATTCCTACTCCCCCAGGTACAAATTGGAGTAGGATGGGGCACAGAAAGTGCCCATTGCTATGCCTTGTACCTGAAGGAAGTGGGAACCATCGAATGAAAAAACGCTGTGATGCAGAATAAAATCCAGCGATTCCTTGATAAATTTGTTGAGACGCCAATTATCACAAGCTTTTTCAGAAAGAGTGGACAGATATTGCTTATTATCCATAATCACTATATTGCCTCCTTTGTCTGAAGGCTTTATAGTGCTATCTGAATTCATTGCAAGATTCTGTTTTTCTTGTAATGAAAGATTACCATATGAACATTTTTTCATTTGATGGTTCCCACTTTCTCCAGGTACAAGGCGTAGCTTAAATATCCCACTCACCATTATCCCACTTAAATGTTTTGAGCTTAAATATCCCACTCACCATTCAGCATATCCCCCACTATATTACATATATATATATATATATATATATATATATATATATATACACACACACGTTACAATTTATTATTCATTTTCATATTTAATGGAAAGTACATAACAATTATTGGATGTTTGCTGTACCATCAAAAAATGTTTGTATTTATTTATGAATGTGATGAATATATGTGGCATATTTGTACTATTTGTTTGCGTGGCCACTAAGTTTCCTCTTGTTCCATTTTTCCTCTCCAGGAATTATGGTGGTTTTCTTCCCATTTTCCTTCCCTCATTGCCGCGTTTGGTTTGTCTCCCCGACACGCAAAGGCCGCTGGTCCTGCCTTGGTAGGGATGGCAGCTATTGACCCTGGGTTTGTATTGCGCATAGGCAGCTGTGTAATGCATGACGTGATCACACTGACACTGGGCATGGTGGCGCCCCGTGTTCTGGGAGTGGCTACCACGGATGATTAGAAGCATAATAGGCCACCTCAACTTGTTTATTTTTGTGTGGACTGGGACTGGTGTAATTCCAAGCCATCTCTTCCAATATAAGACGCCATCTTTATTGCCCACATTGTGCATATGTGGCCACTGGACAGCTGGTATGTCTCTTCTACATACTTTGATCTCTACTCACTGGCATACATATATGCCATTTACATACTCAATATATACGGTCTCTTTATATATTTAGTAACATCAAGGAAATTTTTCCATGCCGGTTTGCAGCAACAATCTGTGGTTCTGCTTGTGGAAGGTGACCTGCATTCTACTTGTTTAGTAAGCATATTTTTGCCCTAACAAGGGCAATATGTAGTGGCATTTTTTGCGTCAAGTTATTCGTTTTTGGGGTTTTCTTTCATTATAATTAATTTTGAAACATTGGCCTGGAATTTTGAAATATTTGGCCTGTACCCCTGGTGGCACCTTTGGAGGGGGCCACTCTTGGAGGCAACAGTAGTGGCGTGTTTTCCTTTTCCCTACACCGATCTGGGAGGATATGGGATACAGTGGCTACACATATGGTCTTTGGTTTTATAACAAGTGGTGGTCCTCTATGTTTGTTCCAATGTTGGCATATGTAAGTGATTTTCATATATTTGTAAATGAAATCATAAATAGATGTACATAGTGTTATAATCATACTTACATACTTATATCATAGGCATTATGTTCTATTTAATCACTTCTGAAGAAGAAATTGTCTATCATCTCAAAATGCGTTTCATGATTCGCATTCCATTCTCTCCTGCCTGTGTATTAACTGTAACAGATACATAATGTGGCAGTTATACATTATATATGTCTGTGGTAAATTTTAAATATTCTTTGTCTAATATAGGATGGTTTTATAAAACGTTTATGAACTCAATAGTTCCATTTGCTTTGTTTGTGCCTTAAAAATCTCATTAAAAAGAGAGTTTCTCCATATGTGGTTTCTACAAGGGATGACGGCAATATTTTTCACCACACCCATTGTTTCTCCATTCTTTCACAAATGTTTGTAGAAGCAGTCTGAATGCCTAGGTGCTTGATTTTATAAACCTGTGGACATGGAGGTGATTGGAACACTTTGCATTTCCATTGATTTGGAGGGGTGTCCCAATACTTTTGTAAATTAGTTTTTTTAAATGTGGATTTTCATTTGGGAATTTAGCACTATTTTTTATTTTGGAAGAGACCATGGCTCATCCATCAGAAGTCTTAGTATGTCTGTGTACCATGTTCCCTCAAGGCAGTCTTTAAATCTGCTGTCTTTTGGTCTGAAGTTGGCATGTTGGAAGGGAAGGACGGTGAAGAGATACAAACTTAATTTTGCACCTCTATGAAATGACAGATTGAACCCAGAGGTCTTGGATGTCTCGGATCCATACTGGCATAAACATCAACAAACGATCCCCCACTCTGAGGAGTTGGGACACCCCTTCATTATGAATAATGCTTCTGGGAAGGCTTGGTGGACTTAGAAGTCCAGGGCTTTTGATGAAAGGAAGTGTTAAATCTTGTTTGAGGTTGATGCCAGGGGAGATTCCTTTTTCTTGAGCAGACATAGTAGCTGTAGGAGTAAGAGACTTAGACTTCTTCTTGTGGATTAGAAGCACCTTCCTTGATGAATTTATCAAGGGATTCCACAATTAGGCACTCACCATAAAAAAGGCATGTATAAAAGATGCTTGTTACAAGCAGGCTCAGCTTGTAACAAGCTGAGCATCAGAGCATCAACACAAAACAATAAAGCTCCGCAAACACAGGGAGAATTTTGTTTGACATTTTTTGTTTTAAGATTGTTCAATTTTTTAATTGTGGGATAAAATCACCATTACTGTAGTGATTGCAGTGACGAGAGCATTTGAAGGAGCAGGATTGAAAAGTTTCCTTGAACAAATTGAATGTGGTGTTCATTCAGGAAAGTCATTTCATTCTAAAACTGAATGTTAAAAGCAAAGGAAATGTTGAAGTACTTTTAAACTACATTCACCAAGTTATCAAATGTACTGAGAATTTTCATACAAATGTTCATACAAACATTTGTTCAAAAATCTATTAGTGTATGGACAGCTTAAAGTGATTGGAAACCCTTATCTAAAACAACACATTCAGTTTAACGTAGAAATGTGTATTCTGTATTGATAAAAAAAAAATATATACCCTTTTTTCTATTTTTTTATATGTATTCAACTGCATAAGAGCTAGGGGAGAAGAAACAGTAGCACACTGAACTGTTCAATGAAAGGCTGTGCAGGCTGGGGAGGAGGGGTATCAGCATAAGTCTGATCATTGGAGGACAGAAGGTGTGTTCTCCTGCTTCATGTCATCAGTTTTAAAAAGGAAAGCAGAGGGACTTGCAGAAACACCAGGGATTTCACACAAAGGAAGCAATACAAAGAGAACATGGTGCAGCAGGCACATATCAGGAATATGAAATGTTGTGTTTACATATTCTCTAAGGCTGAGGAGCATCACCTGCAATTGCTCTAAAAGAGAAGGGGCCTCAAAGACCTGGTCTCTATTCATTTGTCTTGTCCACTTTGCAATAATCTGCCAAATTCTGAAGACAGCAACAATAACTGGCTGCAAGGCTAGACCTGCAAAGTTGAAAGATGCCTTTTGGAGGGCTTCCAAATGCTTATCAGTAGAATCCTTAAAAGAGGGAGCATCCTCAATCGAAACTCTAAGGTGTTTATTGAGACAAGAAATGGCAGTATCCACTACCAGAAAAGGCAATTGCTTCTTAAAATCCTATTAAAATTCTATAGAATACATTTCATTTACAAGCTTAGGAGGACTGAATACCCTTTCAAGGTTCCAATGGGCCAGTCCTGAAAGTGCACAATTAATCTGTTCATGTATGGAAAAAGTCTTCCTTGAATTATCCAGTCTTTTAGTGCCCACAGGAGCTTGCTTTTGCTGTGGAGAATCATATGCTGCTCGATGAAGACTAGTGCACACCACATTATTAAGTGTGTCCACAGTAGAGAGAATTTGGTACAAAGCCCTAGCCTGACATTCATAAAATACAGGGGACTGAAAACTCTCTATGGTCACTGCTACAAAAACAGCATCCTCAATACTTTCCTCCATGATATCCTCATGTAAAGGAAGAGTTTCCTATGATTACAGAGCAATAGGGGAGAGTTTTGTGCTTATGGAAACTGATGGCTCTAGAAGCACCAAAAAGTTTCTGAAGAATTAAGATATAATAGCAGAGAAATCTGGCAGGTGGCCGTGTTCCAGTTGCTGTGTTTCAGCACTGGATGGCAGCAAGATTGCAGCAACTTACTGAATCAAATAAAATAGGTATGCCCTTATATAAATCTCATATAATCTTCAGTGCTAAATGAATCAAAAACTTTTTAGTAGAGTGAAGTGGAGTAGGGTCAGAGCCTCTGTCACGTTTTCATGTGGTTCCCCCCATACTCTTTTAGGTCACTCATGAATTATAAGGGGGACCCCATTTGGCTTCTATTGACTTCAATAGGCTTTAGATTTAGCTCCCAAACTTTAGCAATGTTTGCCATACTCATTTCAAACCAAACCCACATATATTCAGCTTATTCCTAAATCAAATGTTCCAAGGCCTTCTCAATAACATAAATTAAAATATCCAGCTTGGTGAGCGAGACCAGCTTCTACAGAGCAAGTGTGCAGGTCTTGGGACTTAAGTGTAAAGATCTAACCACCCTAAAGCAAATTGGAAACCATCAGGCAGTTTACTTACAAAACTATTC
Organism: Staurois parvus; assembly: GCF_062004578.1. Taxonomy (NCBI): domain Eukaryota; kingdom Metazoa; phylum Chordata; class Amphibia; order Anura; family Ranidae; genus Staurois; species Staurois parvus. Next base: position 5,564,421 of record NW_028317800.1, on the reverse strand, counting down.
AGTAAAATCTGAAATATGACTTTTGGGCACATTGACCCTTTAACTCTGATAAATGTCAAATGTAATCAGTTTAGTGCCTCTTCCAATGTTAACATTCTTGACAATATTACCCAGTTTAGAAAGATGCATTTGTCACATCTCATCAGTGTGAGCTATAATAGAAGCATTTTATTAGGATAAGCAGGGAAATAATACTTACTTGACTAAATGTCCAGGACATGTATACAGTATTTTAGCCTAAAAAATCACAAGGAATCTTTCTAAGCAACAGAGTACTCATTTTCCTTTTGAAAAAAGTAACATAAATTTGCTATCACAATTCAGCAGAAGACAAACATTTTAGATTAAAAATAGAGATATGATATGATACATTTTAAGCTGTATTAATTTAAAAAAACAAAAATGTAATAAAATGCAGCTTACCAAACCTTAGAGTGGTAGTAAACTCCCCTGTGCCTTCCCCCTTATCTGTTTTGCTGCCTTCACTTAAAAAAAAACCCATACAGCTGGCATTCCTGGCTAATGGGAGAGTAGGATGTGTTTCCCCATAGTTTCCTGCTTGGACACCAAGGCTAACAGTTTTTCATCTTTCCTCTGTTCATGGGGAGCAATAACCCTTCTAAGGGTGATCCAAACAATAAAACAGATGCACCTAGGCACTTATTTTTTCACCCCACAGCTCCTTATTGCTCCTGATTGGATCCCTCCATCATGGCACTGGAAAGAGAACAAGAGACCGCACCAACTACCTCTGCTGAACCGCTCTCATATTATATGGACTTGGCTTCTGCACGTGCACTGTCCCAGCTTGCAGCTGCATCCCAACCAGAACAGCTTGCTTCTGCCTCGGAGAGCAAACTTGGAGCACTACATCACAAGGCTGGAAACTGTATACACAGCTGATATTGCTGCACTCAGAACTGAAGTGTCCCATATAGGGTCCCATACAGTGGACCTAGAAACTGCTAAAGAGGATGTTATGGATCATCTAGATCATAATGTAGTCAGTGATCATACAAACCAACTATATGATCTCACCTACCAACTAGATGATCAAGAAAATCAGTTAAACCACAACAATATTAGAGTACAGGGGATCCCAGAGTCAGTGTAACAGAAATATGTGGCCCCAATGTTCCACTCTGTTTTCAGCCAGCTTCCTAACCAAGACAAGGAGACTGATATAGAGCATGATCATGCCCACTGGGCTCAGGGACCTTGTACTACAAATCCAGGTAAGCCTCAGGATGTGATCTGTCACATCCATTTCTATTCTATTAAAGAGGTTATTTATTATGTCTGCAGCCCGAGCATCTAATGAAATTCAGTTCAATGGTTGCCTATACTGATCCTAGCTAATCTATCCATACGCACTCTGCAATTGCACCATGCACTTAAAATGCTGTTGGAGGCACTGAAATCTCTGAAAATTCAATATAAACTCCTTTCAGCACATAGGCACCAAAGAAGGAAACTATGCAGTGTTTTGCAATATGAGTGGCCTACCCAAGCTGTTGGGCACATTTCAGCTTCCACAAATAAAGCTTCCAGACTGGCCCTTTAAACTACTGTTCTCTGGTTTGTGCAAAAGATGGCACAAATCTTCATACAGCAGGTCACAACTGGAAGTCATAACAAAACTTCCCCTGATCTTACTCATTCCGGTATTTGCTTTAACTTCTATGTACTGTAGGTCTTTAGAACTAGCTTGCGCCGTTGATTGTCTAACCATCATCCTATTCATTTCTTACCAGTTTATTGACTATTTTTCTACTTTTCTGCACCTTTCTCCAGTGGCTGGTTTAGTTTAGCACAGTCTCAAATTTACTCCTGGATATGCTATCAGTGAGTTTCACCTGACCATTGCTGTTTGATTAGGTGATAGTATTTCACTTGACTCTTCCATGAAACCTACATGATCCTGACCTAATATGCCTTTGCTATGTTGATTCACTTTGGATATGCAGTATAGTTGTGATGGTTATTAGACTTTTCTATTATTCATATCAACAGTTTTAGAATTCTGTCTTATAGTCTAGTTTTTAGAGAGTTGGAGTCATATTTTCTGGAGATACCATACAATCTTTGACACTACTGTCAAGATCTACATATTTTCAAGATGTTGGACTCCGGGACTTCCAATTTCTTCAAAATCCAGTCATTCCTCATTATTGTACAGTATGTTGAAGAAAAAGTATGTTTCTAAGGTACATGAAGCCTGTTACACTCAACCATTGGACAACTATCGACAGAGGTTCCAGCCAGATGGATTATTGAAAATTCCTACTGTCAAGATCTACATATTTTCAAGATGTTGGACTCTGGGACTTCCAATTTCTTCAAAATCCAGTCATTCCTCATTATTCTACAGTATGTTGAAGAAAAAGTATGTTTCTAAGGTACATGAAGCCTGTTACACTCAACCATTGGACAACTATCTAAAAAGGAAAAGAACAGTGAGCGCTGGTCCTAAACAGCAGCTAAGCACTCTAAGCAACCGATATATACTTAAACAGAATAACATAAAAAATAGTGCAGCGCTGAGGATAGTAATCATAAAACAGAAATGAGTCCACTGCAAGTCCAGTTCATAAAAACGTGTCGAGTGACAAGTGGGAATTCAATGTTGGTGATCCGTGAGGAAGTGGCTGAAAAACACACTCACCAGAAAGAAGACATATAAACGCAATATATATCCAAAGCCCATGGATCCTCAATCCAGAAGGAAACAAAGCTGGTCCAGTCACAGAAAGTGGGTCCCTCCTTTATGGATGCACCTCCCAGTTAGGTGTAGGATTAGGTGTAGGATTCCAAAATCAGGGTTCTTATTGGCCGCTCACCTGCTCACCTGCGAGGAGGTGGAGCCGAGCGGCCCCGCGAACGAGTGAGAGAGAAGCCGGAGTGAAGAAGGACAGCTGACAGCACTTTGCTTGCAGAACCCTGATTTTGGAATCCTACACCTAACTGGGAGGAGGAAGATCTGTTGCTGCATCCATAAAGGAGGGACCCACTTTCTGTGACCGGACCAGCTTTGTTTCCTTCTGGATTGAGGATCCATGGGCTTTGGATATATATTGAGTTTATATATCTTCTTTCTGGTGAGTGCGTTTTTCAGCCACTTCCTCACGGATCACCAACATTGAATTCCCACTTGTCACTCGACACGTTTTTATGAACTGGACTTGCAGTGGACTCATTTCTGTTTTATGATTACTATCCTCAGCGCTGCACTATTTTTTATGTTATTGGACAACTATCGACAGAGGTTCCAGCCAGATAGATTATTGAAAATTAATGGTATAATTTCTTATACTGTTCCCCTACTGATTACTATGTATTTCCTTACATACTGTATATGTTCGATGTTACTCGTGCCTTTTCCTCTACAAGTTGTCATATGCTAACTTTCCTTATTCTCACTGATTTAGTTCATATATATTTAGAAGAATTTCCTATATTTGTTTGCCCATCTTCTTTACTCTCCCCTTCTTATATTTGCTGTTTTTTCTTCTTTTGGTTCCCTCTTCTCCTTTTCTCACTATGTACCTCCTCATCTTCTCCTTACCCCCTTTTATACGATCTCTTTATACATTTCCTTTCTTTACATCTATTTCCCTTCTTGAAGGATCTCACACTTACAATTCTTTCCCCACCTGCTCAGCCATATGTAACATCTGTCATATAAACAGTATTTCTGCCAAATGGATGTTCCTATAGATATATTTGTCTACTTTACTATTCATCATCCTGATACCTATATCATCCTGCATGTTTTAACCACATACTGCAAAACTCGAGAGTAGCGGGTATTGTATCCCAGGGAAGAGGGTTGACCATTTAATGGCTAGATATGATATATGGTCTATTGAATTTCTTTAATACAGCCCTCTGAACCCCCTGTTTGCCACTGGTCTTGTGACATGATTATTCTCCCTCCTGGGATATCTTCTTTAACCATTATTTGATTCACTGTGCATATGACAAACTGACACTATTTAAACTTGATAATCTTCTGGTGACATATACATTTTAAATTAGAACCATGTTTTAGACATTCCTGTATGTACACTTTATCTTGTCTGTTGTCTTGCTTCTGAGGTTGATTAGAAATTGTATACTATGAGTACTTCCTTCTAATACTTGTGATGGTTTTTAGACCCTTTTATTGTTCATATCAACAGTTTTAGAATGTTGACTTATATATAAGTTAAAGTCATATGTTTTTTGGAGATGCCATATGATCTTAGACACTACTGTAACTGTATTTTGCTGCCTCAGGTTACAATGATTTTCTATCATCTTCTGTTTTATATATTAGCATGCTACCCCTGTACATGAACATGGTGCAATCCTACTCTCATACACAAACATGTATTAACTAAAGTTTTCCCATTTTGATGCAAGCGCTGGTCTCTCACCTACTTTTAGGGATGCTTTTGTTGAAAGGCAACAGATGTACTATAGTCACCCTATATTTTTTTTATTATACCTCACCACTAGTATACCCTTTGTTTCTTCCTCTCTATTTTCTCCCCTTCCCTTACCTTCTCATGCCCACCTCCCCTCCCTTCCTCCCTTATTCCCACTTATTCCTCCCTTTTTTTCTTTTCTCTTCCTTACTAGCCTTCTGTGTTTTCAAGCACAGCAGCTTATCCTGCAATGCTTCTTTATCCCCACCATAGGCTAACCACTGTTTAGTGGTTTTTGGCTGATGAACTTGGTTTTAGCTGCCCAAAGAGGAGCTCTGTTCTTTCCTCTTGATCCTACCAGAATGTTCTTTTTTACCCATCTCAGTATACATTTAGGCCTTCTTTATGGGGCCAGCACAGTCTGGAGTGGCACTGTCAATTATTCTTCTTTGGTAAAATATTTACTTAGATTACGTTTTGCACTTCCACTCTACTTTTAAATATTGTCAAGGTGGTACCTAACACCCTCTAAACGTAGATTAGTTTATCTTAAATATTTTGATGTATGTTGGAGACATCATTCTGCTTCTGGCACTACCCTTCATACCTGATGGGTATGCACACCAATTAAAAGGTTTTGGGACCTAATCCTTGCGTTATACAACAGATTTCATCAGAAACATGTTAAACCTTTCTCTGAACTAACTCTTTGCATTGATTCCATAATTTCTAGCACAAGCAAGACTATTCATTTTTTCAGCTTCTCATCTATAGATACTGGGAGTCTTGTAGGGTCCCCTCACTATCTGAATGGCTGGAGACATGCAATGATATAATGTATATGGAGTGGGAGTGTCTGATGGCAGCCAACAGGAATACCACTGAAAAGTTGACTTGGCTGGCATGAATGATATATAAAGATTTTAAACAATTGAAAGATTTTCTGATTTGGCCAAATACAGAGGAACCTAACACAAATATTTAAATTATTGACCAATTTAATTAACAACATGGAGAAGCTCTTAATCTATATACATTAATAGTTGATATGCCAGAACTGGATACACTGATTATGCACTGTTACAGAGAGACTTTCCCCTGCTTTTTTTCTCTCTTCTTTTTCTACTTGTTTCTGTTTTTCTTTCACAGTTTTACTTTTCTTACCTTATGCTTTTATGATTATTTACCTTTCATCTCTCAAATGTGCTTTTTTTCTTGCCCTCTGTTCCCATTTTGTTTCCAAATCAATCCAAAACAACTTTAAATTAAGATAGATTATATGCAACTTTCTCTGACCCCTCCAGGACAACCTCTTTCCTAGTCTATAAGAGTGGCTGTCTCTCCTCACTTAGCGTTCTTTCTTCTTTCTCACTCCGGACACCTTGAAAAATCTCTCTCCTGTGGCCTTCCCAGGTTCAGCCCCTCCTGGGTAAGAATACCCGTCGTTTGAGCTGTAAACCTCCCTGTGCAGTGGGTTCCCTTGGTGCAGGGACTGTTATGCATGTTTTAAAAGTTTTTGCACATTGATTATGCCACCGTACACTAGTTATTTCTGTGGAGCAGTATAAAGTACTGCTGGGAAGTTGGGGCGACTTACCTGTGCATAGATTGGCTGGCTTGTAGTCCTATATCTCAATACATTGGTCCATATTTCAGCAGGTCTGTGGGCTGGCTGACACTTGTAGTCCATATCTCAGCAGGTCTGTGGGCTGGCTAACACTTGTAGTCCATATCTCAGCATGTTTGTGGGCTGGCTGACAATTGCCCAATGGTACCTTTTTCATAGTTTTTTTTCAGTTTGGGCAAGGACACAGGGGCCCCATGATCCCCTATTGCCTGGGGCCCCATGAGTTGTCAGTCCACCCCTGGTCAGTACTTTACTATAAAGTGACCAGTGCTATGGATATCAGCTGCCAGAGAAGAGAATGGCATCAGAGCATAGATTTACATTCAACTTTATTTACCAATTTACTAACAAGTCTGCCTTCAGTAGGTGATCATGCATGTGGCACACTGTTTTAGGCAAAATGGAGACTGTCTGTGAACGAGTTGCCTTAATGCAAGCCTTCAAGCTGTTCGGCTATAGTTCTGCTTTAAAAGATATCAAATAAAAAAAATATTAAAACTCAAACATATACAGTCAGGTCCATAAATATTGGGACATCGACACAATTCTAACATTTTTGGCTCTATACACCACCACAATGGATTTGAAATGAAACAAACAAGATGTGCTTTAACTGTAGACTGTCCGCTTTAATTTGAGGGTATTTACATCCAAATCAGGTGAACGGTGTAGGAATTACAACAGTTTGCATATGTGCCTCCCACTTGTTAAGGGACCAAAAGTAATGGGACAATTGGCTTCTCAGCTATTCCATGGCCAGGTGTGTGTTATTCCCTCATTATCCCAATTACAATGAGCAGATAAAAGGTCCAGAGTTCATTTCAAGTGTGCTGTTTGCATCTGGAATCTGTTGCTGTCAACTCTCAAGATGAGATCCAAAGAGCTGTCACTATCAGTGAAGCAAGCCATCATTAGGCTGAAAAAACAAAACAAACCCATCCGAGAGATAGAAATAACATTAGCCATGGCCAAAACAACTGTTTGGAACATTCTTAAAAAGAAGGAACACACCGGTGAGCTCAGCAACACCAAAAGACCCGGAAGACCACGGCAAACAACTGTGGTGGATGATCGAAGAATTCTTTCCTTGGTGAAGAAAACACCCTTCACAACAGTTGGCCAGATCAAGAACACTCTCCAGGAGGTAGGTGTATGTGTGTCAAAGTCAGCAATCAAGAGAAGACTTCACCAGAGTGAATACAGAGGGTTCACCACAAGATGTAAACCATTGGTGAGCCTCAAAAACAGGAAGGCCAGATTAGAGTTTGCCAAATGACATCTAAAAAAGCCTTCACAGTTCTGGAACAACATCCTATGGACAGATGAGACCAAGATCAACTTGTACCAGAGTGATTGGAAGAGAAGAGTATGGAGAAGGAAAGGAACTGCTCATGATCCTAAGCATACCACCTCATCAGTGAAGCATGGTGGTGGTAGTGTCATGGCGTGGGCATGTATGGCTGCCAATGGAACTGCTTCTCTTGTATTTATTGATGATGTGACTGCTGACAAAAGCAGCAGGATGAATTCTGAAGTGTTTCGGGCAATATTATCTGCTCATGTTCAGCCAAATGCTTCACAACTCATTGGACGCCGCTTCACAGTGCAGATGGACAATGACCCAAAGCATACTGCAAAAGCAACCAAAGAGTTTTTTAAGGGAAAGAAGTGGAATGTTATGCAATGGCCAAGTCAATCACCTGACCTGAATCCGATTGAGCATGCATTTTACTTGCTGAAGACAAAACTGAAGGGAAAATGCCCCAAGAACAAACAGGAACTGAAGACAGTTGCAGTAGAGGCCTGGCAGAGCATCACCAGGGATGAAACCCAGCGTCTGGTGATGTCTATGCGTTCCATACTTCAGACTGTAATTGACTGCAAAGGATTTGCAACCAAGTATTAAAAAGTGAAAGTTTGATTTATGATTATTATTCTATCCCATTACTTTTGGTCCCTTAAAAAGTGGGAGGCACATATGCAAACTGTTGTAATTCCTACACCGTTCACCTGATTTGGATGTAAATACCCTCAAATTAAAGCTGACAGTCTTCAGTTAAAGCACATCTTGTTTGTTTCATTTCAAATCCATTGTGGTGGTGTAAAGAGACAAAAATGTTAGAATTGTGTCGATGTCCCAATATTTATGGACCTGACTGTATACAGTTTATGTGCATATTTATCGCTTTTCAGTTTACAGACGTGTATGCACCACAATAACATTTCTTTCATTAAAAGAGAATTCCACCTTTTGCAAAAATATTTAAAATAAATGCACCAATTTTGCAAAAAAGCCAAAATGTCCATTTATAAATGTTTTTGCATTTGATCCTGCAAAGCACTGAGACCGTGATCAGCGGATCGTGGGTAAAATGCTCTTGTTCTTGCAGATTATTCCTCCAGTTCAGGACCATACTGAAGTGCCAATGGACTGCAAGTGCTGTGACATCATCGCATCTGCTCTCCATTGAGAACTACAGTTCATTTGCCACAGTGATAGTGAATGATGCGCTGCTTGTGGCCATGAGCTGAATTCAAATTTGACAGGAGCTGGAGGAAAGTACCCCTGGATTCTGTAGTTTGGGGTCTGGTGGCTGTGGACTCTGAACTACCAATGAGTGTAACATGGAACATGGTCTGAAAGATGGTTTACTTTTAACTCCCATGTACAACCATGAGTGGTTATGGTTAACTGACAAAATAATGGGTATCAAAAGAAGTCACCATTCCTTCATAGCACTTTCAATTCAACAGATTTGATGGGCGGCACAGTGGCTTAGTGGTTAGCACATCTGCCTTGCAGTAAATGGGTCATGGGTTCGATTCCTGACCATGGTGCCTCCTGCATGGAGTTTGCATGTTCTCCCTGTGCTTGTGTGGGTTTCCTCCAGGTGCTCCAGTTTCCTCCCACACTCCAAAGATATGCTGGTAGGTTAATTGGCTCCTGTCTAAATTGGCCCTAATATGTGTATGTATGAATGTAAGTTAGGGACCTTAGATTGTACACCCCTTGAGGGTTAGGGACTGATGTGAATGTTCAATATATATATATGTAAAGCGCTACGTAAATTGACAGCGCTATATAAGTACCTGAAATAAATAAATTAATAAAGCAGATGGGAATTTGTGTGTATAAGTGTTTTCTTATTGGGTTAGGTTGTAGGACCTACAATTGCAGTACAGCATATAATTAGTACATTTAAGTGAAGTGGCAAATCTGCTTGATGTATACAGTCAACTGCAGCAAAACTGACATATACAAAGGAAATAGTGTGTTTAAATTGCCAACAGTCCATTAATGTGTGCAAAAAGTGTATACTTTCCATTCTGACTGGCTGTAAACTGTTGGAGTGGAGAGCATATGTACTTGTGTAGTGTAAAATGTTTTAGGGATTATGTTACCTCACCGCAGGCTAACCCCGCTTCAGTCTATCCTGAATTCTGCGGCAAGACTCATCCACCTTACTAACCGCTCCATATCCGCCACCCCTCTCTGCCAATCCCTCCACTGGCTTCTGATTGCCCAACGGATAAAATTCAAAATGCTAACTTTGACGTATAAAGCTATTCATAACACTGCTCCGAACTACATCACCGATCTGGTATCCAAATACCACCCAATACGTACTCTCTGCTCCTCACAAGACCTCCTACTCTCTAGTTCCCTGGTCTCCTCCTCCCATGCCCGTCTCCAGGACTTCTCCAGGGCTTCCCCCATCCTCTGGAACTCCCTACCCCAATCCATCAGACTATCACCTACTCTCCTCACCTTTAGGCACACTCTGAAAACCTCTCTCTTCAGGGAAGCCTACCCCACCCTCAGCTAATTACTGAACTCCTCCACTCTTCCTACCACTCCATCCCCCACAGCTATTTCCTCCTTTACCACTATCTCCTCCCTCCTTGATGGTAAGCTCCAAGGAGCAGGGCCCTCGAACCCCTCGTGTATTGAATCGTATTGTTACTGTACTGTCTCGTGTACTGTCTCCCATTATAATGTACAGCACTGAGCAAACTGTTGGCGCTATATAAATACTGTATAATAATAATAATGTTCTGTGCCCCATACTGATCACTGTGACGAATGCGATGCCTGACCCCTGCCCTTTTCATCAATTCGTGACAAAGAACTGGCTGATCTCACACCGCGTTGTCACTTACGTAACAACGCCACTCTCAGCTGCATCCTGCACAAAGATTTTCCAGCTCGCAGGACCACAATCAAAGGAGACCTGAAAGAGACCATCTGACCAATCATCTGGTTTAAGCACAGTGGTGTTTGGGTTCAAAATGCTACCCAATAACTGATGAAGGTGAATATGACTTTATTCTGGCGATACTATCATAATTTCAGAAGTTATGAAACATGCTGACGTTTTAGAATCTTAGCTGATAAGTAGAGATGAGCGAATCGAACATGACGAAGTGGAATTCGTTCCGAAGATTTGGAAAAATTCTATTCGCGACGAATCCGAAGATTAGCAAACTTCGGATGCACGAATCGAATTTTCCCAAAAATGGCGGCGACATGTGTGGCGACGGAGAAAATGGACAGAGAAGATGGGGCGGGGATCTCTGGGAAGGCGCGCAGACAAGGCGCGCTGACCCATAATGCATTCATGACATGTGATCGCATTAGCCAATCAGCAGCCAGCCAGCACTGTGTAATGGTGGAGCTATAAATCGCGGCCATCTTAGAATTCTCCATTAGCCTCCGGTCATTCAAGAGAGACAGACCTGTGTGTATTAAGGGACAGAGTTAGGGCCACAGAGACTTTAGGGCCACAGAATCGTTACTCAGGGACACAGAATCGTTACTCAGGGACACAGTGTTCAGTGTTGTGCGCATTAAGCCAGACACCAAAGGGCAGCACAGACCTGTTATTACTCGCTCAAGCATGGCTGAACAAAACCAGTCTCTACCACAAATTGGACCCAGACCTGCCCAGGGTCTCGTAACTAGATTGCACGGAGGAGTAGAGTCCGTTATCGGAATTAAATAGACAAAACGCCACACCAAAAAGAGTGGCCATTTCCAACACTTATTCCAGAAAGAGGAACAACCCGTTTCATATACGGCCCGTAGACGTTTCACGTCTGCCACATTCAGTCGATTTAAGACGAAAGCTCCACTTCCTGTGGTCTCTGACCGTCGATATACCTTTAAGTGTCAGCTTTGAAGCTATATTCCCTCCGGAGCACTGACACTGGTGCCCTTCCGTCAACATGCCTTTAAGTTTCAGTTTTCAACCATATTCCCCACAGAAGCCAAACTCTTGGGTATCCCAGAAGCTGCTCAGCGGGTCAGGGCAATAAAGCTCCCGGTTCGCAGGTTGTTCCGTCTTATGGATGGAAGTACGACGGTATATGATCTTCTTCGCACCCACGGCATTACCTCATAAAATTTCTGCATTGCATCTGCAATCACAACGCTGACTTCCCGGATTGCCACTCAGCCATTGGACTCTTGATAGTCGTCTCCCCACACTGCTGCTGGGGGGACTTTTTAACCTAGGCCTGTGTATGGCCTTCAATTGAAGCTGCTTCCGCTCCGCCACTCTGCCATTGGACTCTTGATAGTCGTCTCCCCACGCTGCTGCTGGGGGGACTTTTTAACATAGGCCTCTGTATGGCCTTTAATTGAAGCTGCTTACGCTCCGCCACTCTGCCACGGGCCTCTTGGGTATCCCAGAAGCTGCTCAGCGGGTCAGGGCAATAAAGCTCCCGGTTCGCAGGTTGTTCCGTCTTATGGATGGAAGTACGACGGTATATGATCTTCTTTGCACCCACGGCATCACCTCATAGAATCTCTGCATTGCATCTGCAATCACAACGCTGACTTCCCGGATCGCCACTCAGCCATTGGACTCTTGATAGTCGTCTCCCCACACTGCTGCTGGGGGGACTTTTTAACCTAGGCCTGTGTATGGCCTTCAATTGAAGCTGCTTCCGCTCCGCCACTCTGCCATTGGACTCTTGATAGTCGTCTCCCCACGCTGCTGCTGGGGGGACTTTTTAACCTAAGCCTGTGTATGGCCTTCAATTGAAGCTGCTTCTGCTCCGCCACTCTGCCATTGGACTCTTGATAGTCGTCTCCCCACACTGCTGCTGGGGGGACTTTTTAACATAGGCCTCTGTATGGCCTTCAATTTAAGCTGCTTACGCTTCGCCACTCTGCCATGGGCCCCTGTACCGCCTGCTCTTGCTGCTGCCAGGTCCAGAGTGTGTCATGGGTCCCTGTACGGCCTCCCATTGCTGCTGACTTCATCGCCAGACTCTGCCATGTGCCACTTTCAGGTCTCCTTACACTGTTGGTGGGTTCCATTTTGTGATAGGGTGCTGTATGGCCTTCCATTGCTGCTGCCTCCACCGCCACCCTGCGCCATGTGCCTCTGTCGTCTGCTCACGCTGCTGACGGCTTCCGCTTTTTAACCGAGGCCTGTGTTTGGCTTCCGAATACTGCTGCATCCACCGCCACCCTGCGCCATGTGTCTCTGTCGTCTGCTCACGCTGCTGACGGCTTCCGCTTTTTAACCTAGGCCTGTGTATGGCTTCAGAATAATGCTGCCTACACCGCCACCCTGCGCCATGTGCCTCTGTCGTCTGCTCACGCTGCTGCCAGGTCCATACTGATTCATGGCCCCCTGTACCGGCTCCTTATGAACGTGGTTCAGCGGGTTTGCATCACTTAACGGCAAATCGTTGACAAACGCTGGGACGTTCAGTGTTGTGCGCATTAAGCCAGACACCAAAGGGCAGCACAGACCTGTTATTACTCGCTCAAGCATGGCTGAACAAAACCAGTCTCTACCACAAATTGGACCCAGACCTGCCCAGGGTCTCGTAAGTAGATTGCACGGAGGAGTAGAGTTCGTTATTGGAATTAACTGTGAGGGACTTTTAAACCTAGGCCTGTGTATGGCCTTCAATTGAAGCTGCTTCTGCTCCGCCACTCTGCCATTGGACTCTTGATAGTCGTCTCCCCACGCTGCTGCTGGGGGGACTTTTTAACATAGGCCTCTGTATGGCCTTCAATTTTAGCTGCTTACGCTCTGCCACTCTGCCATGGGCCCCTGTACCGCCTCCTCATGCTGCTGCCAGGCCCGTAATCTGCCATGGGCCCCCGTACCGACCCCTCATGCTGCTGCCAGGCCCGTAATCTGTCATGGGCCCCTGTACCGCCTCCTCATGCTGCTGTCTCCATCGCCACACTCTGCCATGTGCCACTTTCAGGTCTCCTCCCACTGCTGGTGGGTTCCATTTTGTCATAGGGTGCTGTATGGCCTCCCATTGCTGCTGCCTCCACCGCCACACTGTGGCTCCACACTCTGGTTTTGGCCCCGTGACTGCCCAAATGAGTGAAGTGTGCGGTGATTCTAAGATCGACGGCACTCATCTGCATGTCATACTGACCGACAGTATTATTTCTCTTCCCCAGCAGACTCCAAGGGCATTTAAATTAAAGGTACAGTGTTCTGCACTAATATAAAGGCTCTCTGAAGCCTAGAAACACCCTTTTTATAAGTTAAATTCGCAGCGAATATATTCGGCTCGAAGCGAATTTATTTGGCGAATTCGGTGAATCAGCCAAACCGAATTTTTGAATAATTCGCTCATCTCTACTGATAAGCTATCAAAAATGTGTATTACACTGAGGTATTTACGACCCAAGGTCTGTTAGGTCTCCAAATTACTCAAGCTTGTGAGGGTGACAGTTCTATTAGGGTTTTTAGACTGGAATTGTGGATTGGGTAATGGAGAGGTCTGTGTGTCTGATCAATGGATGGATAATAAGATCCTGGCATCAGTTAACAGTTTAGGTATTGTACCAGAGGCTTCCTCGGGAGATGACGAGAAAGGACCCACACTGTTGCTATTCACCAACTTATGCTACAAACTGTCATGGCTGAATCTGAACATCATGGCATCCTTGCCCTTACACACTGCTTTGTGGTAAGGGCTCAGTATGCATTACAATTACAATCACTCCTTGGTACTAAGTGACTAGCTAATGCCTTCTCTCTATCAGCCTTCCCCTTTCCTTGTTTTCCCCTTCCCCTGCTCGCTATCCCCACCCCCTTTATATTCCCCTTCCAAATTCAAATACGCTTTACTGACTAGATACTGTAGCACTAGTTATAGGTCTGTACATGCTCTTTAGTTGGATTCATGATGTGTATTATTTTTGTGCATAAGTTTAGTTTTCACTAAATGACATTTACAGTCAGTCAGCGTGCCTATAAAACACAACTCTCTCTCTCCCTCTTTGTCTCTCCCCTCCCTATGCCTACCTATCCTATCCCCTCTCTCTTTCCTCCCTCCCTCAAAGGCACAGATTCTGTTTAATCACTCCCTTTTAAGCCAAACTAACTTTCAGTCTTCATTCACATTTGAGTTGAGCATCCTTGATCATTTTTAATGGATTATATTAGCCTATGTACAGGTGTTTCTGCAAATATTTCATCCTTGAGCATGTTTCTTCCACCATTCATGAGGGTTCACAATATAATGCCCCTCCTCCTTTGTGCTCATCAAACCACAATGTGCAGAACACTCACCAGAGCGGCTGACTCTTTATAGCATGGGTCTGTAATTGCTTGTCTGTTAGGATATTGAAGGTCACTTGGATAGCCCAACATATAAGCAATTGCAATCCCATTCAATAAAGGATCACAGCTCTGGTGCGTGTTCTGCACTTTGGGGTTTAAAGAGCACAAAGGAGGAGATGCATTATAGAGCCAACATGCATGAATGGTGGAAGAAACATATATCTGGCACAAGAGAACTTTAATTATTATTTAATATTGGAGTATTGAATGGAATTGAATACACAAATAGAAGAGCACAGAGGAGAAGATGCCATTATAGTGCTAACACATGTGAATGCTGGAAGAAACACTTTTTTTCACAGGAGAATTTCAATTAATGTTTTGAGCATCAAACCGATTTGGATTCACAACACATTTGGATTTATAGATTGAAACAAACATTGATTGTGTTGTATACACTTGTGGGGGTTATATTGAGATATTTTATAGAATATTTTTTTTTATTTAAAAAGATTTTAATAATAGCGTTGCACAATTGTTTATTATTATATGTACCATATTCTGGAAAGATACTCAGTGTCTAGCTGCTAAAAGGAAAGGAAGAGGGTAATATAAAACCATTAACATTGGAAGCAATTTTAATTTAATAATCCAAGGCATGTTCATATTTTGTCATACTTATTTGCCTTTTTAATTGTAAAGCCAGGCAGGTTAATTGTTTTGGGTTTTGTTCATTACATTTTGTTTACACGGTTTTAAATATACGTTACATAGTTAGTCTGGCTGAAAAAAGACAAAAGTCCATCCAGTTCAACAAAAAAAAAAAATATAATCCTATACCCACAGTTTATCCAGAGGAAGGCAAAAGAAAACCCAGCAAAGCATGATCCAATTTGCTCTTGCAAGGTAAAAAGTATCTTCCTGCTCTCCCGAAAGGTAATCGGATATTCCCTGGATCAACTTTACCTATAAATGTTAGTATCCAGTTATATTCTGTGTATCTAGGAAAGAATCGAGACCTTTTTTAAAGAAATCCACTGAGCTGGCCAGAACCAACTCTTGAGGGAGTCTATTCCACATTTTCACAGCTCTTACTGTGAAGAAACCTCTCCGTATTTGGAGATTAAATCTCTTTTCCTCCAGATGTAAAGAGTGCCCCCTTGTCCTCTGTGATGAGTGTAAATAAGTGTGAATAACTCTACACCGAGTTCACTATATGAACAACTGATGTATTTATATATGTTGATCATATCCCCCTCAATCTCCTCTTCTCCATGCCTCTTATCAGTTTGGTTGCCCTTCTCTGCACTTTCTCCAGTTCCCCAATGTTCTTTGTAAATTGGTGCCCAAAACTGAGCTGCATATTCCAGATGAGGTTTTACTAATGATTTGTACAGGGGTAATATGATATCTCTCTCTTTGGAGTCTATACCTCTTTTAATACAAGAGAGGATTTTGCTCGCTTTAGAAACCGCAGCTTGGCATTGCATGCCGTTATTAAGCTTATAATCTACCAGAACCCCCAGATCCTTCTCCACCATTGATTCCCCCAGTTTTACTCCTCCTAGTATGTATGATGCAAGCATATTCTTAGCCCCCAAGTGCATAACCTTATATTTATCAATATTAAACCTCATTTGCCACATAGTTGCCCAATTAAACAGTGCATTGAGGTTGGCTTGTAAGATGGAGACATTCTGTAAGGACGTTATTCCACTGCACAGCTTGGTGTCATCTGCAAAGACTGAAATGGTATTTTTAATCTTGGACTCTATATCATTTATAAATATATTAAAAAGTAAGGGTCCCAACACTGAACCTTGGGGTACACCACTGACAACCCTAGACCATTCGCAGTATGAATCATTAGCTACTACTCTCTGAATACGATCTTTGAGCCAGTTTTCTATCCATTTACATACAGATTTTTTCCAAGCCCGTAGACTTTACCTTACACGTTAGCCATGTGGGGGGAACTGTGTAAAACGCTTTTGCAAAATCCAAGTATACCACATCCACCGCCACCCCTCTGTCCATGGTTTTGCTCACCTCCTTACTTGGTAAAGATTTTGATCCCTTTTTAAATATTGGCACCACATTGGCCTTACACCAATCCAGTGGTACTATGTCAGTCATTAAAGAGTCCCTAAAGATTAGAAACAATGGCTTTGAAATGAGCTCAATTCTTTAAATGGGCATGGGTGTATACCATCCAGTCCAGGTGCTTTAATCACCTTCATTCTGTATAAATATTTTTGGATCAGATCAGTTGTGAGCCAATGTGGACCATCTGGAGCTTTGTCAAAATGTTGTTTTAGCTTTTGTGATATTTCAGGTTGTTAGTAAAAAAATGTGCTCTGTCAGCACAATTTCCATGTTTTGTCAATAAAAAAGGTTGATGGCAACATATATATATATATATATATATATATATATATATACATACACACTATATATTAATACACAGTATATATACACACACACATATACACTGCACAGCCTAAAGAACCTAAGATAATTATTTTTGTCTGGGTCTTCACTTTAACTTCTTGGTAACAGATAAATACCAAGCACAATATTTATAGAAAATAAATATTGTATCACAAATAGCAATCTCCTATTTAATCACACAAGCTGGTTTTTTGAGGACAAAAGTTAAATATTGTATATTATTGAAACATAAATGTACATCTCTCATAGTCCACTATGAACAGACATCAGAATTTGTATATGAATTTATATAAATATTGATTGCGGGTGATTTTCCCTACACTTTTCTGCTGATCAATAAAAAAATTATAATACATTACCACCCTAGGGAGTAGAGGCAAGAGTCAATAATAGAACTGCATAAACCATTTTTTGTTTTGCATTTTTATTCACTGAGTATGGAAGCAATAAGAAAGCATAATTTCCTCTTTCCTATCATGCTCATTTTAGTGAGGAGGCCATTGGCACTGCAAGAAAGTGACAATGGATTAATTTACTAAAGAATTGACTTGATGTTTTCTCTTCTGCAAGCTGCATGATTTCACCCCAGGGGACATTTTGCACCATGTGTCAAACAGCTCCATAGAAGCAGACCAAATCTTTACAGCTGACAGCTCAGGGAAAAATAAAAGGCAGTGTTTGAATTGTAAACAAAGGGTAAGTTAATTATAATTTTTAAAAAAAATGCAATGACATTGATCAAATGGGAAGTGTTTTATTTCCATGTATTTAAAACAGATCTAAACTTGTTACTAAAAATGCTTGTCATACTCTAATTTGTATACTTTGTGTCAAGTGATCCACTGTGAGGAATATGTTGTGGCTGGAGGAAAACACAAATAATTCCCCTTGTCTAGATCTGTTTATTGCAGAAAAACAAAATACATTGTTAAAAGACTAGTGAACAATACTACAAGGTTCAAAACAGTTTTTCTGTCAAATTAATTTTAAAACTAAACTTTTTTGGTCTCAGAAATTGCAACTTCACTCACCCCCCACCTTCCTTATATTTCCACTTACATTTTTTGCTGGGTTACTCAAAAGCAAGGGACTCCATGCATCACTGCTTCACATCAAGTCCTGTACTGCCATCTTCTCTAACATCATTGGGAGGCAGCTGTATCTTCTGAGTTCCTGCAGCCAACTTCCTGATCATGAGCATGTGCCACTTTACTTCATCAGGGGTCTGGTTGCAAGAACTAGGAAGAGACAGCTGGCCCCTTCCTGATGAACCATGGTGTATGCACAATAAAGTTCACTGAGGCCTCCTGGAATATGCCATATCTCAGGAGGTTGCAGACTACTGAATAAGTCATTCTATCCTAGGTGAAAATCTAGGAAGTGAAGGGAGGGTTCCCCAAAAAGCTAAAAAAAAACCCTCAGATTCTGAAAGGGGGGAGGAGTGATATGACAGAAAATGGGTGGAGAGGGTGAAGGTCTGCTTTAAGTCTGTAGTTTTTCTTATAGGACATTCCTTCAAAGATGAGCATTTTATGTAAAAAGAAAGTCAAATACTAATAAGAAATAAATATGAATTTAAGAACCAAACCTTGTTGGTCTTAAACATTTAGGCCCCTTTCACATGGGGCGGAGCCATTAGTGGATTCACTTGCTCAGCAGGGAATCTGCTTGCTGATCCTCAGTGAGCAAGTGGATGACAGGTCAGTGTCTGCTCTGCCTATGCAGAGCGGACACAGATGCAGCCCACTTTTATCTATGGGTGGTCCATTTCCATCTATCATTCAATCCACCAGATGGATGGGGAACGGATCCCTATCTGTCTGTTTTTGGCAGACAGGATTGGATACGATGCAGGCGGGTGTAAACAGACACGTCTATTTACACCCGCTGCTTCATAGAGAGCAATGGAGCTTCCGATTGGGTCCACTTGAAAAACACACAGGTATGCCTTATTGGCCTGCTCATGTGAGAGGGGCCTTAGTATCAGATGTTTTTTTTCTTAAAGAAAGCCATATTAAAAATATAAAAGTTATATAAAATAAAGAAAGAGGAAACAAAAAAAATCTGTGCCAGGGATTTCTTCAATGTTTTTAAGAATTTTAAGACAGTGGGGTTTTTTCAATCTTGGTTCAAATGTTGTGGTAATTTATCTCCATCTTATCAGTAATCGCAGAAAAATACCTCAAATAACATTAATGTTGCAACATGCTTAGTCCACCTAAGAGCTGCTGGCTTGTCCACATCTCCTTAAATTAACAAATCACATGAATAGTCCCTCATTCAGCTACCTCCTCAGTCTAGACAATGTATTTCTTCTTAGATAGTACTTACATACCAAATTTGTCCTATATAACACACTGTGTATGGCTTTCCATACACAGTAGAACACAGTGGAATAAGTGGGGTAAAGATATTTGACAAAAAATTGTGATCATTAATTATTCTGAAGTGCTTGTGTGTAATTCTGCTGAGTACCATCATGGAAGCTGCTATTAAAAAAAAATGGTGGACAGGAATCTTTATCCCCATAAAGGGTCCTCTAATGTAGTCTAAAAGTGCTAACATTCTGTATACTACAGAGAAATACATGTTGAAAATGGTTTCCAAAATGTATCTGAGGTTTTAGGGTTAAGATTATTGTACAAATGTTTCTGGGAATGACCTAGTTTATTTGTAGAGAGATGAATATAGACTTTAAATTAAACTAGATTTCTAAAATATGGATAGGTAATACATTTACCTAGCTTCAGTAATCATTAGACAGATGCAGCAGCTTTTATAACAAATTTTGTTTCCAAGACAAGTATAACATGTTTAGTGAGAGAAGAATGGATTGGCTGCACACCACCATAGAGCCGTTCAATAATTTATTTTATCAGATCCTCCAAAGGACAGTATAAGGATCCAAAGTAGCACTATGCTATATCCTCATGGTGTCCTTTCTTCTCTAACAGAGTTACACTGGTGGGAGCTGTGTCGGGGTGTCTCACATGAGCGGTGATTTCCCTAATGTTGGATATCATTTTTAGTGCCAACATGATGAGCAATTGATCCAAACTCTCAAGAATAATACTTAAATCTGAACATACTTCAAAAAAGTGATGTTAGGCACCCTTTTTCTTTATAATTTTACTGTGATTGTTCCTTTTATGGAAACACAAGGCAAGTATACTAGACTAGAATTGTTTTACCTGTATACAGAAGCACACATCAAAATTAAAGTATAGGTTCATTTGGGCAGTTTAAAAGAGACGTATGGCCAAAGCTGTTTTGACCGTTCTTCTCTTGTGGGTAACAGAAATGCATTCACTTTTGCTCTACTGTGACCCAGAATCAATTGACAGCAGGTTATAGCACGTCAGCTGATGAGGCAGATCTGCTGCAGACTCTTGAAGGGTCCCGACCATATTATTGAGATCCACCCCGCTGTCTGATTGACAGCTGGCTCTGGTACTCAGCACATGGCTGAGAGACAAAGCTAGCTGCTCCCGCTCCCTCTACAGACTTGTGCTCCAGTGAGCACTGGAGAGGCAGAGTGGAGACCAGTGACTGACAGTCCCTCTTTCAGTCTTCTCAGTCTTAGAACTGATGTGGAACAGCTGCGGCATCCCAGCAATGCTGCAGCATAGGGGCTTATTTCAATGGGGACAATATTAGTATATGCATTACAAAAATTATAAACAGTGCAAACAATTGAGGAAATATATGAAAAATGTGCCATAATAAAATGCATGCAATCTTATATCATAAGATTGATTTCAATAACCAGTATAAAAATGCACACCTTAATCAATATAGGTTATAATGTGCAATATAAAGTGCAATTAAAAAGCAGTCTATAGTGAATGACAAAATCGTACAAGTGTAGCCATCTGTTCTGTGCCACACTTGAGTGCAAACAGCAAAAAATTCTACATATGTTCTTCAGTGCCCTTTTAACCACTTAAGGTCCACCCTATAGCGGTTTTACTGCTACAGGGCGGCCCTGCTGTGCAAAATCAAGTATATACATGAATTCACACTTCCGTTATAGGGGACATGCACACCTTGCTGGCAGATTGCTTCTGTTGTGAACACACAGCAGAAGCCAATCTGCGAGTGGCGATGAATAGATGCCCGCTGACACCTGCCGATTATCGGGCAGGACACAGAACAGAGCGCTGCCTATGTAAACAAGGCAGAGCTCTGTTCTGAAGGGAGGAGTGGGGGACTGAAGGATTGTTTGTCCCTGTGAAGATCCACCGCTAGCTATCAAAGAGGGGGCTGGTCTGATCATAACATATTACATGTTACACCATGAATATGGATGTAACATGTTACGAAAGGTGAACATATTCTTTAACCCCAAACATTACTCATAGGGTATAATGTAAAAACAGTTATTGAGAAAGATGCTCTGGGTTAACAACATTTACATTTGGAACCTGAGTAACGCTCGGGGTTAACACTATGGAACGTAAAGTTCTGATGTGCATGCATACTCCCTCCCACTTTAATAGACTTCGGAGGGGGGGGAGGGCAACAAGAGGCCTGAGCTACTTCCTTTTAGGCTAGGGATAATACTACTGTCTCTGATGAAATTATTTTGAATTCTTTGTAAAACATTTATAGAACTGACTTAGAAATAGATTCATAATATCATATTTTACTTTAAACATATGGTAATTATTTTAGCAACCATGATAATATATTTTACTCTAAGCATATGGTAATTACGTTACCCAAAACTGTCTGCAGCATAAATACATCTTTTCCACTATAGCATCATGTGTTTGTGATGA